>NC_136625.1:10314806-10482306 GCF_933228915.1 Telmatherina bonti | reverse complement strand
TCCTGAATTTGTTTTTTTAGGCAAGCCTGACATGTTTTTTTATTTGTGCTTTGTGCCATCTCCAAATCCTCTGAAGGAAAATGAATTTATATATATTTTAATTACATTTTAACAAATCCTTCCTTGACTAGGACTATGGAATATGGGTGTGAAACTTTCAGCAGAAAAACCTGCTCAGAGTGTGAAGATCTACTGTTCTGCACAAGGGAGATGCCGCTCAATCTCAATGTATAGTTTGCTACAATGACAATACAGCCTATTCTATTCTATTCTATTCTATGACATCCTATTCTATTCAATCTTTATTTCTATAGCACTTTTCATACAAAAGCATATTAAAGTGCTTAACATTTAAAAATTAAAAACAGTTTCACATTTAAACACACACGTTACCCACACACACACAACCCAACCCTTCCCCTGACCATTAATGCCAAAATAAAAACTAATAACTTTAGGATTCTTTCATCTGTATCTGGCTTGACTCTATTCTAGTCTAGTCTAGGATCATTTCAGTAAGAATAAAGAAGTTGTCCTGAACGTGGCCGGTGTGAGACGATAAGTTGCTGGATGTTAAACGTCCAGAAACCACTGCATACGATGATGTGTGAACGGAGCAGCGGACCGGTGTCTGCATGGTGGAGGCAGTTTCTGATGACCTGCGTGTTGCTTTCCAGTCACTCACCGTCACCACAGAGGCATTCACGTTGAACTGACAACCACATAACCAGTTTGCTGTCAACAGGTTCCCACTTGCAGAGTGTACGTTTCAGATCCCGTCCTGCCTCTGCTCTCGTCTTTCTGGACAAACTTTTGTCTCTGTCCCTATGCAGCCCTTTTCCAGCAGAAAATCTCTACGTGAAGTCTACGTGTGCACAGCAGCAACGGCAAAGTCCAGACTGAGCTAACAAGTACAGTATGTTGGGAAATATAAAATATGAATCAGAACAGGCCACAATCTCGCATTACTCCTGCAGTCATAAAACTATTTAGCAAACCAGCTGCTTGTTTGCAAGACACTGAAGAAGGCGTTGACCTCCAGAGGCAGGTACTAAAATATTCTTATTAGTGGTCCCAACGCTGGTGCGAAGTGAAACGAGCTGCCTCCGAAGGGACGAGGAGCAATAACTTCTGACACCAACACGCTGTAATCAAACCTTCATACTGTTTCCTAATCGATTGTGTGTACTTGTGTGTGTGTGTCTATGTGCACCATTCCTCCCAGCCGACTACAAATTTCATTACAAGATGAAGCTGTAGATGAAAATAACCATCAGCAAAACGAGAGAAACATGACAGTTTAATTAAACTGTGGCAATTCATCCAGTTGTACAGGCATAATTTTATCTCCCATATGATGGCTTTCACACACCGGGAACACACATGGAGGGGAATAAATGTGAAAAGGTGAGGAGGCATGAAGGTAAATGAACGAGTGACTAATCTACTGCGTGGCGTCACACGAGGCCTGACAGACCAACTGCAGGCGTCATGGCAGAGATCGGAGGAAGATGCGAGTGCAGAGAAGAAGAAATGTACATTTAACGTATTAATGTTGACGTATAAACACTCAGTTAATGGGAAAACAACATTTCAGCAGCCTCAGATGAAGTCAGGTGATGATTCTGCATCTAATTATGCTGATAGCCGTTCATGCGTTCAGTTTGGATAAAATATCCTCGGATTCATTCCACCAACGTTCCAGGACAAAATCCTGGTGGGATCAACTGGGACAAGAGGAATGAGACAAAAAAAGAGAAGAAAAAAAGCAGAGTGAACATGTTTGCGGGTGATCGGCCTCCCATCCATCCTCATCCTGGACTGTCCCGTTCCCTTAGTGTCTCACTGGGAGTCGGGCTGATTGGTTGTCACGCTGCACGCCGGCTTCATTTAAAGGGTTTGCTGCTGTCGTTCACAACAGCCATGCTTCAGCGATGATACGAGACAAAAAAACAAGAATTTTAACTTAGAGGATAACTTTTTCACATATATCTAAGCCTCCCTTGTTAATTTTTAAAATGTAAATTCAGCTGTTTCTCCAGAACAGACCAGAAGGATCCAGTTTTCTGGGTTTGTTAAGGCTTGCTTTGGACTAGCAAAAAAAAAAAAGTTGATGATAATGTAAAGCACTTTGTGCAGCTTGTTTGGTATGAAAAGGGCTGTATAAATACAGCCTGATTTGATTTACAGCCCGACGGTATAAACGCAAGTTATGCAGAGTCTTACGAAGAGGTGAGAGGCGGAGATGAGGGCGGAACGGTGACAAAGTGAGACTGATTGTTCACCACTTGTCCCTAACATTTACCTTTTCTCATATTTGTCCCTTTAACTTTATTCTGTTATTTCTGTTGCCAGGTAACCATGCTGCACTTACTATCCCGGGTTGTTAGTGTTTGCATTGGGTTGCATTTTTCATTGTGTTACCATTTAACATTATTCTTTGTCTAACTCCACCTTGCAGGATAGGTGTTGTGGAGTGGCCAACCACTTACTCATTGCAGGTGTGAGGGACTTCTTAGATTAGTTGATTGGGAGAAACCAAGTGAAGGATTTCCTCTTCTGTAGATTCTTTAAGTGTGGGTTTATTAGAAATAATGTATTAGAACTGGTATTCCTTTTGTGTATTTTTGTTTGTTTAGGGATTTGGTTTGTTTATTAATGTTGGTGTAGAATAAGGTTGCTGGGGATAGTGATAGGGGGAAATGGTTTAGGTATATAGGTAGTCAGTTTTGGGAGCTTGTGAGGAGGGAGAGAGGGGAAAAGGATGTGAAACTGGTGACTGATTGCCCACCGATCTATGAAACTGTACGATGGACAACTTTTGGAAAAGAAAATGTTCATCTTTAAGGAAATCCCAGGACTGCTGATTCCGTCTACATCTGATCTTCTTCTACCAGCTCCCACCGTGGGTTCGGGAGGCTGACTCCCTCCACACCTTTAAGATGGAGCTGAAAACCTTCCTTTTTCATGATTCCTATAGTTCGGATATGAGCATCTCCTGAGTTGGAGTCTGCATGTACGGGACCCAACTATCCAGGTTATGCTCTTTGCTCTTATAGTTATGGGTAGTCTAGCCAACCTTTACTTATGTAGCAATGGGGATGTTACCTGATGCACTGAGAAGTACCTCGCTCCATTTCTCTAATGTATTAACGTATAAATATATGACAATATTGCCGTCTCTAACTTATTTCTCCTTTTTTCCGCAGGTCTTCCTGAATAAATGCAGTTGTACATGTTGATCTGTCTTTCCTGTCGTCTCCACCCCAACCAGTCGAGGCAGATGGCTGCCGTCCCTAAGCCGGGTTCTGCCAGAGGTTTTCTTCCAGTTAAAGGTGAGTTTTTTCCTTCCCACTGTCGCCGCATGCAGCTCAGGACGGGGGATTGGATCGAAGTCATGACTCGATGCAATCAGTTGGTTTCTATTATAGGATATGTATGAATTGGCTCGAAATGATGTGTATGTTGATTCGTGTATGTAAAGTGCCCTGTGACAACATTGTTGTGAAGTGGTGCTATACAAATAAAGTTACCTTGGACACACTACCTCACAGGAACCAGAACCCATTTCACGACAACGGCGCAAGATGGCGATACAGCAAAGGCTACTTTTATGGGATTTCTGCTGAAGAGGAACTTTAGAAACAGTGAATCTACAGTAACTTGGCTTCATCCTCAGTCAGCCACCTGGGTGCAAACAGCATCAGGAGTAAATCTAAACAGAAAGTCTGGTGTTTGATTTCCACAGCAAGGCATACAAAACTGCTAACAATCAGATCTGGCAACACTGTTTACACCCAACATGTAATGGAAATGGAATAAAACAGCCAAAAGTATAATTTCAAATCTGGCAACATGTCAGACAGCTTAAATAATCACAGTTAGACAAGAGGCACTACAACTCATCTGAAGATAAACATTATCCTACTAACTTCAGCCTCGACAGCTTTGCCATAACAAATAAAGACGGATCAGGAGGCAGCTGCTCGGACTCCGCTGGCAGCACTGAGGCTATTGATTCAGTGGCGTGAAGTAAATCATGTTATTTGATCTCGCTGCCTCGTTCATCTCTCTACAGTTAACTTTGTAATGATGGGACTTTAGTAACTTGGATGTTTTAATGAGGGACGTTCTGAATAAAACCACAAAAGTCTGGAGATTGCCAAGTTAAGCAACAGCCTGGGTCGATAGCTAAAACAGTGACAAATCTTCTAGCGTATTTCCATTTATTTCGCAGCGCGGGGCTGTCAAACTGTCCAATACCGTGATCCCACTTGGACAAATGGGTGGCCTTAAAAAGGACACAACCAAAAACAATGGGATGTGCCTGCTAATTTAGCTTCTGCTACCGTTTTCATTTACTAAATCCAGAAGAATAAGCTTTTAACTTTGGAAACACACTGTTGGCAACATGTGGTCAGTGATTTCAGGTGGAGAAATAAATGACTCCAAGTAACACTTCCTGCGTCTCTGGCTGAATATAAACGGTGCAGGGATCACTCAGCTCTCACAAAGATTTATGACATGTCAAACAGGTTCTGGACAGTCCAGCATTGTCCTCCATCACTGAAGTGTCCTCATCCAACATGTGGCGGCAGTCTGTGTCAATAAAGTCCTCATCCAATCACAGGCCAGGACAGAAGCGCCGATATATCCTGTCTAATAGCTGTGGCAGTCTTCGGATTTAACAGGATGGTTGTTTTGACTTTTATAAATGGACCATGGCTCATTTGTACTTAGTGGAGGGTGCAAACTTTCCGACAAAAAGTGACACCAGGAGCCGAAATAGTCCAAATAAAGCTGAAATCTATTAACAAAAAGCCACTGGAGGGGCGTGGGGGGGTGATTCTAAGGAAAACAGAAACGCCATATTTTTCTCATGGAGCCAGCACTTAATTATCACCTTAATCAGAATAATTACAGTCGGAGCTTGGAAGCAGAAAATGAGACGTTCCTGAAATGAAATGATTTCAGGACTTCAATGTAAAGACTGATCACTCATTCAGACAAGACAAAAGGTCTGAAATTAGCCAAGGCGCTTTTAATTTGCAGAGATGGCGACTTGATTATGGCCAGGAACGAGCACGTTCACATGATTTGCCAGATTGTTTGGAACAATGGTACAGAGGAAATGTAATCATTTTAATGGGAGAGCAGCGTGTAATTAGAAAAGACTGGAAACCGAGTCTCAGATCGGAAAACGGCGTTTTGTACGAAAGATACTGAAGATCTCGGCAGAGAAAACCAAACCACCTTCATCAGCTTTCTGCTAGCTCTGCAACTGTTCTTCAAGTAAACAAGATGAGTGGAAGAAAATGAGGTGAGAACTTCACACTTTATATTAAACTCTCACTAAAACATCAGAACAGTTTTCTGTTCTGCAGGAGTCTGTTGGTCGACCCAGGACAGGAAATAAAAAAGCCATAACGTAGCACACTGGACATCCCCGCTGCATGGAGGTATCGCACGCAAGGACAGCTAAATGCTAAATAAAGCATGCAGACAGCGTCACCTGGCAAATCCCAGTTACTCCTGCCTGCATGGCCGTGACACGCACTGGTTCCTGGCAAGGGGCGCATCAAATGAGGCAGCATCAATCTGACATTAAAGGATGAATTTTGGTTTTCTGCTTCCTGTTTTCGGGTTAAGTGAGTCTCTGACAGGAGCCACAGGAGGGAGGCAAACATCCCACTTCTTCGCTAAATGCTTTAACTTTTTAAACTGCCCGAATGTGCATGGCCCCTGGAAGAGCCTTATTAACATGATCCTGTTTAACTTCTCTAATACAAAGACGAACAGCAAAACTGGTCATTTACTTGATCAGAAAACCAGTTCTTTGCTGGTTTAAGGTCAGAAAATTCTGCTTCTTGGGCAGTTTAGAAAATAAGAAGCTCTAATAATTCTCCTGTCTTCAGCTTCTATAAATCTACTTCTACACAAACTGGTTCACTGGAATTTAGAAAATAATCTGCATTCAGTGGAAAATGCAGCGTCTTCCTGCCTGTGGTTGTTACGAGAACATGCGAGTGACGTAAATTACAGGAAGGGTCGATTGACCCTAACCTGCGATGAGTTCAGGCGAGTAGCTACTAGTGGGAAAGATAAGATTGGATAAGTCACAGCTGCTTTATTGATGACTTTGAATATATATGTCAAGTTTCTTGCTACAAATCTGTCCTGTACCCGCAGCTGATCTTCTCTTTTCATACGGCGGCGATGGTTGTGGAACACCTGACCACATAATCTGAACAATTAAAAATGCTCTCGTGGATCAATCCTGTATCATTTGACCCTTCTAGGTGTGAAGGCTTAATGGATTTTTTATTTTTATTTTTTTTTATGGATTTTACTTTTTGTAAAAAGTGGAGAAGTGCTCATCTCTTGCCACCGTTTGACAGACACCCTCTGTGACTCACATCGTCACGGCGACAGAAAGTTGGAAACAATCTCCTCTGCATCTCTTGGTTGCCCACACGCCGTTAAAAAGGTTTCAGCAAAACTAAGGAACTAGTGACCAAAGTGTCACACCTTCTGTCTCAACTGCCGCGTTGAAATAAAACCGCCACGAAACATCCTCCTTCCCACAGTCTAAAGCTCTCATCTCTGTTTCTCATGTGCCGAGCATCTCCGTTCCTGAAGTCCAAGCAGCTGATTTCAGAGGAGAGTTTTTTATTCAGTCCAGGTGACGGTGAAAATACACAAGACCTGACAGTGACGGATGACTCGCTGTCAGCTCACTGCCTTAACCAAGGACAGAGAGCTTTCTCTGCTCTCCTCCTTCGAACGAACACACACACACACACACACACACACACACAGAAACCATTAGTCCAACGGTTGCATCTGAGCCAAAAGAGGTGGAAAAAAAAAAATCAAATCTGTAGTCACCCGAGTGCTTTCGCAACCGTGTTCGGCGGTGACCTTAAACCGTTTGGAGGAGCGCTAGGTTTCACTCGCCACGGCGACAAATTTCTCCTGTCAAGTGCAAAGCCAACAGCAAATGCAGGTGAACTCCGCTCACGTGCAGAGGCACGATGGAAGCGGGTTTACCTCAGCGACTTAGCCACAGAATTTATATTTTCAGATCAATACGTGTGATTTAATGGCTGGAATGGCTGTTCCTGCACAATCTGTGTCACATCCTGTTCCAGATCGATCTGTTCCATAAAGCCAGACAGGCAGGCAGCTCGCCATTCATCCCCCATGAAAACCTCCCTCATTCTGCAATTAAATGCTTCTCAAAGGTGTGTGTGTGTGTTGTTACATAAATTATTGATCCTTAAACGGCTCATAATGTAAATAGTAAGGCTGCGAGAGGGGCTGCGAGGTGCTGAATAATTATTTAACATAATTACTTTACGTCTTGAAAGAGGCGTGGAGCAAAGTAAGGTGTTGCAGGTTCCTCCTCTCGCCCACCATGTTTTACATGGATGGCGATTTTTCAAACACAAATAATAATAAAATATTTTTATGATGATGAAATTAGCTGTGAGTGATTTATTCCCTTCATATTTCCATTGTAATTTTATCAAATGTAACCTTTGCAACAACATATTTCCACATTTAATCCACATAAACCTCATCAAGCATTCTTCAGCTTTATCCATGACTGCAGCCACCACACATGGCGGCTGACGGAGTTTGTGAGGGGTTGACCATGTCTGAACACGCACAGCGCTGTGAGGAAACATCCGAGATGTTTCTGAGTCACCTCCTGCTTTCTCTGTGGGAGATTATCGGACATGTAAACTAAGCTGAAGATGCAGCAGAGATGTTTCTGAGTGACTGAAATGAGGTGAAAATCTGGATTTTTATTAAAGTAGGGTATGATGTACGGTCCAGAGGCGCCATATGTGGGGGGAGTTAGGAAGATTCTAAGGGCCCAAAAAAAATATATATAAGAAAATATATAGCAGTAATATAAACTGATAAACCATTTATATTAAAATAACCTAGTTAGATGTATGCACTGTGATATAACCCTTTATAGGGCACTCAAAGAAATACCTTGAAATTAGAAATTTTAACCTAAAACTGTCCTTCTGGTATGAACCAAGTCCTCCATTCTGTTGTTTCATTAACAAAAAAAAATAGTTTAAAAAATAGTCCCTTGCCCCATAAAGGGTTAAACACAGCCCTAGATCTTTATTAATCCCATGAAAAGCTTTTTTTTTTTTTTTTTTTAATCAGCTTAATTTAAAATTTTAAATTTGCGATCAAGTGGTGGGGTCTCTGCCGTTGTCTTTCATAGGGCCCAAATGTCCTGGCAGCGCCTCTGGTAGGCTATGATGTATGGCAGGAGATGTTTTCCGTTATATTGTTCAAAATCCCATCAACACTCCGACTGCAGCTCGGAAAAAAAAAAAGTTACCTGTGGAACGGGCAGGACTGAGAAAAAAACAGCCAATTATTTTAACTTGTTCTAAAAGATTGTATGGCGACAATCTTTGTATTACGTAACAGTGGAAGAAAAACTATCTCCATGCGGCACCAGAAGTGATGTAGTGTGCATGCCGGGACTCTAGAGGGCGGTGACACTTTGCAACAACACACCCAGGTGTGCAGCATGTCCTCACAAGACTGGAAAACACCACACAACAGCAGAAGCGTTACGTCACAACCTCCACGCTGGCTCATCAACGACGCCATTCTCATTATGGTTTTTTGTTTTGTATAACCTCTGCGTCTTCGCTTACGGCAGAAACGCTCTACCGGAAACGGCTTCTGGTTCAGCGAACAAAACAAATGAGAAACATGTAGAAACATGACACGGTGGTCCGCCACTGTTGTTGTTGTGCTTTTTGCAGGTTAAGCAAGGTCTGTGCACGAGTGCAAGACACAAAGATTTCACTTCCAGTTACTGGCAGGATTCCTCCACTCTGGAGGCTGTTGTCAAACCTCTGCAGTTTCATCCACCCTAAACTCTGTTACCATGGAAACAAGAGGCTGGAACGCGACTAACCTTTAACGTTTTACTGTCTCAGCATCGTGCTGTAAACAAAACCTCAGAGTTGATCGCACGTCCAAGATGGCAGCTATTTGTCCTCTCTGGTTTGTTAAAGTGCAACTTTTCCAGCCAAGAGAAAGCCACAAGGTTGTCGAGAGAGAGCCGTTCTCATCGTGTCTGACAACTACAGTTTGGCTCTTTGTGTCCACTGCTTTCAGTTTGTCCAACTAGATGTTAAATATTACATAACAAATTAGAAGAAAAAAAAAAAAAAAGAAATGATTTTTTTATGGCGCATTTCCTGCTTGCATCCTAATCTGCTTCTTCATAAACACACACAGATAATTTGCTACGTCTCTCATGCACCTTTACAATCCGTTTCCTTACCTGTGTTGGCCTCGGGACGAGGGGTGAGGTTAATCTCGTCGGCTACTGTTAAAGCAAAGGGGGGGAAGAGAGGAGGGTTAGGTAAGTGCTCATGACATTCCACATGCAACGTTCAGGTAGTGCCGCAAACATCACAAAGGGCTTCGTCTCAATTAGGGTCGGATGCCATGCGAGACGGGGGAGGCGGAGGGGGGGGGTTGAAAAGACAGTTTGAGGATAGCAATCAGACTTGTTGAGATATCAACACGGCACACAGCAGCAATCTGGTGGGGAAGATTAGATATGATTATAGGGAGTGCTAGCAGAGAGACTGTCGCAGCCAAAGCAATCAGCGGCTGTTTGAAGCCGTTTCAAGGTGAATCAACGCAGTCGCAGCTCTGGACTGTGGCGACAGAGGAAGTCTGTTTTCAGACAGAAAGAAGAGCGGGAATACATTTGGATCATGTGTGCAGCACGTGCAGGAATGTGTACAAGGTGACATGAAATCGGATCCGTTCAGCTTTCACAGACTTGAAACTTTCTAAGCGCACCGATACGATCAACAGAGGCTTCCCTCCGCGGCTGCAACACCGCCTTAATGCAGCAGAAACCAATGGTTGTGTTTGCCTGAAACTGACTCAAACTTTGATTTGTAATGAACTGCTGTAAAAAAAAAAAAAAAAAAGTAGGTTTAATCATTATATATGACATTTTATGAATTGAATTTGGACTTTTTACACGTTTGGCATAAAACTAAAGTGGAAATCTGAACCCATACGGGATGGACCGGCTGCGACCTTAGGATCAGGTCCAGCAGACGAGTTAAACCAAAAAACAACACGATAAATGGAAAACACACACGAGTCATTTTCAGACACGGGATGGAAGTGAAGCTTGGGGCAAAATCCTTGAACTTCAAGATGAAATCTAAATACTTGATGACAGGAGGCAGTTGTGGATGTTGTACCTAGATCCATGCTCTTGGACTTGCGCGTCTTAATGATCTCCAGCTGACCGGCGTCTCCGAACTGCTTGGTGCGCTTCTCCGACATGCTCTGGCGTCCGAAGCCTTCCCTCTGGAAAGCTCCATCCGGATGGTTTTCATCAGGACTCAGGGAGCTGCAACAAGGGGTGCAACACTTAGATAACCAGGAGACGGACTTTATTGATTCCAAACGGGGGGGAATAAAACATCGAAGTGTGAGAGAGGAAGAAACAGAAAGGCAAAAAGAGCTGATAAATAAAGACAGCTGGGGTCAGAGAGAGAGACGTCTTAATGGGACATGAGGACATTTAACGACCCAGAACTGAAACGTTACCACAGAAGGACAAAGACAAAGTTAACTGGACAAAGTCAGGTTAAAAAACAAAAGATGATGAATATAAAACATAAGATGATGAACAAAAGACGACAGAATGGAAGATATTTCCAGTTCTTGTCCTTTGCATCCTAAAACTGCACAGTAGTTTGTTGTTACACAGTAAGGAACAGCAGCACAGCTCCGTCATCAACACTGTGTCTGAACGGGGACCCTTCACATCAGCTGCCCCGGTGAGCAATCAGGGCAAAGAACGAACACACACCCACACACACCCACACACACACACACACACCCCCCCCCACACACACACACACGCACACATTTCTACATCAACCAACAAGACTGGAAATACACTGACCTTGTGCAAATGTGAAGCATCTCTATTATTATGCATATCAGAGATAAATGACTATACAACGGCTGAATAAGGTGTTAAGTGACAGCTATACATGAGTTAGAGTCAGAGAGAAACCTGTTGGAACCAAGCTGAGCTACATTTCAATCCTTTTCTCTGTAACTGATACAAAACACTTGTGAAATGTTAAATGTCAGGAAATACGACATCAGAGCTGAAGCAGACGCTCTGCAGGATCATCGTCTGCAAGGACATTACGATTCAGCATCACCCGGAAGCTGTTCCACCTCAAAGAGGCCAGAAACAAGCTCCACTAGTGATGCCGGTGGATGGTGCCAACAACCAACCTCTCTGCTCCGCAGCGGTTGATTGAGTCGTGAGAAACTCAGTCGCTGTGGAAATGAAGGCAAACAGCCAACATTTGCTGCTTATCCTGCATTTTGGCTTCAAAAAGGTGCATCAGGAGTTCGGTTTTAAAAAGAAACCTGTCAGGAAGCGCCGTGGAGCACTCGCGTCCATGTTTGTGTTGCGTGGACGCTGGCGCCGACCGACGGGCCTTGTTGACATTGTGTGCATTAAAACCACAGGAGAACAATGTACCTTTCATTCTGAACGGGCATCTCTTTGGCCCACGAAGGCGTCGCATCGCTGGCGAAGCCGACATCGTCGTGCGAGCTGGATGAGGACTGGTCGGAGAGGTGAGGCGGCAGCAGCGGCGGCCGGTCATCTTCTATGATCACGGTGTCGTCCTGCGGCATGTTGACGGTGGGAGACAGCTGGTAGTTTCCTGTAAGACAAAGATTTCTCAGTCCTTTCATCTCTTCAGAACCGAGACCGATTTTTTTTTTTCCTCCTTCAAAGTTTCCTGTTCTTCGTTGTGCAAAAGCTGACAAGAACATTCCCACTCTGACTGCCCAGACGTGCACGTATCAATAATAAATGGGGAACGTCAAGTTCTTGTCTCGGTCCTTCAGAATCAAAGCACAGAAGGCGCCTCTCAAGTCAGGAGTTTTGCATGATGCAAAATAATCATTCGGTAGGAAATCTGTCAGAAACAAAGGAGGGGGACAAGCAGCTTCAACTCTCAGTAACGTTGTGTTGCAATCAGCTTAAGAGATGAAATCATCTCCATGTATTTAAAGAGAAATGATAAAAGTCCCTCTTTGTTACTCTGCATCCGTCTGAATCTCTGAGCTGCTGCTAAAGCTTCAGTCAAATGTGGAAGAGAGTCTTAAGATGAGATAAATCAACATCAAACAGGTTCAAATGAAACATTTTAACATCCAAGCTGAATCTTTACTGCTTTAAGTCCCCCGTTGCGCATACTGGGCTGGACCTCCTTCTGCTTTTAAAACTGCTTTTATTTCTGGCATTCCTCTGAAAGTTTGCTCCATACTGACGTGATAGAATCACACATCATCCTGCTGGAAGTTTCCATCAGAAGATGCAACACTGCGCTCATAAAGGGACGGACAGGGTCAGCGGTAGGGCTGTGGTGTTGGAAGCTTGCCGCGTCAGCAGCCTGAACCGCTGATATAAAGGCAGGATGGATCCGTAGATTCTGATCCTGAATGTGGAGCTGAAATGGAGACTCAGACCAGCAACGTTTCTCCATCTTCTATTGTCCAGTTCTGGTGAGTGTGTGTGAAATGTAGCCTCAGTTTCCTGTTCTTACTGACAGGAGGGACACCCGGTGTGTCTGCTGCTTCAAGGTTGGACGTGTTGTACATTCATTCAGATGCTTTGCTGCATACCTTGGAAGGAACCAGTGCTTCTTTGAGCTTCTGTTACCTTTCTATCATCTCCAACCAGTCAGCCCATTCTCATGTGGCATCAACAAAGCATTTTCACTCACTGGATATTTTTTCTTCTCAATTTGCTGTAAAACCTAGAGATGTTTATGAAATACACCAACAAGCAAGTCATATCAAAGTCACTTAAGTTCCTCTTTCGTCCTGATTCTGATGCTCAGGTTCAACTTCAGTAAATCACCTTGATCATGTCTACATGTCTATTTCACACGGCGTTGCCCAAAGTTAGTCCTTAAAGATTGCTGTCTTTCTGGTTTTCCATGTATCCGTATTCCAGCACAGCTAGCTTGCACTAAATGGATCCAACAGCCAATCAAGTTTCCAGAATGACTGATCTGTTTTAGTGAGGTGTGTTGCAGCAGGGAAACATGGAAGACCTGCAGGATTGTGGCCCTCAAGAACCGGAGCAGGACACCCCTGCTTTCACCCTTCAAATGACTAAAATTAAAAAAATGGTAAAAAAATTTTTTAGATGAGGCACACTAACAAAGTGTTTTTTTTTCAGTACTTACTATTTATTACCGTGTAATAAGTCAAAAGTTATTATAGTGTAATCATCTGCTTCCAGGTATCTATTAGGGGGCAGAAAACGAGTATCATGTTGTGTTCAAAGGATTGTGATCCAAGTTTTTACCATAAAGTGATGTAAAATGTCTCAAACTGTGTGTATAAACACATGTCACGTTGGACTCTACAGGGTTAAACATCATATGCAGTAAAAAAAACAAAAAAAAAACATCATTCTTTTTTGTAAATGTGACTAGTTTGAGTTTCTCCTCTGCATGTGAATGGTTTTTACTAAACTCCTGGTCAGGTTGTGTTTCGCATTTCATTATGATGTAAGCAATAAATATGCAGATCAGTAATGAAGAGAGTATCAAACAACGACCACCACCATCACTGTGACGCCTACAAGCAGCCCATCTACGACTTACAATCAGAGTGAAAACTTCTGTCGGCGCATCTGCAAACCAGTTTGTCTTTGCGTTGGTTGAAAACTACAAAATTGGAATTCTATTTAAAGGAGATGACCTCTGACCTTGACAAACTGTGTCAACAAGGCCATTCTGGAGAACTTCACCTGAACCATCGGCACTAAAAGCCCTCTGGTTTAGTTCTGCTTCGCTTCATCACTGTTTACATTTCTAGAGATGATCATCTTTAAGGTTTGGAACAACAGCTGCATCACTATAAAGAGATATTCATGTTAATTCTGAAAGCTTTTTTCGTGCCATCTCCTTTTGTTCTTCAACAGTGCTATATATACTGATATTAACACATCTTAAATATCAGAAGTATTCTTTTAACGGACTCCAAAAGTATTCAAAACAGACCTTGCAGTAGCTGATGAAAGTCTGGAGGCTCATTGATACTCTAAGAAGTAGACCGATATGCAGATGGAAGGCCAGTTTCCTTCGTCTTCAGAGTCGGTTACACACTGAATTTGATGTGTTTTAGGGTCCTTTCAGATCCGTCACTCAACACAAACGACGGAGCGATACCACAGGGAATCATGAGGGCAGTATTGAGTTGTATAGCCCACCAGGAAAAGGAAGAAAGGAACAAAACCAAGAAGAATAAGCGGAACAAGTAGAAGATGACATGAAACTCACCAAATAAAAAGTCCCAGAAAAAAAGGTGAAGAAATATTATTGTTCTATTTCTTCTGGTGTTTTTGGATGGTTGTGACCAACTCAGTAACTGCAAATTACTGCTACCGACGCGTGTCGAAACAACATGAACCCTAAACTCAGTACTGCCCTCTGGTGGATGAACACTATGGCAACGTAAAAGAAGTACGAGGGCCGCGATGGATGAAAACGTTTGACATAGATGTCCCTGTTAATGTACGTAAAGGAGCATAAATGAGGCCTAACATAGAAAAAAAAAAAAAAAGCACAAAGCTGAAAGTTGAGTAACAGGGCAAAATTTTAAAGCAAAACATTTTGCCAAGGTAGGAAAAAAAAAAAAAAAAGGAGCAATTTACCATGAAAACCCCTCAACAATTAATGTCTTTGTTACAATAAAAACAAATGAATCAAAGAAAACAAAAGTAAAAAGGAATAAATAAAAAAGTGAAAGTAAATCGGCTTCTGGCTAATCAGCTTATGCCAAATGTAGTGTTTTTATGTCAAAACGTGTTTTATTCAAGCTGCGCACTCACAAATAGAGATAAAAAAAATTGCTCGAGCTGAGACTGAAGAGTATATAATAGTCTCCTTTCTCAGCCTGTGAAAAGAGCAGCTTAAGAACTGCCATTAAAATGCAGCGCATGACTTTGGTTTTAATCTGTATTTTGAAATTGGCATCAGAAAGAGGTGGCTTCAGTGCTTCATAAAGGCCTTGTGTGCTGAGCTTAGTGAGAAGTTTGTCTTTAGTAAAGCGTTGGGGGTCTTAAAGCCAGAGACCTGAGCCAGGCCTGCTGTTTGGCTCTTATAACGGAGCGGCGAGACGGGTCGACGTGCCGCTGGGTGCTACTGCTTCCAGCCGACCCGGGTGAACGACCTGATGTAAAGGAGCTGAGTGGAGAAAACAAAGGGGAGATCAGGAGATGTGACGGAGTGCGAC
Organism: Telmatherina bonti; assembly: GCF_933228915.1. Lineage (NCBI taxonomy): Eukaryota > Metazoa > Chordata > Actinopteri > Atheriniformes > Telmatherinidae > Telmatherina > Telmatherina bonti. The sequence goes on along the minus strand of NC_136625.1, from coordinate 10,466,937 downwards.
AGTCAGTTCAGGTCAATTAAAAAGTCTCTGCTTGATGTTTTCGTACTTTTCATTCAGAATGAAGAGCTACAGCATGACTTTTTCACTCAAATGAGCTCATTAGTGCAGTTTATACATCCTAAACCCCATTTTACAAACTGTGTGGATGCTGAACAAACACAAACAGCGTTAAACCAGAAGATAATGTATGATCGAATATCCAAAATGAGTTTTTTATGTATTCCAATGAAATATAGTGGACTCCAATTTTGTCTTCTTGTTTTATGTATTTGTTGTGTTTGGGAGGGTTTGGCTCTGTAGATAGAAGGGAATATGAATTATAAGAAATATAACATTATGAATGTGATGACATATGTCTGCTTGTTTGCACTTAAAAGTTAATAAAATATCTGATATTTTAATCGTTACGCTTTCTCAACTCTGTTGCTGTCCTTTTAATTTTACTACTGTAAGGTTTCCATGTAGAGGCTTCTTGTTGGGTAAATGATACTGTAAACAGTAAGTTACTGCGACTAAACATTATATTTACGTTAGAAAGCTTGCAGTCCACAAACTTCCAAATTACACCGAACTTAAAACAAATTCGGAAAAACTAGGTCTGTGCAGATACACACATCTAGGGGTTTACAAGTCATAATTCAGAATGATTACTTTTGTATGAAACTAGATTTCCTTTACTTTTTAGTCTAACCTGCTAAGAAATTTACAATAGTATATATTTTTTAATTTCTAGAGCATTATTCTGAAGACATCATGTGGCAAACCCTCCGTTTATTTTCACAGGAACATGGAGGAATAAAAGGTTGAACTATCCACGCATATGAAAATACATTAGCTTTCATAATATGGAAAAGTCGAACAGATAAGCAGTCCAGATGTAACGTTGCAGTTTAGTGTAGTTGTCAAATCTAGAAAACTGATCACTAAGGTAGAGCCTGGAAAGTTGGTCATAATTCATCGTTTTATTGACGCTGTCTGCTGGATAACATCGTCTTTTTGACAGCTGCTTATAGGTTAATGCTTGAAAAAAAAAGAAAAAAAAAAGATTGTATTTTATGTTGGAAGTGACATAAAAATAATTAATATTAAAAAAATGCATTTTTTCAAATGCTTCACAAAGGATAAAAAAAAAAAAAAAACTGATTATAAACCAGGACACTGAGGCCTTGTCCACACGTAGCGCCTCACAGAACTAAGATATTTTTCTCCGATTTGGGCTGTTGACACCAAAAACACAGAAAACGGTTCTATTAAAAACCTCTGACCAAAGTGAAAATGTGGGAATGCTCCTTTGCATGTCTGCATGTGGACATATAAAACCACGGTTTTAGGTTTTGAAACATCACCATCTGCGGACGTCACATGTACGACCTTTGTTTTCAACAACATGGACGTCCTCAGACTGAGTTGGCGTTATCCAGGCGCTCTGCGTGTGTTTTTACACTGCCGTTAGTACCGCTCCACGTAGACACCCGAAGGTGAAGGGCGAGATTGAGGACAGTAATTTTCCGTAACCTAACCGTATCACGTTAGAGCCGTGTTTCCCGTTTTGTGGAAGTGACGTCATGAGATGGAAGGTTATTCTGATTGGACAGGATTTGGGGCACTAAAGGTTAGATGTACTTATAATGTACTTAACAACAGCGTTATGTGGATAGCTGTGGATGGATTTGTTTTTGAAAAACGAGGTCATGTGGACTCATTTTGTTTCCTGGTCGGAGGGGGGGACGATATTCGGTTTTACAAAAACCAGGCAATGTGTGGACATGGTCGTCATGACACTGATGTCATTTGAGGGACGACAAAGCTGAGTGTGTGTTTGGCCGCATCAGTGCATCTCTTTAACGTCAGAACTTCCATCTTTCAAGTAATTTAGTGGTTTTTTTTGGTTCACGTCTTTCTTCGCCTTTCAGCCCCCTCCCACTGTGTGTGTTTGTTATTCACTGTGAATTTGGGAGTCTGGCCGAGTCCTCTCGCTCAGCATGGCCACTTTCCTCTCCAAGACCACACACACACACACACACACACACACACACACACCCCCACACCCACACACACACACACACACATACACACATCCACACACATGTACACTCATACAACCACTTAATCCCATTTCCCTAAGCAGTCCAATGCACAACACTGAGAATCCCATCAATGTCACAGTTTGAATCACTGCAGTACAATCAACTGGCAGCTACTGAGTAGAAAACCAATGAATCTGTCAACTCAGGAGCCTGGTAAAAGGAGAGGGAAAAAAGAAAAAAGCCTCTTTGTTTCAGTGCCAGCACCCAAGGGCAGCCATCGTCCAGCAACAATTGCACTGCCATGTGGACCGGAGAGCACACCCAACATCACCTGAGAATCAAACCAGTGCACACACACACACACACACACACTGCTCTGTTCCCGATGGCCGTAATAATTCCTGACTGAGCTGCAGTGGAACAATAGGTGGCATTTAATTTGAGATTCTGCAGGAGACGCCATTATTGTGTTGTATAAAACTACTCCGTACCTGAAGGCATAAAGGGAGGGGGGGTGCATGGTAGAGCAGAGAAGGAAAGACGGGAGAGAAAAGACTTTTTTTTTTTTCGTGATGAAAATGGAGATAGCACGAGGAGAGAATTTCATTTTGTTTCGTCTCGAACTATTTGCATAATTAGTACGGAGGTTATTGCCAGAGGTGCTGGGCCTTGAAAGCTATTGGCCTGAAGGAATAATTAAGTCTCTTTCTTATCCCCGGCATCTTGAGAGTGTACAGAACCAGCAGGAGATCTGAGCGTGTGCACAGGCCAAAGCGCAGGCCGATACGCTCTGAATGGGAATCATGTTGTCTTCTAAGAGAGACTAATGCATGATTTATGTTTTGAGGCACACTTACAACAGACTTATTCCGAGCAACTGTGGAGGACCCCCCCCCCCCCCCCCCCATTCCTCCCTTTCCAGCGCTCACAATAATTTATTCAAGAAATGATTGCTGAGAATGCAAAGCTTTTTTCTTCGTGTTCACACGCGTTCACATCTGGGAGCTGCCAGGAACGGTCTTCTGTTGAGTCGTGGCAGCTGAGAGCGGGACGCTGGCTTTTCCAGATCATTCCAGCACATTCAAACCAGCCGCGAGTTCATTTACAGGAGAGTACAAAGGGAGACAGTGAACAGTAAATTACCTCATGTCGTCCTCAGCAGTTACTCAAGCTGAAGACCACACGTGGTGAAAGTTACGTACCCTTCAGCTGATCCATCGAAACATAGAAAAAAAGAACTGGACCAACTCCCCAAAGTGTAAATTAAAAGGGTCGGTGAGTCTGAATTGCAAACAAACACCCCAGTGTTTTTTTACCCTATTTGCGGTGCTGTGAAACCAGTTTGTGTTTTTTTTTCTCCACGTCTGGACTCAAACGACTTCTTTCAACCAAACACAAACATCAGAGGTCATTTAAAGGAAATCAACGTCTCCGTTACGAGAACGAGGCCATTTCATGGAAACTGTTTTCCATCAGAGAAATGGTTCCAATTCTGTTCGTACTGTCACAAGCGCCCAACCGATACGTCGCTTTGCCAGCATTGTACTTATTATAGATACTAGTATCCAACAACATGATAGAAGATACATATGTTCTTTATTTAGAACAAAGAGTAAACTGCAAGTCATGCCAGACGTTTTGGCCAGTCTGTAGGTGTCTCTAGTACTTTCTGTGGAATGTGTCGTATAAATTCAACAACTAGCATGTTTTTATGTCAACATTTGCATTCTTCTTGTCAGATATTTCCTTTTCTGGGCTTCTAATTACATTTCAGTTTTAATTTAAATATTCGATTTCCTGCAATGAAGCAAAGACCATAACGTAACTGTGCAGCATGTAAAGTTGCTGCTGCTTATCAGCCTTTGGAAGTGCAGCGCAACAGTTTGCTTCTTAAGTTGACTTTGGAATAAATAATATATAAATACTGGGATTTGTACGAAGACAGGAACCTGCTTCTGCAGGTTTTAGATGTTTCCTACATCAACACACCAGATTCAAATTATTATCAGTCATGATGCAAAATCATGTGATTTATTTATCATTTCAAATTTGGATCCTTCATAGATAATTTGTTGCCAAAGCAAAAACAAAAAGACGATTTATGATGCACTAAACACTGCAACAACCTCCTCACCAAGCTCTAGGCTACATAAGGATTTTGTTCTTTATTTCATCAACTTCCTTTTATTTCTGAAGATGGAATTCAATTTGGAAATAGACTCCAGCGTACGGTTACAGCGTTGTGTTTGTGGTTTCTCCTCCACATTTTCTCTCTTATCTCATCACAAACTTATCAAGAAGCTCCAGAAATCCACAAACACATTACCACAAACTAACCAATCACAAGAAAGTACTTCTGTGTTACTGCACAGAAAGCAGAGGTGCACGCTGGGTCTGGATGACGTGCGTGCCAAGCCTCCACAGACCTACGTGGAGCATACGGCTGCGACGCCAACATCACGCGTTTATTAGTGAAACTTGGCCAAAAGAGCAGCAAACAACTAATTAGAAAATGTTACAAAAACTAAACAAATGTGAAAACTTGAAAAGACCATTTGGAAAAATAAGTTAATAAATAAATAAAAAAACTACATAAATAACTAAAATGTAAAATAAATAAATGGTAAAGGCAGTGATAAGCACATTACCAGCTTAAAGCACAATCCTGCTCACTTTCTTCTCTCCACTTGAGTCAAATTAAACCTTTTGAATAAGACTGTAATCCTCTCTTTACCTCAAGTCTCACTTGGACAAAACTGAAGAGTAAAATTTTATATTAAAAGCAGAGTTCAACATCTCTGAGTCACTGAGTAGCATGGAAAATGCGGCCCTAATTTCTCAGCTTTATTACTTGATTTTAAATGATTGAAAACCACATCTGGAATGAGGATCCAACATATTTTGAATAAGAAATTAGAGTGGAATTTCCTCATAGGTGGTCTGAAAAGCTACTCTGGAATTGATTAAGTGTTTAATAAGCAGGGGAATGTTTTATGTGTGTGTGTGATGGCTAAACATTAGAGTGCAGATTCCCTCAGCAGGCCCGCCTTGGAGGTTTTAAGCATCTGGTGTCCTGCTCAGCTGAGGATGGATGGGGAAGCACAAGAAGGAGGTCACTCAGACTGATTTAACATCTAGATTTTTCAGTCCAAACGGTCGTCCTGCGCACACGATAGTGGATCAAAAAACCTGTGGGGCAAGTGTTGGTGCCCACTGAGTCAGTAAACGTGCATTTTGACTTTAATCCTCAGAAGCTGGATGTGACAAACAACAACAATCTGAGGTGAGGTCATTTAAGGGGAGCGCCATCACGTTTTGTCTAATCCTGTATAATCTTGTTAGGGTCGATGGCTGGATACCGTTCCACATTTAAAATGTTTTATCCAATTTGAGAAATAACTGAGGTCAAAGCACAACATCATGTTGCACAACTGTTGCTTTATTCTGGTCCTTTCATCCAGGATCTTCAGTATAAAACCATTACCTCAAAGTAATTCTGGTATTCCCTTGATTTTCTTGCATTACTTGGCCAAGTCCCAGTTTCTTCTATTGCCCTTTGGTTTCACAAAGGAGTTAGTTATGGGAAGGCTGTTTTCTCAGTCTCAGTATTTAGGACCCAGTACCTTTCATGTTTCACATGGTTTAATAATATTTATGGTTCATTAAAAGGACTGCAAAGAACTTGATAATAACGTGGTAAGAAGGTCCAGTATACAGAATGAGGTGTGTTAGAGCTGGGACTATCTAAAAGGGCAGTGGTTCCTGAGGACTGGGAAACACTGGGCTGGGACCTGAATAATGTTCTATATTATATTCTCATTCACATCCAAAAGGAAACTGTCTGTCCATCTTCTGCCTTGTTTACATGCGTATTTTGCTTTATTTCCAGAGAGCTAGCGTTAGCTAGCCTGATGGAGCCGAAGGAGCGTTACCACCAGAAACCACTGGGGGGTGTATTGGGCCATGTCGCTGGCAGATGATCAGCAAAAGGAACAAAGAAGAAGTCGTGATGCATTTAATGGCCACACAGACCAACATTCTTCGCAGCACGGTCTCATTTTACATCTCTTTCTGAGGATATGCGCCATTACGATGCCCCCTACTGTCATTTCTAATTCTCTAAAAGTGATGTCAGAACTCAGAGGTTAACTCTGAACTTTCCAATGCCCTGTAGTGGATGTATTTCTAAACAAACATGTAATGTAAAGGATACATGGGACTATGTGGACAGTAATACTTGAAAGTATTTGGCATCTATCTAAAGTATGTATTTAAAAAGAGCACAATGGTTTCACCAGAATGCAAAAAAGAAAAAAAAAAGAGCATTTTCTCTTTTATTGAGACTACTATGTGATAACTAAGCAATAAACTAGGTGTAAATTGCTGGTCTTTACCGTTATTTGGCTCCTTTCCCCTTTACGCCTTCATCTGGTTGAGTATCTGGGACATGTGGTAGCTATTAACAAACTTTTGCTGTTATGAAACCACCATGACAAAAGACACAAACATCAGTTTGTGGGGCTGGCTAAGTGACAATGATGCCATTTGCCACTTTTAAACCAGACAACTGCAGTAGCTCCTGTATTATCTGGCTTGTGCTTTCACTCTAGACCCTCATTACATGCTCTTGCTGTTTGTTAAGCATGGCTGAACGCAAGTACTGTGGCAGCGTGACAACCTTTTAACACTTCCTCTGTCACTCTCAGCTCCCACTTTTTTGTTTACAGTTACAACAGGGCTTAAGTCAACCAATTTGCATGAAGAGAGAACACAGTTCACACTTTCACTTCATGCTGTATTGATTAATGAGGCTGAGTTGGTAGGAGTTGATTTTTAAACAACTGATTAAAAGTTGTTTCCTCCGTCTAACCCTTCCTCTGCCAATTAAAAAGGTATTTTCAGAACTTTCTTGTCTGGATTGGCTCGCAATCATGCGGCAAAAATAGAAGCCTTGTTGTTGTTTCTTTGAAAGACATGATCATTTTCATCTTCTGAGAATTAAAAAGCATCAAAGCAAATGCAGAGGACAAAAGATCTCAACAGAATGGGATTATTTGTGATATTAAAACAGGCGAGTTGTGCTGTTGCACCATCTGGCTTACAGAAGCTTTTCTTTGTCATCGAGAAACGTAACCACCCATCAATCAATCATTTGAGTGCTACATACAAGCAATTCCACACAGATGCATGCAAAGCTCCAACACACGCGTGCAAATATGTTTGCTAATCTCTTTGTCCAACACACACACAAACAAACTCTCTTTCAAGCTCACTCAGTGCTTCGCTGAGCAATGACAGATAGGTCATCTAGAAACAGAAAAGGTCTTAAGCATGCAAATTAGCACACATGTAGAAGGACATGCAGCCTTTAGAAAATGCACAAAAAGCAACAAATTGTTACGAGTGCATTCTTTTATTTATCTGTAGCCCCTGACATTTTCACTGACTGAATGCAGACGAGTGTTTTAGTAAGAGAGGAGATGAAACAGTATGTGCTCAAAGACTGAAACAAAAAAAAATCCCATCTTACCTATTGTCCGTGGAATCATTCCTTGTCGTGGCATCAAGTTATCATCCAGGCCTTCAAGGCCACCATACAGGGAGTGGGAGATTCTGCGCTCATGGTCATCCAGAGAGGTGTTCATGGTCTGCTGTGGCCCCAGTGGGCTCTCTGAAGGCTCCTAAATAAAGAGGAAAGTGGCGTTGAATTCACTCCTGTATTTGCTTAGTCTCTCTTCTTCTGTTTTTCAAGTAAAAATATACATATTTGTCTTTTTGACCAGCTAAGGCTTTTTTTTTTCTTTTTTTTACAAAGTGCTTTGAGAATGCTTATGGGCTCACAAAGAACAAATGGTTCTCCGTGTTAAAGTCAAGAGAGGGAGAATAAAAAGCAGAAACCAAATAAAAGGAAGTGGCAACATTTACTTAACGGTAATGGATGGAAACGGGGGTAGATATCCAGGCTAATGCTACTTGTGTGATCGGATAAATGAGCATGGATTTCCAGTGTTCTGTTGAGCCACTGGCTGTTAACTAGCCAGTGAAACCCTGCAGGGAAAGGTTACAATCTTGACATTTCCCTCAAGACCTGTGATGACACACTCTTGTTTGCTGGACAAATAAACCATTTGCCAGCTCTGTCACCCATAAGCACACATCTATGGGCTGAGAGAGAGAAAGTGTATGTGTGGTTTTTCTTTTGCTCTCAGTGTTTGTCCATTGGATCGGTGACCGTATTGATTTGCCATGGCTTCTGCATTTCTTGCTGACGGTGATGACAGCTCTTGCTATAAAGATAACCATCATCGCTAGCATCGTATGACGAGCAATAAGACTAGAGTCAATACAGGAGCCAAATTGGCCCAATCAATGACTTTAACTAGCTAGGCTGGGAGTCGATTTTGGCAGAAGGTCTTTGCCCAATGATTATTGTCTGTCAGTAAATGGTTAAGGTGGTGTGGGAACCACTACTGTAAACAAACGGCACCGGTTTGCAAGAAGATACAAGCATGAGGTCGCAGAAGTGTGCAGTTCCTGTCAGGATGAGCATACCTGGTCAACTCTCTGGTCAAAAATATTCTAAACACCTTAAGAAGCAATGACCTTTTGACTTCTTCAGATTTAAGTGTCCATAAGCCAAGTAAAGAGTCTGTCCAAGTTTTATTCTGACAGATGCAAACTTTTCTGACTACTTTGATATATTACTCGCACTAGCACGAGTACACAAATACTGGTCAGATGCAACGAGTTAAGTCACTCCTACAAGTAAACAAACCCAAACTTCAGAGAGAGAGAGACAACAAATCAGCCTGTGAATCAAACTAATTTCAAAGGTGGCCATATGGTGCCGTGACTGCTGGCTGCTCTTGACTTTAAATGAGAAAGTTAATGAATTGGCCGACTGAGGAACTGGTCGGCCTCCGTTAACAGCAGAGGGGATTTGCTTTACTGACGCTGCATCGACAAATCACAGCGCAGCTCATTGCATATTCAGGCTGTTAACTGAGCTCTGGGAAGGGCACGATCCCATCGGGTGCCAGCGGTGATGTGGAAGTCAGCTGCTCTCAATTCGTTGCGTTTCTATGGGGATGGCTGAAGGAACGGAAGCAGTTGGGCTTGTGATTTATGCAACAGCAAACATTTCAGATTGATTCGAGATTGACTGTCGGGGGACGGAGACATGGTGAAGAGAGTAAATACAGGATTATTTGATCTCATATGTCAGTAAATGTCACAACGAGCCCGAATTTCATCCTACTGTAATTGGGTTTTATATGGATTTAAGTAGCATTTGACTGACAGATGGCCATTATGTATTAATCTACAATTACTCTAGAGGGACTTTGTAAATCATCTTTTGGCAGTAACTTTAGATAGGAGTGCATAAATTACAGCCCCCACCCTGCTTTTGTTTTCCAAATGTCGTGGGCAATATTTCTTCTAAATAGCCAGAAACTTGTGGAGCCTCAGGGCATGCCTCCAGCTATGCATGTGAAGCAAAGATCGACGAGACTCCCTGCGCTCAAATTTTACTCACCCGACGTGTACGCCGTGAAGTCTTACTGCCTTGTCTTACAGTGTAAACACAGTCTCTTCTTACCAAACAAACAAACAAAATCAAATGGATGCAGAAGAGTATAAACAACACACCTGGCTACATTTTTATATGCACGCACAGAAGCAGCCACAAACACGCAATTGTGCGTGGGTTTACACACGCGGGGACACACGTACACAAAACACACCTCCAGGCTTAGCCTCTGCTTTCAATTACCAGACGGACCGAGGGGAAATCAAAACTTTGACACACCATGTTGGAAAAGGAGAGGAGGGAAGCAAGGCAGCGCCAGAGGCGTACACTTGCACAGAGACATGCACACACACACATTCTCTCTCACACACACACACACACACACACAGATTCAGCCTCAGCTTTCAAGCAGGCGACAGGCCAAGGTGTACAGAGAATGTAAAAACATGACATTGAGTGGAGGAAAAAGTTGTGTTGCTTGGTTCTCAGCCTTTTTTTTTTCCCTTCCACCTGCCTCCAGGGAGGTGAGCTAGCATGGGAGGGGGGAGGTAAACTACTGCATGCTTACTGTTATTCATTACAGAATTAATTGACACTCGTGCTGCTATTTCCAGGTGTCTGCGTTGGGTTGTGTTACATTTTCATCTCGGTGAAACGGTGCTTTGTGGCTCCGTATCTACGCAGGTGTCTGTACTCAGGTGCAGCAATGTCAGATGAGTCAGATTTAGCAAATACAGCACATGTCGACGTATTAATTACGAACCCTTTCATCTGGATTTGGCTGCACACAACCTGAACCATGTATATTTGATTAAAGATACATATGCTATATCTGATTTAACTAAAAAGCAGCCAGCAAGTAAAAATGAGTCAGCCAGCAGAAGTCAGATGAAAAGCTGGATCAAACCCCAGAACAGCTGGTCGAGTAAAACATTAGTTAATGAAAGCAGTCTTCATTTTACTCTACAATCAGTGCTGACATGGCTTTATGCAGGGTTTCCCTCTGGAACTGCTCATTTAACATCCAACAACATCTGTAACGTACAGCTCTGCATGTAGAAAACCTGCGTGTCAACCAGCAACTAAAGGGCAAAGATGGCTGAAAGTCAGAGTTAATCAAAGAAGCAGTCACTCTGTATCTGTAGAAATAACTAAATAAATTCAGTACAATAAGAAAACTGCTGCTTAGAATTACAGTTATGATTACGATTTGTTGTGGATAACCAGCTTGATGGCAGTTTATAAACTGCACATTTAAAAGGAAATTTGCTGTAATTTGAGTTAAATATCTGGAGCTACTGTGGTTACTTTCAGGGATGCCCTGTTGAAGCCAATTTCATCAAACTATACCAGCTCCATAGAGCACAATATGAGTCCAGCATTTGTTGTTTGTGCCATTGGTGCCATAATACAGCAGCCCAAAAGGGTTGTGGTTTGTTACATGGACAGATTTAAAAGTGGAAAATGAAACAAAATGAAAAATACTTTATTTATCCCAGTGGGAAATTACAATATATTATAAACTGAAACATCATTGCAATATAATTGAAACCTTCCACAAAGCTCTGCTGTCAGCGTTTCATTTAACTTTAGGAATTTGATTAGAAAACTTAAGTTTTTAATGTTTGAAAACGAAGAGTTGACTCTTTGTTTGGGTAAAGCAACGCACATGATGGAAGTTTCTGTTATTGAGTAACCTTAACACTAAACACAGAACCAGAGCTGTTTGCCATCACCATGAGGCTTTTAGGTAATATCTACTGGTGCAACTACAGACAAGCATGCTCCGGATGGAGGAATGAATCGAGGCAAAGATCCAACGCAGTACCCTGGTTTGTTCAGCAACAGTTATTTTCTTTTAACTGGGTTTACAACAGCAGTTATAAATTAAAATGATGTGGATCACATAATGACTTTAGTTACTGTAAATTAATAGAGCTCTGAATTTGTCATAAAATTTTCTTTTCAACAGGGTCTTAGCCTTCTTAAATGTCCCTTTTAAGAATTTATAAAGCTCACATTGTCCCTACAAAATAAAAGAAAATGTGTCTGCATTTCCAAATATAAGAAATCTGCATCCCTAATTATTACGATTGTTGGACAAATTCACTAAATCTGACCTGCATCATTTAGCTGTAATAGTCTCTGTGCCAGTTTCATTGTTCAGGCTTAAATGAACTGATTAGAAAAAACACAACTTCAGTCATTTTTCTATGAAAATTACCACAACAAAATGTTAAAAATGTAAATTTTCCCTATTTTACAGACTTCTAAATGTCTTAAAATCATGTGCCCAGCTTGCATTAACCTCCGTATTGACTCAGAAAGACAGGTCATTCTTGCCAACAGCTATTTCCCTCCAGCAACAAAAACAAAACAAGGAAGATTCTCTTTCCTCTAGAAAACAACAGATAAAAACACCTACTTGGATATTATTTATCTCAGAAAGAAATGAAAAAGTACATTAAATTTCCTTCAACCCTGAAATATGGTTACCTCAGTCCTCTTGGCCACTCGTCTGGCCACGATAAGCTGGATCATCCCACGCTTGTTGCCTTCCGTTGACATGGACTTGCGTAGCGTCTCCATGGCGTCCTGGTTGGTTTTGCCCAATAGTGATTCCCCGTTCACAGCAATCAACTGGTCGTTCACTCGCAGCCGCCCGTCCTTTAGGTGAGAAAAATCAGCAGTGCAACTTCAACAGGTGTAACGAAGACGGCACTTAAGCAACAACCAAACAGAACACACGGTGAGACCAGTAAGACACACACACCCACTGCGTGTGTTCCGTTTCTAGGGTTGATGTGATGCCTGGTGAACTTTTCAGTCCAGTATTATGTGCTGTTTGCTTGTTTGACTTTACTTTGTAATCTAGTTTAATCTCATCTTCATGATGTGCTTCCTGATTAGATCATAAACCAGACAAGGTCCATAAACGACCTTCAGCCCTTTATTTTCTACAAATGGCCCGGCGATGGACTGGCGACCTGTCCAGGGTGTACCCGCTGCTGGGATAGGCTCCAGCATCCCTGCGACCCTTAATCGGACTAAGCAGCTAGGATAATAAATGGATGAATACTTTACACAAATGTATTTAAAGTTTAAATTTGATTTGAATTAAAATTATTCAACTGAATTATCTTAAACAAATGATTGTTGACCCATCCAGACACCTGCTACTTCCTGGATAGTTTCTCTTTTTCAGACCAGCATCTGTAAATCCCAGAAACAGTGTCTGTTCTGCAATACTCAGCCCAACAACCATACCGCGTTTACTTAAATCCTCCTTCTTGCTCAGTCTGATGCTCAGCTTGCACCTCAATAAGTCATCTTGACCAGTGTTTTTCGACCACTGTGCCGTGGAACACTAGTGTGCCGTGAGAAATCGTCCAATGGCATCTAATTGGTCTAAAAAGTAAAGGGAAAACTCACATTTGATCACAAATTGATCTGTTTGCTATGGAAGATGGACTTTAAATGATTCATATCGGCTTCTTTTTTTTTCTTTTCTTTTTAACAATTTGGTTTGTGCTGTGCCTTGGCTTAAAAAAGTTGAAAAACACTGATCTTGACCATGTCTACATGACTACATGCACTAACTTGCAGCTACATGATGCACTGTTTAGCTGTGTGTTTACAAGCAACTGGTGTACCTAATTAAGTGGCCAGTGACTGTGTTAAACCTTCCCTTCATAATTCCTACAGATTACAGGAGAGAGTACTGTACCTTGCAGGCTGCTCCTCCATTTATGATGGATTTGACAAAGATTCCCAGATCTGCATGGTTTTCCTTGGAGCGGTTGCCTTTCACGCTGACACCGAGACCTGCTGAACCCGAGTCACTGAGGGGGATCTCAAAGGTCAGGAATTCTCTAGTTCCATCTGGAGTCAAAACCAACTCGTCTTCCTCAGTCTTCTGTAAAACGGTATAAGCACAGAGAAATGACCATGTCAGATGCCGAAGGGCCAAATCAACTCAAACCTACGGCACTTCACATGATCAAGAATGTCATAAGAAGTACCTGCTGCAATAAAAATCTACAGATGTGTGTTTACTGACAGTTAAATGAGCAACACAATACAAGACTGGTGCAATTTCCAGCCCAGTCATGGCCCTCGACCTGTTTTAGCCTTCCCATGCTCCCCCCACGCTCCTTTGAGTTAGACAAAGCACAGAAGTTAAAGTAGAGCATTGATTTGGCTACTTGAGGTTAATGAAAAGTACTAGCATATAAATTGCAGCTTGGCAGATAGTAGGGAACTAAATCAGAGTGCAAGCTCATTAACCACGGCAAATATCATAATGTTAAACAGACTAACACCACCGAGTGTTAAATCAGGTACTTAGCGCGAGCTTGGACTCTCCCTCAAGACTTGTTCATCAATACTGAACCACATGCAGTAGGTAGTTCTTTGAAATGGTAAAGACAGCTTCTGTTTCAAATTCAAATGGGGGCTTGTTAGATTCAAGATGCTGCATTTTAAATGGGATTTGTTCTGGTGGAATCAGAGGGAGAGATCTGCTTTATGTCTGTCACATAATTTCAGTGCTGTTTGTGTCTGAAACGTGTCCTGAATCCAGTTTAAATCCAAAATCAAAGACTTGCCGCGCCACAATTTACTATCCAACACAAAAAATATCAAGTCACCGATAATTAAAACAAAGACGAGGACGAATGCATTCATAAGAAGCCTGCTAAACTGTGTCTGTCTTACGGATACTCGTTATTTCACAGCATTAGGTGAACAGTTCCTTATGATCCCTTCATTTGGTGCCAAGAAAAACTGTCCAAATCTCAAATAAATATAGATGAAACAAACACTACTACCATCAAGTGGTACCAGAAAACGGCCATTTATGACCAAATCTGTATCAAGTTCCATTAAAAGGGACAAAAAGGTTACACATATATAAAAGTGTGATAGAGTTCTGATAAAATCCCTTTCAGCAGCGGACAGGAACCTGCTTAACCCTACAAACACCTAGCTTTTGTCTAAACTGGGAAACAGTCTAATTAATGATAAGTCCAGCATGAAGCGACTGTGGTAGTTGCAGCTTTTGACCAGCAATGCAAAGTTCGGCCATTACGTCTGTAGACAGCATTAAGAAACACAGCCATGTGGCAAGGGGGCCCGGTTTGTGGACTCAGGACTGGGTCTCTGCTTTTTGGAGATGACGTAGTCTTGTTTGCATCACTGGGCTGTAGTCTCAAACTCCAACTGGAGTCTTTTGTCTCTAAGTGTGAAGCAGCTGGGATGGGGATCAGAACCTTTAGAGACCATAGTCATCAGCCAGATAAAGGATGGAGGCAGGAGTTTGAGTATCTCAGGGTAGGACTGGGCAATTTATCAGGTTTTAATTTCAATACAAACTGGGTTTTCAACGTTCATAAAAAAAAGTGCAATTTACTTTTCTCTTTGCAGTTTCCTCTCCTGCTGTCTTCATCTGCTAATCGAGCATCGCAACGCTGTGCTGTAAACTCCTCCCACAGCCGCTTTGGTTTTATTCAGCCACTGTTGCCATCTTGGTGACTTTCCAAACTTCCTTGTTGATTTTGTTTTTGTTTAAAGCGAATAGCAACAAATCTATTGAATTTTACTGGAGTTCTATTCTATTCTATAGTCATTTAGCTGACGCTTTTATCCAAAGCGACTTACATACACACTAATACCACGATAGGCACATCGGGGGACAACTTAGGGTTCAGTGTCTTGCCCAAGGACACTTCAGCACATAGTCAGGGGAAGCCAGGAATCGAACTCCCAACTTCCCAGTTACAAGCCGACTGCTCTTCCTCCTGAGCTACAGCTGCACAAGTTATTGGAGACTTTTCTGGTGTTTCGGCGACTGACTTAAAGGCGCATAGGTCTATAGTTACTGTAATGAACGAGCAGTGGAAGCCCCCTCCCCGTCCTAAAACACTCATAGGTGGCCAGTCTCAGTCGGCTCCAGCTGCAAGTGGGGTGCAAGTTGTGGAAGTCCACTACAACATAGTTTATATTTATCCATTCGGTTTACATCAGTATTTGCACTTTGTCAAGACAAAGCTTCATGTTATTTGTTTTCTAAAGTCTGTGGAATCCTAAAGACATTGTTTAAAAGCCACAGTTTAATGTTAAATTAATTCATTTTGTTAAAGAAAATTAATAATTGTGTTACATAATCAAGATCTCTATTTCAGTCAAAATAATTGTGATTATTATTTTCACCATAATCGAGCAGCCCTATCTCAGGGTCTTGTTCACTTGTGGGAAGAATGGAGTGGACAATCAACAGGCAGTCTGGTGTGATATCCACAGTGATGTGACTCTGCATTGGTCTGTCTTGGTGAAACAGTAACCAAACAGAGTTGAAGCTCTGGATCTACCAGCTGATAAACACTCCTCCCTTTAACTATAGTCACAAGCTGTAGCTAATTACTGGAAGAACAATATCACGGATAAAAGCAACCAACTGAGTCTCCTCTCTCCTCCACAGGATGTCTGGACTCTCCCTTAAAGAGAGGGTGAGAAGTTCAGACATCTGGGGAGGAACTTGGAGTAAAGCTGAGGCTCATCCGCATCCAGATGAGGTGACTCGGGCATCCTGTGGAGGAGTTCCAGGCACATCCCAGAGGTACGGGGCCCCTGGGAATGCACAAGACACGATGGAGCAACTGTATCTCTAAGCTGGTCTTGGAAAGCTTTAGATGAGATGGAAGAAGTGCCTGAAGAAAGACACGTCTGCGGTTCCCTGCTCAAGCTTCTGCCCCCACAACCCGACCTCAGTTCAGACTGATGGCTAGATGGGTGAAGAAAAAACTCCAAAATATCTTAAAGCAGGTGCCTAGAGTCACAGAATAACCAATCCATAGGTAAAAGGATGCTACTGATCCGTTTCACCATATCTAGAATTCAGTCTGACTTCTGTAGTAAAGTCCTAATAAACTATATTCATGAGCTTATAAGACAGTGCAATCTACCACCTTGTTGGTCAGTTAGGAACCAAATCTTCCCTTTTTAGTCATCTTCAGGCTTTTCCTGACTGTACTGCATGACCGACCAATGGCAGCAGAGCAGTGAGGTTTAACATACCGTCTCTACTTAAAGGAAACAATTTAATAGGTTTGTTTTTAGCAGGTGTGCGTGTATTTAAAAACACCTTTTTTTTTCTAGCAAGTCCAAGTCCAATGTAGTTCAAATATAAAGGTCTTGACATAAAAAGATGCATAAAGAAGCACAATATTAAAAAATGCACCAAACATATGCCTGAAGCGTGATACCAAGTGCATCACACGCCTGTAACCTGGCACAAACACAGCAATCTAATTGACATGCTGAGAGCTTCTTCTCTCTTCCCGCTACAACAGGTGCTTCGCTCCCTCTTTCCCTACATTCATTCTCACTCGATTCCAGAGCAACAATAAAAAGCCATTCTCTCTTGCTTATTATTTGACAGCTGTCCTCTGAATAGATGGGTGCGTGCACGTTCCCGCCTCACAATTATTGTGCACGCCTAATGAATTCAATCATCAGGCTCGGTGTCAGCATGTCATTAGCTCTCTTTGTTTGTGGGGAGAGAGATGGAATTACTCTGGGTGGAACGGAGAGAGGAGAAAGAGGGATGGAGAGAGAGGCAAAGTGGAGCAGGAGGAGAGCAAAATTAGGATGGACTGAGAAGGAAAGGGAGGGAACAGAAAGAGGCAAGGAGGAAGATGAAATAAAAAAGAGAAGCAAACATGAAAAGCTCTCAGGGTAGCTGCGTGTTTCAGAGACAAAAGAAAGTTACCTGAAGTAAATTTGTATTCAAATTTAAAACAAAGCAGAAGCCAATTTGACATCAGGAACAACTTCGGGGAAGTGCTGAACAACAACGACAACAGGAATTTAATTATTTCGCAAGTCAAGTCCAATTAATTCGACTAAATTAAATTTAAGGCTAATTAAAAAGTTACTGTGGGAGGCTTAATCATCTTTGACTGCAAATGGCCAGAGTGAAGGAGGGGAAACAGATTGTTACAACAACATACAACTCTATTTAAAGTTAAAAATATCTCTTCCATATTGAAATTGTTAGTTTAATAACCTAAGCTTATGCACTGTGAACATGTAGCTGAGTTATCAGCAGTCTGAAATGTAGTTGCTGAACTTTATTTTCACCATATATGAACGGTTTTTTATCACAGTGGTGCGAAGGGTGCGCACATCCCCGTATGTTTAGCAGAGACAAGCTACTAAGCAGAAATGACAAGACAGCTAACTGAAACTGTCAGAAGAAGATGGATGGAAATTCATTAATATTCCGAGGGAATCGCAGCTTTTTCCCAAAAGCAGAAGCTGTGTTTTTTAACTGGCCTGAAAAGTCTCCACTGTGCCCACTTTGTCTCTTACATAGAAAACTTCGATCTTGTGTCTGTCCATACAACTATTTACAGCTAAGGATTTGCTTGCTAACATTACTCACTGAATGCTCACAGTTCAGGTAATATTTGTAAGCATAAACGTACCAATAAGTAATACTTTCTTAAGTACAATACATGTATAATGACACTTAATAAATGGCAGAAGTTTAGACATAGAGAAGAAACAGACAGGAGAGAAAAACTTGGTTTTAAAGTTGGCTAACTGTTAGCTTGACAGTTTGCCGGCATAACTGAGATGGCAGATATGGTATAGTACATACTGAACTATGGTAAATATATTCAAGTTAATATTTTGAGGCCTGCATATACTCTACAAGAATAGAGAAATGTGTTTTCTCTCTCTTTATAGCTGGGAACATATACACTTCTCTATTCTCGTATTCTCTATATGTCCTGGCCTTAACAATACCTCTGCTCACAAGACTTTCATCTCTGAATACACACTAATATAGACACGTTTGTAAGGTAAAAACTTACAGATAATTCATACTTTTAAAAAGTGCAACACATAAAAAGTTACTCTCAATGAATGACACGTTTCAACACAGAGAAGCTGAGTAGCTGGCTACAACGCAAGCTAGCAACAGTTAGCAGTTAGCTTGATATACTACAGGCATGGCTGACTTGAGAGATTGGGGACACACTAAATAAGATCATAGTTTAATTTTATTTATATGAATCACAGATTTCATTACCAAACTTATACAATTTTTACAATACCAGCTTCTTCTTTGTAAATGTGAAGAAAATGAAGGAAACTTGCTAGCTATTTACAAGCTTTAAAAACACAAACTTGTATTTTGACAACAATAGATGTGTCTGCATGGTAGCATTTTGGAATACACCCTTCAGGTTGACAATTTTCTACCAACTATGGCTGTCATGTTTACATCTGGACTGGAAATCTATTTGACTTGCAACATCAGACTGTATTCTGGTATTCCATGGAATACACACCTCCATGCACCAACCTGCCTTTTGTTTACATGGCAACAGCAAAACCCAGTGATATAGTGCTTGTGCAAACCTTTTTAACAGAACTTTTTACATACAGTTACATACACACTATAAGGAGGGGCGGATATGTCAGAACACATAGTGGAGTACGCAGCTACACAAAACACACCAAAGAGACACAACCCAATGCTGGTTTTGAACCACACCTGGTTGAACCTAATTGATGAAACAACTTTGAGAATGGGAATATTTTTTGCCAAGGATTGGTAATAATCAAATTTTCATACAGTAACAGTCAAAAGTTCAGACACACTTTCCCATTAAATCCAATGGGAAAGTGTGCGTCCAAACTTTTGACTGGTAATGTATGTTCCATCAGGTAATATCTGTACATAATGACCCAGAAATAGAACTTATTCAAGATATTTGAGATATTGCAAAAGGATTTTATGTGGCATAATGAGGAGAGGAAAGAAGGGGAATAGTGCAATAAGAGTGGATGAAATGAATTTGAAAAGCAGGTGCTGGAGACAGGCGAGGGGGGTACAAAGAGGAGCCGAATCAAGGTGAAGGAAGAGAGAAGAGTGATGAGCTGGAGAGATGAGGGACGGAGAAAAACAGAGCGAGGTGAAGAGGCAAGGAGCCAGAAAGAAAAGGGTGAAAAGAACGAGAAAGTGCCAGCATGACAGTGACAGAGTGAGCGAGCAAGTGTGAATGAAACGCTGACAGAACGGGATGAATTCAAGTGGAACACAAAAGAAGACAGACACTGCCACCTCTCTGACAGTACGCCTATCTCTCACTCTCTCCCTTCTTTTCAGCTTTCCCTTCTTTTTTCTTTTACCCATCTCTTTTTATTTAGCATCTCTACTTCCTTTACTTTTTCAAAGCATCTGCTCATGCTCTCTTGTTTGCACCAATCTGCCTTTCTATACCCTGATATCCTTTGTCTTGCTTTAAACACCTCTGTCTCTTCTTAGTTCTCCTCTTCATCATATTTGTTGAACATATTGAACAAGCTGAAGTTGAGGAGCAATTGTTCTCTCTTTAAACAGATGAATCTTTAAACGCCAGACTACAAACTTTGGAAAATCTCAGCTTGCAGAAGCATTAAGAAGACATTAGCAAACACAGCTAATTGCTGTTTGTCTAGCAGACAAGTAGCATCCATATGATGTTTACATCTCCCACCATAACATTCTCTGCAGGACACAAGCATGATGTTCAACAAATTGTTGTTTGGTCTTTCCCTAACTGTGTTTTTTCATCCTCCAGGCAGCACATTCTTCCTTTTTTTTTTTTTTTTTTTACCAGTGTAGTAAGTATCAAGGCTTTTCTGGGTTCCACAAGACTTGTATATACTAAGGATTATGAAAAATATGAATATCTAAAGCTAAAATAAGAAATTTCCACCGCAATACATAAAATCACTCAACCTAACCATGACTTTTCAACCAATGCTTGTGAATAATACTAAGCTAATCTATTTTTTCAAAACCTGTTAGGAAAATAAATAAATAAATGAAAAAGATAAACATATTCTTAAATATGTATGTCTTACTAGGTAATGTTGCTCAGAGACTTTTTTTTTTTTTTTTTACACTGGATGAAGTGGCTCCTCGTCCTGATAGTAGTCTATACATTTTGTAATCAGGAATAATAAGAAATATAGTTAGACCCCTCAGTTTACTGTAAATCTGTAAAAACTCTGACCAATCCAAACATTCGGGGCGAATTGAAGGCGTTCATTTCTTATATTTTGTAAGCTTCTTCTTCCAAAAAAAAAAGAACCTCCCCCTCCTCTCCCTCCTGCAGCGCATACCTAATAGCCACACCCTGCATATAAATAGTGTGTTAGGATGAAAATACAAAGTAGCGAAAAAGAAACTCAGAAGACAAAAATGGCTGAAAAAATGCTCGTCCCGCCGAGACAGAGAAAATCGATGGTGGAAAAAGCTGAAAACTAGAAAAGCACTCGGAGAGTACAAACCTTCGCCACGGCCTTTAAAAAGTTCCTGGATCCAAACGGTGATCTGGATCACCACCAAAATCAAATCAGTACTTCCTTTTCACATTTCCAACAACTCCTGAAAATATAATTAAAATCTGTCCATAACTTTTTCAGTTATCTTGAACCAAAACAGATAAATGTCGGTAAAAACAATCTCCTTGGTGGAGGTAAGAAAAAAGCCTTGGACCACACAAGGAGCAAAACCAGAAGGGGGAGGAGCCAAGACAGGTGCTACTTTCAAATCTTGCTAGCTCCCCAACATTACCTACCCCAGCTTTAACAAAAGAAAACTCTATATAGTGATTCTACCCTTGAAACAAGCTACCATCTCTTAACAGCTCATTAACATTTAGCAACATTTGGCATTTTCCTCACATAATAAATAATGTAAATGTTTAAATGGAAATAGGTGAACGTGGCAACGTCATATGTGTTGTCGCTCCAGGAAATGACAAAAACAGGCAAAGAGGTAGAGCTGAGGGGCTGAGAGTGTGGGGGTGGGTTATTAATAATCATAAAACTCTGCTTGTGGCTATGGAGCTAACTGAGCCGGAGCAAATGGAAGCTAACCAGATAACACAGGTTGACAGGCTAAAGCTAAGTCACGATGTCAGCCAGCTAAAAACTGCTGTTTTGCTACATTCTTGCAACCACCAATCGGGTACCTTTCAGTCAAAAGGACATGCTCCCAATTGTGCAGAATTTTTAGATTAAATTACTTCTGAACAGATGAGTTCTTAAAAGAAAAAAATAAAATCACCACCCCCCATGTTGTCATGAAGGTGAACTTGACCTAATAAACCTAAAATGTTTTTTTGAGCAAGGTTGTGAACATGCTTACTTCTGTGAAGTTCTTTTTAACACGGGACTTGATGGGGAATTGATCTGCATATTAGACATATTCTACAAAGCACAACCCGTTTTCCAAGCCAGAAAAAAAATAAATAAATAAAATAAAAACTAAATAACATTTTAGAAAACAGCAAAGCAGATGACAGGAAAAAAAAAAAAGTTATTCAATGTAGAATTCTACAAAACTAGGTAGAAAAGGCCAAAACATGACCAGACTAAAATGAAACCTCAAACCATTTAAAAACAGAAACCAGTTCAAACAGTTTTGCTTTCTTCTTCTGTGTTTCATCTTGTCGGACGGTGTTTGTTTTTTCTTCTTCTTCTTTTTGATGTGTTCCTTTAAAATGTGTTTGTTTAATGCTTTTCTCTGTACCTGAAGGCCAACGCAGTAAACACTTTTGGGTGTACACACAGTTTTGCTCTCACATCATCTCATTCCATCTTCCTCCTACACCTCTCCTTCCTTCATTTTCTCACCTTTTCTTTTCTTTCATTCATTTCCCCAAACCACTTCTGCTTTACACAACTAATGCATGTCTCCCCCCCTCAAAGCCTCTCCTTTCCTTTGAATTCAACAGACTGAGCACATCCTCAGCATTTCAGAAACCTATCTCACTCCTTCCTCTCACCACTCGCTGCAGAAATGATGGGCGGTTTTTGGAAGAACAAACCCGTCGACTTGATGGCATCTACAAAAGTTGCTTGAAGGTGATTTTTAGGAAAGAAAATGGCTAAATGAAGGAGAGTGGGGGTGACTGTAAAGGGAGAAAGAAGTGGAGAAGGACGGAGGTAAAAAGGAGCCAGTGAAGGGTGTAATTGGCCGAGAGAAGTCGAGCGTGGAAACCATTGTTGGCTGCCTACTGTAGCATCCATCTCTGTGTATTCATACGGACTCTTTGCCCGTTACTACTTTCAGTCACTATATTTAACAAACCGGCTGCCTCATCCCTTGCCTTTGACATTTTATATATATGTAGACACACCTATCCACACACGCGCTGTTGTGTTTGTGCCACGACTCGTTTCCAAATGAAGCATTGATGGCCTTCCCTCCCAATTTCACATCCTCTCCCGCTTCATTTCTGATGTTCTGATGATTCTCCTCCCTGTACTCACAGTTCCTTCTCCTATTCCCCCGACGCCTTCCTTCCCTCCTCTCATTCGTTCTGATGCATCTCATTGTAGCTTCACGCTGATAGACCATGAATATCAAATACCTGTGTGATCGACTGAGCCAAGACCAGCGCAGCGTGGAGGAAGGCAGGTATGTTTGTGTGAGTAAACAAGGGAAACAGGAAGAGAAATGGGAGGGGAAGAAGGTCCACAAGTGTGTAGATGATGACGTGTGCACAAACAGGAGCAGGCACTGAATTATGTTCACCACTGACATCATCTGGAGGAAGAACGGAGTAATGCACAGTTATGCGAGCTGTCCAAAGCTAATCAGCTGCCCTCGTTCTTTCTCCTCACAGCCACTGCAAACCATTTATGACCCGATCCAGTGCTGAGTAATTACACCCGCAGCTGTGTGCATGTTTGGAGCAGCAAGTGCACTTTGTGCATCTGACAGGCTGCGTTTTTGTGTCCATATGCCTGCTGTGTTTTTCATATGGTCCATGTTTCTATGTACTGGGAGTGAGAGTGAGTGTGTGCTGTACGTGCTGTCTGTGTATATAGGTCAGGTGACAGCTTGAAACATCACTTCAATTAAATCAGAAGACCCGTTCTGTGGAAAAATTGTCGTCTCTGACTGACTTTATTACCAATGAGTCCCTACACGACACAAACTCCATCAAGTCCTCTCACGCAGACATGCAACCGTTCATTTCTACGGCTTTTCCTGCACTAATAATGATGCAAAGGTGTGCGATTTGAAGAATTCTTTTCATTGCAGTCATAAAATGCAGCTGATTTGTACATAAGGAAGGAATAACTACTCCTTTTTTTCTGAGAAGAAATCTCCAAAACTCTGTTATGTGTTTATATTTTACAACCTTTAAACTGATCCAAGCTGCTTCCTTAAAAAAAAAAAAAAAGATAAAAAGCAATATTTGATTTAAAGTTTGGTTTCTTTGTGTGTTAAACACACAAACTTCTGACTTTCACTCAGGATAAAAAATGATCAGCAGAACTCAGGGATGCACCAATTACTGCCGACTGCCTTGAGTCATGTGCATCATCACATAAACACATAAATAAAAAGAGAACAGATTTAATATTCATCATCAACTCATCTCTGACTGAACACTTTTTTTTTTAAATTAACATTTTGCATTAAAAGTAAAATCTATACAAAATACATAATCTCTCCATGTAAACATGGTGATGGCAGCAGGATTTTTCTACAACAGGGACTGGGAGATGCTTCAGGCTGGGAGCTGGATCCACACAAACTAAATCATAATGCCTTTCTTATTGTCAGTCTCAGGCTTGGTACACAGACGGCTGCTCGTTTTTATTTTACTATAAATCCAATGAATTAAGACCTGATAGCACAATGACAGGTTGTTCTGAAAAAGCAACTAAAGGAGGTCTAGGAAGACTTTAGGCAGAGTCTAGACCTAGACTTTGGGCCTATTTGGTGAAACCAGCATGTCTTATTAATTATGACGAGACATCACTGCAGCACACCAGCTTGTTCTTAATATTTCCGGGTTTGTTGTGGGGTTAGGGTTAGAGTTAGGGTTGCCATAATGTCGACAGACTTTTGCTCATTTTCAGGGCATTTATAGATTTTGGGGAACAACAAAGCCGTGGAGCTGCTGTCAAGTAGCATCTCTGATGCCTGATTGCTGTTTGTTGTTTTGCAGCAAACAGTTCAATCATTTACATCTTCATAATCAATCCCAGTATTCCAATACATGCTTGCTATAGCCATAAATTCCCACTCCTAACTGATGCATGAACACAAGTTAATTATCATGTTCCCACACACTTTCTATCAATGTTACCAGATGGTAGAAATAATGAGGGACAAAAGTGCAAAGGGAAATTTTACATTGTATTACATGTAGTTCTTTGATTAATCAAGAAGATCATTTTCTTTTTCAGAACCTGAATCAGAGTGTGGAAAACGTCTAACGGTGTTGCATGAGTGCATAATAACCGGTTATGTCTCAACAAAACCTCAAATCAAGTTCAGTTTTGTTCAGTAAGCCGTGTGTTTGATAAAGCCTGTGCAGATACCACATATAAGCTGTCGCTGGTACAGCCTACGAGGTGGTGGCAACGGGCTAAACAAGACACCACATGGAGCTGCACCTGCAGACACCATGTCTATACAGGTCAACATTTATATATTTACTGAGCTTCATCACAGTTAACACTTCCTGCTAAATCTGCTGATTATTCGGTAACCTAACTTCATGTTTTGACTAAAATAAGACCGATTTCTGCTTAAAGGTGGAGTATGTAAGAGTTTCAATATTTTCAAAATAAATTAACTAAAAAAATAGCTGCAATCCTAATTAGATAGTTTTTTAAACATGTAGGTTCCAGTCTGTCCATATTTGATGTGTTATTAAATTACAAGTTTAATTAATGACAAAGACCCTTCTTAAATGTTTGCCTACCAGTAAAAAAAAGTGCTTTTTGTCATTTGTCATTAATTAAACTTGTAATTTAATAACACATCAAATATGGACAGACTGGAACCTATATGTTAAAAAAACTTTCTGATTATGATTGTAGTTATTTTATTAGCTAATTTATTTTGAAAATATTGAAAATCTTACATACTCCACCTTCAATGCAACTGATGCTACAACATATTTTCCCATGCTGCCTTTATGAGGTTACGCTGATCAACAAATATAATTAATTTACATTATTTCAAAACTTTTGTTTAATCATGTGTGTGAGCTGTAGAAAAAAAACACACACTCACACATTCACACCTGTGGGCTTGGTATACACAGATCATTTCAAATGCATAATATTTATGTTGAGTAATGCTATGCCAAATGCTCCTGTATATCATGCCATCAAGAAATCCTTCATCATCACACCATGGCGTGCCGGCAGATTACTGTTTCATAACAGCTTTGTGAATGGAGTGGAGAGGAAACGTGCACATGTGATAGATAGCATCTTGGCACAGTGCTGCTGCTGAACTACTGCTGCTCCTGCTGATGGCTTTTCAACGTAGCATTGCTGTAATTTTCCATAAGCCCGTGTGACTAATGGCATAAACAATGGAGCTGAATGTTCATGTTATGGGCCCATTATGGAACAATCAGAGCAGGAACGTAGAGACGGATGCCTCTGATCAGCCCTATTGTAGAAGCCAGGTGCAGCAGAGAGGATTTGAGTCCTGGAAGTGCATGTTTCAGACCACAAAGAGGGGGAATTGAGTTAAATTAAGAGATGAGGAGAAGTGTAAGAAGGATATAAAGAACGCTGATGAGAAAAGAGACAAAAGAAAGCAAACAAAGTGCTTTGTTTTTACAGATCATTGGCTAAGCAATGGATTGCTTAAATGACCCTCGGTCCTATTTGTGCAGCCACCCAAGTTTCTCATTTGCCTGTGAGGCTTTTTTTTTTTTTCTCCTTCTGGAGCATAATGGCCGGAGCTGGGGATGTCATGCAGCAGTTACCTCAATCAGCCAGTGGAGTTTCCTGGCTGTCACAGGCTGTTGTGGAGGCTAAAGGGAGCAGTCGACAGGTTAGACATGACGACCCTTTACAGAGAGTCAACATTCCCATTGTATGTCATGTTATCAAAAGAGACAGATAATCCAAAGAGAGGTGACCAAAGTTTAATGTGAAGGATCAGAGGAGTAAAAGTCATGGTTGAAGGGTGATTAGACACACAAATCCTCATACAAGCAGCACTTCGTCATGTTTCCTGAGCAAAAAGGAGACTGGATGTATGAAAGTTTAACTGGAGTTAGTCTGTTGGAACAAATGGACCCAGCAGAGAAAGAAACACCTAAAAAGCTTTGGGATTTTATTGAAGAATAAAGTGATAACCAGAGAATCTAATAAGCAAAGCTGTAAGAAATCTGACCACTCTGATTGGTTGAAATGGGAAACTAAGCCTCATTCAAGTTCAACTCTCCTTTCTTCTTCTGGTCCAACTTTTTATTTGCTATTCTTTCCTCTGCAACATCCATCCGTCCCTTTGGAACGGTGTTTTTATTCTCCTTAAAGTTTTAGTCTTCATCTTACATGTTATATTTGTTAAACTGCAACATGTATTTAAAAAAGATTTGCTCCACACTTAAAGCGACCAGCCGGCACCACTTTTAGTTTGGTTACATTTTTTTATTTCACTCAGTATTGAGACAATGCGCCATGCAAGCAGCCCAATTTTCCACTTTTAGTTTTGTGAGTGTTTGAGGTTTATTTTTACACCATCCAGTAGCATCAATCCTGAAACTCCATCATTTGGATACCACAGCAGAGCTGAGTGCCACCTACACAAAAAGTGAGCAGCCTGGCCGATAAACCTCCAGCTGACCCAAAAGCAAGCACTGATCCAGGAGAAATCCATCCCAACTTTGCTAGCATCGGCTAACATCGGCTAGCATCGTCGTCCAGCCAGGTGTGTGTGTGTTTGTTGCTTCAGTCAAGGTAGAAATCATCTAGGGACAAACTGTCTCCTCATATGTGTTGGTGTCTTAAGACTCATCGTAGTGGCAGCTTACAGAAGTTTTCCTGTTGCTAGCTGTCAATACATCCCCTAAACAAAGCCAGTCATGTGGTGCTAAGATCTATTCAAATAAGAATGAGTGAGGAACATCATGAACCTGATCCATTATAATTAGAACACTGTCTTTCCAAAGCAGGTGGTGATCCAGTTGTGACTTTATAGTTATTAACAAGGTATTGGATGCCTGACTAACGATGGTGAACTGCTGCACAAATGCGGCCGATTTTTGGGTCATGGCAGCCTTTTCAATAAGGAAGAGCTTTTCCACTTCAGCTGCTGTGGTTTATCAGCTGCGTAACCCTCAGCAGAACTGCACCTCGCAGGATGAGTCATGCCGAGCCAGCTTAAAAAGACCCCAGCTGGAGAGCTGGCAGACCTGCCGCTCCAGAAGCCGGCTGCATATTACGCTCCATCAGCTGTTCTACGCTCATCACTGCTGCAGAAAGAGTTGCAAAGTACATGGACTAAAAACAATCATACAGAACCGAATCAGCCCAGTTAATACCCATAAAGCCGTTTCCTCCTTGTCACTCCTGACAACTTCTTGCTTTTATCATGTTAACTAAACAGAACATTTGGTCTTTTAAACTCTGCACAACTTTGACACTTTTATTTAAAAGACAGGAGGCCTCTAAGACCTAAAGCACACTTTCTCAAATGGGGGTACGTGAACCCCTGGGGGAACTTCAAGGCATTCCAGGGGGTACATGATTTTTTTTTCTTCATCTTCATTTGTTTTCTTTAAAACATAGTTAAATAAAATAATAATGTAATATTATACATATATTTAATATATTCCAATAAATGGAAATGTACTTTATAAACTGAATTTACATTTAGATTTACACCATTTTGTTCCTCCCAAAATCCCACAATCCAATGTGAAATGAACCCAACTGTCGCCTTGACAACACAAACAATTACGGGTGGGAAAATCAAATCGAAAAATCGGAAATCGGGATTTTTTTCTTCACAATTTTAAAATCGCTTCTTTTTGTTAAAAAAATCGATTTTTAAAAAAAAAAAAAAAAAAAATCTAATCCACTATAAATTTTTTGCCATTTTAATTGTTTTTATTGAACTTTTTACTTGTCTTCTGGGGCATTATAGCAGCAGAATGATGGTCCGGCTACTGTGTTGTTTTTTCCTAATTGAAATTAAGAAAAATTACGAGCAAAAACAAGTTTTATAAAATAAAAAAAAAAAATTTAATCTACAAAAATCATCAATATTGAAGAATTTTGAAAATCACAGTCTAAATAGAATCGGCACCCAGAAATTCGGAATCGAATCGGGACAAAAGCATATCGTCACAGCCCTACAAGCAACAGTCCTGGTTGAAGCGTATAGTAGAGATGTGCAAAACACAATTAAAGTTTAAAAGACCAAACACAAATGATAAAATGCTGTATTTCATGTTTTTTTTTTTTTTCTGAATCAAAAGTACTTTGCACTGGTTAGGGGGTACTTGGCTGAAAAAAAATATTTTACAAGGGGTACTGTGTTGCAAAAAGGTTGAGAACCGCTGATCTAAAGTATATTCAAGAGAACAATAATGAAGTAATCATCAGTCGCTGCACTTTATCATCCAACCATCTCTTACTGGAAACTCATCTATTTCTCGAAAATGGATGTCCATTAAAAGCTGGCCTGTTTGGTTAGACGCACACCCCGCCTCTAAAACCTCACACCATCACGGTGCCATTGCTGCTGCTGCTGCTGCTGTTACTGGTGCTGAGATGTTTAAATTGAGGTGCCTGACAAGAGATAACATCTGAAAGGCGCTGAATCCATTATAGTGGTGGATGTTCCGGGAATGGGCGAGTAGGAAAGAGGCTCGTCGAGAGGTTTGGAGTTTGGAAGACGGGAAGGAGGGTGAGTCTGGGGGTAAGAGGAGATGACTTGAATGTTTTTGCCTCTTTTCAAAATGGCTGTATAGATTATTAGCAGGCAACTGCCCAAACCAAGGGAAACTAATGTTAATGAATTCTGAAGGATGCATTTGGCGATCTGTTGAAATGAAAACAAACTAAGTCTTGTGTTGGATAAGATTGTTTCTGGTGCAACACCTGGCATGCTGCCACAACAGCCTCATTATCACACTGCTGTCATGGAAAATGTTCATGGAAACTGATGGAAACACCCCAAAAATGCTTCTACATGTCTAAACTTAAACTCTTAAAGGGTCTTTTACGGCACCACTAGTTACCTTTGCAGAGTTTATTTTCATCATTATCTTCTATTTTCTGTCTGGTTTGTGTCAGACAGAGAGGAGAGGCTGCAGAATAACTTTTAATGAAACCAAAAGTGAGAGAGAAACATTTAGCGGTTTGTTCCACCTCCTTTCGGCTCATATGCACAAAAATACAGTCTTCGAACAATGACCAGGAATGAAAACTGGGGAGTTTTGTGTGGGCTCAAATTCACACATTGGATTACAGAAATCTTCTGCTTGTAAATCACATGGACAGTAGACAAAGATGTAACCTGTCAGTGTCAGCTGACTGGCATGACGGTCTGGAGCCAGTGATTATCATATATCTGGGAATTTGTGGCAAACTATCCCAGGATGACACCATTCTCCTAATAAAGTCAGAATCATCATAGAGCTCCACCAGAGTTTAGGAGGGAAAGACCTGCTGCGAGTTCGGACCTCAACCCCACTGAACACATACGATACGTGTGTTGCACATGCGATGATGACCAACACAGCCATGCTGGTTGACCTTCACCAAGTCCAGGCTGAAGAATGGGAAGCCATCAGGCTGGTGATGTGTATAAGCAGGAGGTTACAAGCTGTTTATGGATCATCATCTCACTACTGAGGTCCCTGACTGGGTAAAATATAACTAAATAAATAAGTAAATGTTTATTTATATATTTACCTTGCAAGACAAGAATCCCAAAGCACTTCACAACAAAACACAAAAACTTGGGAAAAAAAACATAAAACATTAAGAAACAAGTAAAACTAAGTAAAAGCGAGATTAAAAAGATGTGTTTTGAGCTGCTTTTTAATAGAGATCACTGACTCAGCGGGGCTCAGGCTGAGAGGAAGGGAGTTCCACAGGGACGGGGGGACTGCTACAAAGGCTCTGCCACCTTTTGTTTTTGTATGTAAAACAACCAGCAGACCCTGGTCAGCAGATCTCAGGGACCTGCTAGGAACGTAAGGCTTTAAAAGATTCCTAATGTAGCCTGGAGCTTGGTCGTGTTGGGCTCTTTGAGCTAGAAGCAGAATTTTAAAGTGTATTCTGTAAGTAATGGGCAGCGAGTGCAGCGGGATCAGTAGCAGGGTGACGGGGGGATTTTGAGGATCTAGTAAGTTGCCTTGCTACGGCATTCTGCACAACCTGGAGACGGCCCGGCGGTTTTTTTGTTTAGACGTGTGAAGGTGGAGATGAAGGCATGAACGATCGTCCCCAGCTCTGATGGTGAAACATTGGGTCTTAGCTTGGCAAAGTTTCTCAGATGATAAAAACAGGACCAGACAAGCAGCTTTATGTGAGCTTCTAAGGAACGTGAAGAGTCCATGATTACACCGAGGTTCTTCACTGGCGGCTTAATAAAACTAAAATGCATAATAATAAAACAAAAAAAAAAGAAGCAAAAACCAACAAGAGGGGTTTATGGACATTTTAGGTGGCATTACCTACACATTTGGCTGTGTTACTCATTCCACAGAAAGATGAGCCTGACAGGTGACATCTTGTTGTCAAGGTGACCAATCAGCCTTTCCAATGATTCAAAACACTGCACCAATTTGTACTGGTACCAATAAACGGGAAAAAATAACCGACTAGACATACATTTCCTAACTTCATGCTGAAGGCAACAAAAGCATTTGTTCTCCGACTGTAAAGTTTGATTTGTGATCAGTTTTTACTGCCCAATCGTTTTGATTGATTCACTTCTCTGTTTCATATCTGTAAAAATATACATCAAAAAAGCCCTTTCAGTGTGTGTGATGTCACAGAAAAGCACATTTTACCTCCTTGTAGATAGCAATTTGGCGGCCAACCACAAATGTTACAAGTCTGATTGAACAAGACTTTAAGAATTAATCCCACATTCAGACGTCAAATCAACATAAATCCTCTAATTCATTGCTGATACATGTTGTCTTGTCTGAACATGTGTGAAATGTGCCAGCTGCAGCCACAATAATCATGAATGTCCTGCCATAATGTTTCTCCACTGTCACCTGCACAGCTGCCAATCAAATTAACCAGCCAATTACACGTCTAATGCGCCACGCAAAGCACAACCAATTACTTCCACTGATCCAGATGTAACCTGAAGCTAAAGCCAGATGTGAAGACGATGTGTGGATATTAGATTACAGCTCAGGTTCGGTGTGTAAATGGACAGTTATGGAAATCAGAATGGCTTTTTAATAACGGCAGTAAAAGCAGATGAGCTTTTACCAGCTGCCTTGGTGGAGAAGCTTTTAAGGTAAAGCGCGCCAAGCAAAACACAGGCCGCAGCGACACTGCAGGAGCTGAAACTGCTTCTACGCATCAGTCTGAATATTCTGAAAACAGTGTCACAGACGGCTGTCTGCACTTTCCTGAACAAAGTGGACTCTGAGTCCCGCTAACTGTTTGCTATTCGCCACACATCTGCAGTAAGAAGGTCAGACTGACAACCTCATCCCCAGCCGGCAAATGAAGCAGAATTCCACATGTTTCCACATTCGCAGACAAATACAGCTCTAAGGGGAGTGATGGAGCAAATTAGACGGCAGCGCGGCCTCAACACTCCACACTGATCAACCATGAAATTGTAATTTGTTGGAGCAACTTTGGCTGGAGATTAAAATAAGTGGTCGTCACTAACACGTACATGCATGAGTTGCATCTTGCACAGAGGCTGGATGCACGCACGAGCAAATGTTAGCGTTTTTTTTGTTTTTTTCCAAAATGGGTGATAATCCATGCAAAGGGGAGTTGGGAACAAAATAACACGGAGCAGGAGCTGTTAGGTGAATGTGTTTTTGTTTTTTTTTTCTTTTTCTTGCTCTCATTATCAAAAGAAGTGGGTTTAATTGCAAGCTGGTGTTGGGGTGGAGTCTTACCAAGTCTCTGGGGGATTGCATCTGGGGCTCGGCATTCTAGAGGATGGAAGGGAAGGGAGGAGGGGGAGAAGAACCAAAAGCAATCAAGCAACAACAATTCATTGACAGAATCAGTGGAGACTTGATGACACAAGACGCTGTGGATGGCAACGTGTGTGATGAATGAATGCGCATGCAGGACATGAAAGTGGTGAACCCCAGCAAGCAGATGTGACAGCGAATCCTTCACAGAGCACATTCATGTTTGACCACTTTGCCTCGGAACAATGGGACCTTTTTATGCAACCACAAGTTTTTTGTGCTGCTTTGGTTTACCTCCAAGAGTGTAATGAGCACTGTTGTGTTGCCATGAGGAATTTAGTTCATTCCTTCAGATAAAAGCTGCATGTATGAACAGCTAATATGATGGTCATGTTCATCTAACAGGGAAAAGGGAAGCTGGTTGCAGATGAAATTCCAGTAGTGTCAGCTTATTTTTCAGCTCATCAGATAAAATCTCAGTGCTGATGTTTGCTGTTACAGACATGGACTCCATCAATCATCCAAATTAGTGTTTACAGAAATCTTATTAGAGGTATTGTCATTGATATCAACTATGATGGGAATAAACCGAATGCTAAGTATGTAAAGTGCCCTGTGACATCATTGTTGTGAAGTGGCGCTATACAAATAAAGTTGAATTGAATTGAATTAAAGTATAAGGCTTTATATATATATATATATATATATATTTATATATATATATACACACATTTAGGCTGTGAACGCATCTCTGCAACCTTATACTGTAGTATTTTACTGCCACTCGGTTGTGTTGGTGCTTCATCTTTGCACAAATACCAAGTAGATAAAGATCTGCTTTAGGGAGGAGTAAATTAGAAATATGACCAAGTCCAGCTGCAGTCCAAGCCGTAAAAGCGCCCTGCTTTGCCATTTTTTTAGCCTTTAACTTCTTATTAATGAGAACTTGACTGGGATTTTCCAATTAAAGCTAATTAAGCACGTGTCTTTCATCCTGTCTCTTCTCTGAGCGCTTTCCACCCAGTAAAATTCACATGATGCGCCCGACTGGATCAATTGGATGAAAAAAAAGAGGGAAAAAAAAGGTTTGGGACACTACACGGCTGCAGAAATGTACATAAATAATATGAGTTTACCATCAGAACAAGCTAGAAAGTTTTAAGGTGGGAAACTTTGTTAGTGTTGCATTGTCATCACACCAACATACAGAAAGCAGAGAGTTGTCAGGTTTCTGGAGAACTGCACGTTTCTCCTGGTGTTTAAATAATTAAGCGGCTGTTCACAGGGGGCTGGGGATGGCAGATGGGTTGTCCCAGTAAACATATGGACCACTGTTAAACCTCAGCTTTGTCTTCTTTTCCCTAACCTGGTGGACGTGTATGTTTTACCTAAATACAACCAAGATGTTAGCATCGCTAACCCAGGAAGACACATCTGGCTGCTGTGAATCGTTCCTCCATCCTCATCATGAGCTGTCAGATCATGCATCTCAGCTTGCTTTTGTGCAACTGTTACATTATTGCACACAGACACACATTTATGTGTGATATAAATGTGTGTCATGATGACATATGAATGAAATTTCTTCTGCAGCATTTCTCCCTTAGCCATAAACAGGCCTTTAAATTTAGGACAATAAGCACCATCCAGTTTTTTGTTGTTTTTTTTTTTTTTTTTTTTTTAAGTAAATAATCAATATTTTTAATTAAAGCCTGTAGTGTTTAGAGCCATGCAACAGTCTAATAAGTTACATGAAAATAAAATGAAGTAAAAATGAAACTGAGTAAAAGTAAAACAAGCAGCATTATAAACAACTGCATAACACAGAAGATCAACTGCAGAAACACACTAACTTTATATTCACTATGTCATTTGGAGGACTGATTTAATTCCATATGAGTGATAAAAGCCAGACTTTCTAATATCTGCTGTATTAATGGTTCTTGTTTCACGTCTTTTACGGGTTGGGGCATCTGTAGCAGTTACAAAGCAGCTGCCGACTGTGTGTTTTCATTACTCTGCATTAGGTGTAATTCATGAAGCCGAGTAACTGCCACTTTTCATTTTAACTCATGTGCCGAGACCGTATTAACACCTAAAATGCCTAAAATGCAGCTTTATTCTTATTTTTCTCCGTTTTAGCTTAAATCAGCCATTCAGCTGGTCTTTTTTCATGGCATGAATACATACCGCATGCAGTTTATTCTCTCTATGAGCTCTAAAACACATGAGAAATTGTGAAGTCTAGCTTGAGATCGAGACCTCAGCTGCTCAATTTGTGCACTGGACCTCATCTCCCTCGAGTTCTTCACTTTCTACAAGTTCAGATCAAATAAATCCAACTATCTAACTACCAACAAGGCAGAGCCAGCTGGACTTCTGGCTCTGCTCTAATCTTAAGATGAGTATTGACCACTGCGGCAGCCCGTCTGGTCGATCCTTGCCCATGGCGACAGCCAGCCGATAGCCTCATCTGCATCCCTTGCTGTGATAATTGTCCCCAATCAGCCGTTTGATTGACACAGCTCCCTGCTGCACGGCTGTTTGTGCCTCTGATCGCACCGCTGGCTTCTGACGGTACAGAAGCGTTTTATGAGAGCAAAGGAGGGATTTAAGGCCGTTTGGTGATATAACTCATATTACTACTCAACAAGGCGTGCGTTACAGCCAGCTAGAGGAGCTAAGGAGATAGCAGAAAATCATTGACTGCTGTTGCAAAGTAAACACCGGCGTGATTTAAAGCTTGCCAGCAGCCTCCACTGTTCACTCTTCCTTCACATTAAAAAGAAAAGCAGTTTAGTCTCAGTTTGCTGCTGTTTTCTTTTTATGTTCCTCCGCCAGGTTTTCAATCCAGAAAGGTAACAGGTGGCGGCATGCACATCATTTTCCCTAAAGATGATTTTAGAATGAAACGAGTCCATGGAAAAAAGCAAAGACACCTAACCAAGTAAATTACCACGAGTTCGCCTGAACCGCTCAAGTTGTAAGTTGTGAGAAACATCTGTTTGACAAACTGACAGAAACAGCATCCAACAAGCATTTACGAGGATTTGTTTGTCTGTTCGGATGATGTTGCAAGAGAGGATGCTGCCTGATTGATATTCAAGCTTCACTCTCTGCCTACTACCTGCCCTGCGTCTGTCTGCTCATCCCCAAATCCACCAAGTCAGCTCGGAGGCTAAACACAGCGCGATGGAAGAAGAGAGGCGGGGGGGGGGGGGGGGGTTACCCGGCGCAGGAAAAAGGGGTCGGGGAGGGGTGAGAGATAAAGAAAGGCTGAAGACGGAGCGAAGGGGAAAGGAAAGGTTGAAGGAGATAAAGGGAGAAGCTCTACAGGTTTCCTCCCAGGCTAGCCACAGCATCATGATGGAGAGGAGTGCAGCGACAGAGCGAGACAATCCATCTGCATGCTCGGATGGCGTGTTGTGTTAGCTGGGAAATGAGAAGACAACGCGGCACTCACTGTGGAGATTAACGGCACTTGTGACAGCGCAGGAAGCACACGTGCAAGCACACAAACATAATCCAAAGAAATCCATGCAGTGGGAGGAGGGAATGCAGCGACGTCATGATGCTTAAATGTGTTTGATGGCAGGACGAGCGACTTTACGTACCACTTCCCGGGGGAGGAAAGCATCCTCCTGGCGTAGAACCAGCAGCCCGACCGCCCCGCCCATCGGTGTGGCTCTTAGCAAGGCGACCACTTCCTCCTGGGTGCGTCCGTTCAGGTCCACTCCGTTTACCTAAACAAGACATGGGACTGGGTTCAACCCTGCAGCGCTGCAAGAAGAATGACCGGGAACGTCTGTATGTCTTTCATTTGTCAGAATCTTCCGGGTATTTACTGCATCTGCTCAACAACGTCACCGGAACACACACAGAAACGAAAAGCATTCTGCCAAGTGTGCTCATTGCAACAGCAGAGTTTCATTTAAGTCAAAGTTTTACAAGTTATTAAGTTTTCATCTTAATTTCTTTATTTAAATGGTGAGTTTGGGTCGACTAAAGAAAAATTAAATGAGTGTTTTGTTGAGATGGAGAGAAGAACAGACTTCTGGCCTGTTCTGCTTTGTGCGTTGGGAGGGGGTTTGTATGATGTGTTATCACACATCCTCACCGTCTCAGCCACACGTTCCTTTAAAACGATCTGTTGAACTTTTTTCAACACTTCAGTAAAATGTCATTTTTATCAATCCGTTCTGGATTGTTGTCGTCTGAAGTCTTCCTGTAACTGTGACATGAATGACCTCTAACAGTGACTGCCATCTTGGCTGAATTAACGTCTTTACTTTGCTTATCACACAGCCCACCGTTAGCTTTAGCTTCTTCAGTTGTGCAGAGATTCCAGGATGGAAAATGAGTCTGTGATGATACCTCCCAAGAACTTACAAAAACACCTTGTTTTGTTTACATCAGGTGTAAAATGCAACCACGTCCATTTTCTTTCTCTCAGAGGTTGACTTTCATTGCTTGCGCTTCATGAAACATCGGAGCTGACTGTAGCTTGTAGTTTGTTTTGTTTTTTGTCAGGAAAACAAAAAAGGTTGATAAAAACAAGTAGTCAATATAATTCAATTGACCAATGAATCCTAAAGAGACAGAAGCTAAAATACAGCTTTCAGAAAGTAACATTTTTTAGTAAACTTTAGATGTATTTAAGTAGAAGTCCATAAATAAAATCAATCTTGCACATGAGCCTAATATGGAGTATTTAATTCAACTTTTAAAAAAAAAAAAAAAAAAAAAAAAAAAAAAAAAAAAAAAAAAAAAGAAGAAAAATCAACAAAGTTTCAGGCTTTTAAACTCAAAGCTGCAGGATGTTGGTTTTCTGCTGGTTAACTTGTCACTTCAAAGTTTTAAGATGAGGAAAAAGCTGAATTCAGAGCTGCACATCCTAATCCTTTATGCAAATGACTTGCAATGTGAAATGACGCAACTTCAAAAGCTGGTTTGTTCGTGCAGCACAAGGGTTTGAAAACATGCGCTCTGATCTCAGAACAGGATGCGCCGTTTCCACATCAAACCCGTTACCTGAGATTAATTACTTCCACTCGGAATGAAACAGATGGCAGCAGCGTTTGACACGGATTGGAGCCCGTAAAGTCGTCGCAGAGAAACGTATTTTACATTCAGACTTGTTGATTGGAATCAAAGTGAGTGTTCGCTTTCTCACCTCCAGCAACCTGTCTCCTGCCTTCAGGCGGCCATCTTGGATGGCAGCTCCTCGAGGCAGAATGTTCTTCACGTAGATGGGCGCCGAGCCCCCGATGGGAACGTCACGTGACGTTATACTGAAGCCGAGTCCCTCTGGGCCTGGAGGAGAAGCAGCAACGGCAGAAGGTTTAATGATGTGATGTGGTTTTATCTGGAGGCAGAAGCAGCAGCTCCTATATTCTCCTCTCACCCCTATCGCTCCAGCTGCTGGGAAAATATTCATATTCAGCTGACACACTCATGCATCTGATGTAAGACATGGAAATAATGATGGTCAATGTGTAGGAAGACATCTGGCTCAGAGAGAGAGGATTATTTTATTACAAGCACATATTTAGATATGAGACATAAAGATTCCACTTAACATGCAGCTGCTTGATAATATCATATATTTGCTTTGCAGGAAGTAATCAGTGTCACGTCGTCGTGTTTACAAAAACAGAACATTTCTTGTACAAAAGAAAAATCTGAAATAAACAATGCAGCTTTGCAATTAATTTTAGGGGTTTGTCTCTGACACAGAGAGAGGATTATTAGGTGCACCAAGTTGACTGGAATAACTATTTAGGAATCAACTAAACTAATTACATGCTGCTACACAACCTGCAGGTCAACCTTGCTAATGGTGCAAAAAGCAGCTTAATTTAGGATTTCCTTACAAGCAGACTTGTTTACAAAAAGCAGTTCCAATCTCAAGTCTTTTCCTTCAAGTTTACAGGGAAGGAGAAGGTTGCCTTTCAGTATAAAGCTTGTGTATAGAGCCAGGTGAAAAATAAAATGAAACAACAACAAACAATGAAATAAAATGTTGTTTTACTAAAATATAAAATAAAAAAAAATATATTAAAATGAAAAATGTGTTGTTAAAATAAAAATTGCTTGTATTAAAATTAATTATTAAAATAGAATAAAATTTTGTTTTTAATGAAATAAAAAAATTATCAAAATAAAAACGTATTTATGAAAAAAATGCTTATTTTAAAATAAATAAAATCTATTAAAATAAAATAAAAATATTTGTTTAATGAAGAAAATGTTAATAGTAAAACAAAATCCTATCAAAATAAAATGAAATATTTGCTGATAATAAATCAAATAATTATTCAAATAAACTGAACAATGTAAGTAAAACATAAAAAAAAACTTAAAAGTACATTTAGAAAATTTATATTAAATTCAACAAAATCAGAACAAAACCCCTTTTGGTTTTTTTTTTTTTTTTTACCTGGAAGTCAACGAGTTAAAGACACGTGTACCTGATATTTTCTTCTTCCTTTGAGTTTGGATAAAAAGGAATTCCTTTAAACTAATTTAACTAAACGTTTCCCCTGTAAATGAGTGAGCCAATGAAAAAATGAGCCGTTTACAGCTAGACTGACTCTCAACCACTTTTTTTTTTCAGCCACTTCATTCACTTATTGTCAGAAATGTATACAGTAAGAGTAAAAGTATTCCAAGTTTTTGGATCTACCTTAGAACAGGCTAACAGTCTCATCTACCTGCAGTGAAGCTGAGCTAATGGTTGAAACAGCCGCCAGACAGGACGTTTACTTCATGGCACCTGGATTATACACCTCTGTTTATTGTTGTGGTTTAATCTGTGCACTCAGTTATTAGTGGGTCATCTCATGTCAGGATGCAGACACTGAACTACAAAAAAATATAATTCGTACCAGAAAGAATCAACATTCAAACTATCTATAATGAGTGAAAAAGTCATTCGATGTTCTTTTCATTAAATAATAAGAATTAAAGCTATTAAAAAAGTATTAAACTAAATTCAAGGCAGAGACCTGAAAATCCCCAGATTTTCACTGACCAGTCTGCACTGGATCGGGGTTTTTCTGGATGACTGTGGTAAACCTGCAATGGTTTAGCAATGGCTTAGCCATTACAAACACAGCTCTTCTCCATCTACTGCACGTTCCACAGTCCAAATAATGCAGGAAACCCAGTAGCTGCCAAAGCAGAGAATAATTAAGCAGGATTTACAGCGATGGAGGACCAAACATGAAGTCTAAAGATGACATGCATGTGTCTAAGTGAAGAAGTTCAGCATGGAAACCTCTCTACTTTCTTTTTTTCCTTTTTTTTCATGTCTTGTCCAGCACTTAAGCAAGCAGAATGATGGTCTGGATGCTGCGTTCTGCTGAGCAAGTTTACTTTGCCAAAGGGAGCATGACTGGTATGATGATCCACTTGATTTTCTGAAATTTTTATTTTATTTCTTTATTTATTTTGTATAATTGTAATAATATAGTTTAATTGTAATTATTACAATTAAACCTTTCTACTTTCACTCAAAGTATGTTCAGCCCGCTCTACTAACACACTGACACATTATTTATGTGGGTGGGAACTAAGATGCTGCAGTTTAAAGAAGCTTTGCATTGGGCCAACTCTTACAGCACGAGAATTTAGGTCAAGTGCT
Organism: Telmatherina bonti; assembly: GCF_933228915.1. NCBI lineage: Eukaryota > Metazoa > Chordata > Actinopteri > Atheriniformes > Telmatherinidae > Telmatherina > Telmatherina bonti. The sequence continues at coordinate 10,426,761 of NC_136625.1, read as the reverse complement.
TCATAAAGAAACAGTTTTAACACGTGTGTGTGTGTGTGTGTGTGTGTGTGTGTGTGTGTGGAAGGCTGTCAAAATAAATTAATAAAAGAACAAAAAGAAGCGTCCTTGCAGTAGAGAACTGGCCTTAATCTCCCCCCTGCCTGTTTAACCAAGCTGATGCACAGAACACTCAGCCATTCTGTTTCACATCCTCAAACTAATCCCCCACATTGACGAGGCAATCAACTTCCCGCAGGCAGTGGAGGTGCGTTATTACACTCACCGGTAAATGTGTGCAGAGTTCCTCCCTTTAAACAAGGAGGAGGATCTTTAAAAGTCCCATTACCTTGATTAAGACATACCTGAGCAATTTCCTGTGCAGAACAAGATTCTTTGATTGATTTTGATACTTGCTGGGATTTGTGAGGAGACCGGAGTCTGATTCGAGCACACAAACAATGCGGGAGTTTAATCTGCGCTCAGAGCTGTGGGCTTAAGTTGGTAACCAAAACAAAACAGAGGAGCCAAACTGGCTCTTGGGAATTGCTGCTAATCCCTGTGAGATTCGGCTCCAACAACAGTAAACATAACGAGACAAGGCGGCATCTTCGACTTTAAACATGTCTGAACGCAACAGATCTCTGTGTTTATGCAGAAAATCCAGCATTTCTCTGGGTGGCTGAGAGGAAAAAGTCTCACAGATGAATGAGTGGAAGCAACCAGCAGCTGGGTATTTTTATGTTTCATGTTCTGGACTCATTCCAGTCCCTAGAGAGGACACAAATTTGGGGGGGAATTTCAACGGGCATATGGTGCAGCCCTGTCAGAGTCTTCTGCAGTGGCATTTGACAGTAACGCAGGGAAGAGCGGCTGCTTAGCAACAAGCTCCCTGGCCCCGAGACCTGGCAGCAACACCTGGAGTCCTGTTGGCAGGGCTTCGTGCCACCTGTGCCAGTTGTCACTCAAAGCCTATGCAGAGATCTCCCCCACTATTTAGCCCCGACGTCGCCTGCTGCTTCATATTTTAAATTCTTCAGGATGTGTTTGGTTTTATCGCCTGCTGCTCAATTCCCACATGACGGATAGCATGTTCCTCTCCTTTCAGCCACACTTGTTTTTGATGTGCCACAAAGGCTCAGAAAATATGCGTCGTCCCCCTCACTGCCGAGCATAAAGCAAGACTTGCATAACCCTTCTGGAAGTTGATGTAATACAACATGACAAGTTTCTTCATTTTGTTTGTTTCCATTTTTGGTTGCTAAATTTCCTTCTAAGTGAAGATCCAAAAGTTTTCTTTAAAACTTCAAAAAGTCTGATGGTTTTAATCAGACGTGGTTCACCAAGAAGCAGCCAGAAATGACAGTAAAAATGTGCAATTACTGTCAGTTAAAGGAGAAAAGGAGACACAAGCCTCCCTTTTGCTTCAAGTACAAAAGGAATCATATAAAACTAAATGAAACTAAGTTGTAGTTGCTGCTCTAATGCTGCGAAAGCTGAAAACGTCGACATGAGGAATTCACTGGGAGAGAATCTCTCAGGTAAAAGTGCGTTTATGCGTCTGCATCACCTTTCTTAAGCTGGATGTTGAGCTTCCTCCCCACTTTCTTCGAAAAGCCCGGCGTCGGCGTGGAGTTCAGCCCCCTCTGAGGTGAGTGGGCGTGTCCGGTCGGAGGCTTGGCTGCGGAGACGGCGGGGTGAGTCAGTGGCGGGTAGCTGTCCTTCGGATCCGGGTGAGGATGGGACTGAGGATGGGACTGAGGATGGGAGTGTGGGTGCGTTTGGGAACCGTGGCGGGACATCCTCTGGGAGTTGTGATCGATGCAGGAAACCATGCTGCCGGTCACAGAGTCGGGGCTGAAGCGACCCGAGGAGTACGAAGGGTTCCTCTCAGCGTGGGACATCTGCTCGTAATGGGCCTTCATGGACGAGGGCACCACGTGGAACATGATGATGGGAGAACGCATGGCTTGACGGAACATATTCTGAGCTCTGAGACGAGACAAACACAGAGAAGAGTGAAGGCCACTTATTAGACTGATTACAGCCTTACATACCGCACTTATCCAGTCAGAATCACGTACAGTAAACTCATAACTGCCTGCACAAGCTTGTTTAACGGAGCCCTCCACCTACCAGATGTCCATCTTCACCCACCTGAACATCCTGACATGTTAATGAACACTTATTGCGGCTCTAAAAAGAAACTGAACCCTCCCCAGCAGCTCCATCACGTAATCCCCTCATTTGGCTGCAGATGAAGGAGACCTCTATCCGTCGGCTAGTTCGCAGAAAATCCTCTTTAAGTGAGCTCATATACAGTAGGTGTGAACGAAAACGTATGTTTCCTGTCAGCACCCTGTGAAAGCAAAGCCTTGTTAGCACCACCTGCTCCAATGAGGCACGCTGGTCCTGGAACTGCCCCGACAGCTGAACGGGCATTTGGAAGTATAAAAACACAATAGATGGACAGAGCTCAGACTTTCTAACGCTGAAACTTTGGGCTTATTTTCCCAGCCACTAGCCACGCTCCCTGAGGGCCGTCTCGTCACGCCGTATTCACAATTTCAGGCTTCAGAGCGAGCCAGACGAGATGTAATCTGCATCGCTATGAAGATACTATTTTAATAAGAACAACTGTTGGCCTGATTGTCGTGTTATGAGACCGTAGTTGAGAGATTTAGTCCCACTCATCACATAACTTGTTGCCCCCTCAGCAGCAGAAGCTGCTTAAAAAAAAAAAGGCTTCTTTGAAGGTAAATAGTTTGGGATATAAAAAAAAAATACTACTGAGGGGGAAGACGCAATAATCTGCAAGTCTCAACTCAATCATCTGCCTTGACGGATACCTGTAATTATGGATGTTTTATTTGTTTTACAGTGTTTCTGGATAATTTGCAATAAACTGCTGCATATCCAGGGGCGGCTGAATCCCGTGGGAGAACAATGCATCATCATTATGCTTCTGTACGTAGCCACATGTGGGTGGTACTTTGCATAATTGTTGTCTCACATCATGTCCTTCGCTCTAGTCGATGTTGCTTTTAAAAAACCAGGCGTGAATTGAGTTTGTCAGAATTTGCACTGGAAGGAAAAAAAAAAACATCACATCACATGTATGCATCAAGGTATGCATCGTTTGGTGTCTGGAGACTGTGTGGGAGGGTTAGGCAGGGAATGAAAGCGGAAGACATAAGTAGCACCCGAAAAGCAGAGGCTGGGAATGGAACATCCCCTTTCTATAGAAGGAAGGACAAAGGTGTAAGAAGGCAGGGGAATGAAAGCGGAGAGGATTGTGGGAACTGCATCAGCAACAGAGGCTGTGACCTACAGGAATTAAACAGGGAAAGGTTAGCTTAGCACAGGAACCAGGAGGATTAAAAAGAGAGAACGTGTAAGGGAACATAGAAAAAAGATGGAAGAGGTCCAGCGAAGCCAATCACAGGAGGACTGCCGCCTTACTGTTCGAATCGGATGTTTCGCAGGTCTCCGTTATTGATACGGACGATACAGTCGTTCTCCTGGAACAGGCCCTGCTGCTCGGCCTTCCCTCCCCTTTCCAGACGCTTGACCAGCAAGCCAAGAGTCCTGAAATGTTCAAAACTTCATGTCAGGGAGCTGCAGAAGATGGAGCACAGACACATCTAAGGTAGAGATTGTTGTGGCTTCGTTTGTGTAGAGTTCCACCTAACGATAAGACTTCGTGCACCAAGTAAAAACCCATATTTACACAGAGTGTAACTTAAAGTTTCCATATCATATATATATATTTTTTTAATTGCATATTGGTGTTAGAGTTCCAACAACATTGTTTTAAAGTGTGTTACCCCAAAGTCAGCCTTGCTAAATCATTTTGGCCATTCCAAACGTCTCTAGTGAGCTCTACCGGGCTCTACTGAGAACTAAATGTTCCTGAGCGGTGCCTGTCCACACCCACGCCATGCGCCTCTGGAGAGGATGCGGCTTTCGCTGGCGTCTCTGGCTCGCTGAGCCATCCTTCTAAAATCTACCTACCGGGGGGCGGGGCTATTTCTCTTCCTGAAGTCAGAAAGGGAACAATCTCAGACTTTCTGCTTGAGCAAACCTAAAAAGTGGAGCAAGTAAAGGAGAGAGGTGACAGAATTTTTCTCATTGTTGGGCCTCATACACGCGGTGGAAATAAGTGACTATTAGAAGGAGAATTTTGTATGATATGGGACTTTTAATAACTTAACCTGTTCATGCTGTGTAACACGTCTTATTTTCAAGACCTACTACTGAACTTTCTCTGTCTCACTTGCTCCAACAATGTTCTGAATCAGCCATGGTGCACATTCAAAATTACAAGTGCATTGATATCCAGTAACTAGCACGTGGCACTGTGCCATAAAGCAAAATGTTGCTGTAAAAATAATGTGCAGAGATATAGAAAAAAGTTGTAAAATGAGGTTTCTCAGCCTTGGGACGCTACTGGAACGTTCCTAACACGTTAGTGTGCTGTCAAAGCAGGTTAAAGTTGGAAAGTCTAAAAGTCAAATGGTCATCTGGAAATTAAATGAGAGTTTTGTTTAACCTTTTAATCCAGTTTCAGAGTCCTATCACATCACTTTATGGTAAAGATTGCACTCAGAAACCTGTCCTCTACCCTGCAGCGGGCACCCTTCTGCACCACAATAACTCTGGAATCACACTGTAATTAACTTCACATATATAGAAATTATTTATTTTTTGATTTGTTGTTTAGTTAAAGAGCCAAAAAAAAAAAAAAGACATCAGATTAAAAAGATTTGAATTTCCTTGTCCACTTTTACTTGGGTCTGTCAATAAAGAGTCAAACCTTCTGTCTGTCTCATTACACAAAGCTAGAGGCCTCCAAAGTGTGTCCATTTGCATCTGGGTTACTCACCTCAGCAGGTTTTTCATGAATCTCCACACCAACACACATGAATCAAATTCATAAGTCACTTTGCAGAACCTGACAGATCCATTTAAACTGATTCATATGCGTTGAAGCAGAACCACATTGAAACCTGCTGGATTGTGGCTCTCCTAAAACCAGAATAAGAAACCTAGAAAAAGGCTTTCTGAGAGTAAGAGAGCGGTCACATCACATCGGGGGGCTTAAATAGGCTGCGTGGGGGAGGCAGGATCAACAAAAACTCCACTAGTTCTGCTGAGGTTTGCATTAATTCACAGATTTCTAGGGGGGGGTTCAGGAGATACAAAGAGCCCCGCAGCATTGAAGGTGAATAGCAGATGAGTAGGATGCCGAGAAGCCGAGCTGAGCTGCAATGGCTGTCGCTCTGTAATCTGGTGTGGCAAACTGGCTTATGGCTCAACAAACAGCCACCACCGGAAGCTAACTTCACCTGAAAGGCCACATGGCGGTTCCACAGACCACGAGTCTGAGGAGGAATTCCTTCCAAACCCAATAGAGTCGTCTTCGGCGTATTCTCAGAGTCAAATTTTCCTGAGCTGGCATGAGCGAGTCGGTAATCTGTGTTGATTCCAGGCTCCGGCAGGAGCGCCGTGCCCGAGGCTTCTAATTCAATATGAATGGGAATGTGATTACAGTGAGGGCGGAGAAGTTCAGGAGTTGAAAAAGTTCAGAAACAATTCCACTGATTGAATTTGAGTGAGAACACAATGTGATTTGCTGTGGGGGAGGCCATTTCTCTGATGAAAGCCGGGTATCTCAATCTTAGTGTAACGGCCAAACTGACGTTTCCCCAATAAAACAAAAGTGCATTATAAATGTGCTTTTAGGTTGATTAAGTCAGGTGCAGGAAAAAAACAAAACTGGATTTTGATTTTCTAAAACAAAGCGACAGAGATTGTAGTGTGGGATGTTTGTTGAGTCATGCCGTCAGAGTTTGTGCAGCTGCAGCTGGGAAACACCAGGAGGAACCATTTACCAACAGGTGTCACACTAAAGTCAGCCTACAATCGATTTCTTTTAGATGTCGGGTTTGAAAACGCTCAAATATAACAGTTTCTTCACTAAATGTTTACTGCAACTCCAAGGAGCCTCCTGACTTGGATCACAGCTTCCACAAAACTGCCTCTCTGGGTCTGTTTCAACCAGATGTGAAATTCCTGCAATTCCCTCGCAGCTTTGTTCCATGTGTGCTTCGGCTGCGTTGGACAGATGTGTGTGCGTTACGTGAGCTGTTCAGTGTATTCTTTGAACGATGTAAAACCGACGTGATAGCAGCCACAGAGAAATATGACGGTCACCTGAGAAGCCTAAACAACCGTGATTGATCACTGTAAACTGGTAAATGGTTTCATGATGCTGTGAACGCGTACGCGAAGGGGAATGGCCGGCATGCAGGGGTGTGTGATCAGTCAAGTTCTATGTGCCAAAATGCCAAAACTAATAGTTTCACTTTTCTTGTTTTTTGCTTTTAGCTCAGTAAAACAAATTAAACCGGAGGGAATTTTCTTTTTGCAGATAACAGTGAGGCTATAAGCCTTTAGCCAGAGACCACGAGTCGTTTTGTACTCCGAGCTGAATTTCTACGATGTGTCAGGTTTGCATCACTGAGAAAAACTGACTGAAATTAAAAGGGAATAAAAACAGCTTGTAAAAGACTTGAAACTGACTACATATAGAGAGAAAAACCAGCTTTCATCCTGTCCACTGAACCTTTTCCAATAGTCGAAGCACAGATTTGATCTACAGCAGGGATGTCAAAATCCAGTCCTCGAGGGCCAGTATCCGGCAGGTTTCTACCAACACAGCTGATTCAAATCAAATAGATCCAGCAGCTTCTTGTCAACATATTTATGAGTTTAGGTAGGGTGTGTTGGAACATGGAGACAACAAAGACCTGCAGGATACCGGCCCTCCAGGACTGGAGTTTGACACCTGTGGTCTAGAAGTTTTCTTTTATTATTGCTGCTGTTGGTTTTGCCACTCGTGTTAATCTCAGTAAGTGCTCTCAGTGATTGTCTGCTTTGTTTTCTTACACAGGCCACCATTAAGTTTCTTTCCAGGATTTCTCCGTTTCAGTTGCTCAGCTTTTGCTTTCTCTATGTTGGATCTTTGTCACATTTTTTTTTCTTTTCTTCTGACTCAATCACGCTTTTCTCTCCTGCATAACCGCTCTTCCAGTGTTTCCCCCCCATCATGCCCAGCATCAGCATCTACTGAGCAATAAATAAAAAAAAAAAAAAGAAACTCTCATGTATCAAGGTGAGCCTTATGTCCATAAAGGTTTATTTCCCTTATATCCATAAAGCTCTCATTGGCAAAACATGGCTGCCTATCTTTATGCTTCCTACGATGCTATAAAGGACGAGATTTAATTAATAAATAAAAGAAAAAACTAAATGTTTAAACTCTTAGTAGACAGAGATTAAAGTACTGATGTGGATGTCGTGCTCCTCTCCTTTATTCTCCTCCGCCTGCCCTGGGTATTTTTACCTGCGGTCCCTGCCACTGAAAGGCACCACGTGGATTCCCAGGGGCCCGCCATCGTTTGACACCTCCACCAGTTTGACAATGTCTCTGGGAGACGGAGACAGGTGGGTGACGCAGACACAGGGTGTTGGATGAGTGGGTGAGACGGGGGAAAGGGGAGGAGGGCCACCATGTGTGTGGGGGGGGGAAAAATAGAGTGAAAAACAGAAACAATATGAAAAGTGATGCAAATAATTACAATATACAACCAGAAGACAAAAAGGTGTTGAAATTAAAATCAGAATAAAACGGATCAGTTCAGATAAATCATGTGAAGGATGAAGAAGAACACATAAGGTTTAAAATCAATCCTGAAACACGTAAACATGAGATCATCCGAGGGTTGACAAAACTGAAAAAAATGTGAGCATCGGATCCCCAAGTGCTTGAACAAAAAGAGACATTTCCTCGCCTACTAAAGCCTTCTTCACCTTTTACCCACTGCTGCTTTGCGTTTTCTTTCGTTCATCCCAGATCTGGTTCTGCTGGAGGTTTTTCTTCCTGTTAAAAGGAGGTTTTTCTGCTCCACAGTCGCCCGCTGCACCTCACACAGGATGGAGGATTAAACTGAAAAGATTCGATGCAATCTGTTGCTTTCCTGAGCTTGGCAATTATGTTAATGACTAGGCTTTATATGAGCAGAATCATCAAGAGCCATCTTAATGTGAGGATATAATCACTTTGTGTGAATTGAATTACAGTGAACTAAACTGGATTATGGTTGCATTGCATGGCGTGTTTTGAAAGTATCTTTGTGAAATGGCGCCATAGAGAGCTGAACTTGCGAGGTTTAAAGCTTAAGTCTCACTCATATTACTCTGGATGTGGCAGGAGGGTGTGAGAAACTTCTTCAAAACGCAATATTCCTGATGCACTTCAAACCAAACGGCTCGCCTGAGGGCTAAAACAACCAAACACAAACTGCAGCAGAGAGCGGAGACCTTTATGTAAGGAAAACTAAACAGTCTATTCACTATTGGTCAATAAAGAGAGAAGCAGCTCTTCAGGCTTAGACTCTGCTGTCTGTCTACATCTCAAACACTTTTAATAACAGTGACACCAGAGAATAAATGTGTTTCCACTGCAGTTTTATGCAAAATAAAAGTGTCATTTCTAAAATTTTCTAATTGCAAAAAGTACGACTGTGATTTCCAGCGCATAAGCCGTAATTCTCGTAAACTCTCGTCCCGCCAGACTCCAGTTTAAGGAGAATAGAGACAAAAACATGTTGCATTGAGGAGGACCTATCTTAGTTGCCACTCCTGCTGTTGTTGCCATCCTTGTCAGGTGACATAAGCCAATCAGAAGCCATCTTTACCTGAAATAAACAGGTTAATGATCCCCTCAACCTGTCAGGTGACATGTAAATGCAAAAAAACTGCACTAAACTTATTTATCGACTCATAAAAAAAAAGGAAAAGAAACACCTCATTAGAGGCTATATATCAGTGATTTCTTCTTTCACACGAGGTTTAAGGTAGATGTGTTTGTTTTGTTTTTTTTTAATCTTGATATGTTTTGGCCGTCATTTACAGTCTTCCTCATCCTCAGAAGCATCATCTGACAGCTGTGTTGTGTTATTTATCAGCTGTTAGAATGAGGCGTGGCCAACCTGATGGACTTGACTGATCCACCAGGTTGGCCACACACCCCACCGCTCCATGATCTCTGGAGGAGAAAGTCCCAGGTGTGTGAGAGCACGATGGCTCCCTCATCTTGGTTGATGGTGCCCAAAGCCCGCTTTCTTTTTCCTCCTTGACCCATCATCCCAGCTGTCAGATGAGGCTTCAGAGGGAAACTGCCACTGAGGCAAAACATGTCAAGCAAAAGAATCGTACTGGTCAACCTTAAACTTTGTCTGAAAGAAGAAACTGGTCATACATAAAAACAAAAAGACTAAATGGAACCTTTGTGAACTTTATCCTTTTAGCAACATTTGAGAGGTTTTTTCAAAATACAGGTATTTATGTTACCAGTTTTTATATTAATATTCAAGGTTTTATATAATTCTACATGCAATGGAAACACAGCTCATGATCATATGCAAGAAGAATGAAACCAGGCTAAATGGGGAAAACAGAGTGCCATGAATCAGTCATATTTTCACACATTAAGAACATGCTCACAGTTTGGTCTGATCTTTCACTGCAGGACATTTTCTGCAAAGGCGCCAGTATGAGGGAAGGTGTATGACGGTCTGTCTGGGTCACGTAAGAGGCTAAATGTGAATTATAAAGTACACGCTGGTAACCACAGAGTTCTTTACAACATATTCTAAAAAGCGAGCGAGGCTCTTTGATAACCATAATTATGAAATCAATACCGCGTGTGTCTGAACAGATACAGCGTAGTGGAAAGCAGCAAACAGGTCGATAAAAAGAAAAATGAAGCAGCTGCATTTATAAGAGTGAATACACTCATTCGGCGTGTTCAGTAAAAGCAATATTCACCAGTACGCCCACACGTCTGGCCTGCTCATGAGGTTTTACAAGATGGCTGGGAGGCAAAACTCCACAAGACGTCTCATTTCTTTCAGAACATCTACGGGACTTGTCAAGACTTTGTAACACAGGGTCGATTCCTTCTCCTTCCTCACTGCAGCATGTGACAAATAAAAAAAAAAAAGGGAGACCTTGCAAGGCCTAAATTTTCCCACTATTCTTTTTTTATTCTATTCTTTTTTTTTATTCTATTCTATTCTAGTTATCCAAAGGAACTTATAGTGATAAGTGAAGAAACAACTCAGGAGAAGACAGAGACTTCTCCATATTCAGACTGATACTGTTCCTACGTGCGACTGTCTTGTCTTAAATGTTTTCCAACCAGTAAAAAAAAAAAAGTGCTTTTTGTCATTTGTCATTAATTAAACTTGTAATTTAATAACACATCAAATATGGACAGACTGGAACCTGCATGTTCAAAAAACTTTCTAATTATGATTGTAGTTATTTTATCAGTTAATTTATTTTGAAAATATTGAAAATCTGACAAACTACCTTTAACCAGATACTGGTGGTAATGACAACCTATTGTGGTGACAATTTGCCCAATTTTTTTCCAAAAGCTTCAAATAAAAAGAAAAGAAACAGAGGATCAGTTCACTGTAGCTAGGTTCTTGTAGGAAATGCGTGTTACTGTGAGTGGCCATGCTAACGGTAAACACATGTAAGAAACATACAGAGAACAACCACCTCAAGTTTCTGTGAGGAAACCATCCTGAAATGAAAATGAGGTTCAGTTCAACCTGTTCAAGGTAAAGTTGTCATATCCTGAACTGACTTTGTCATTTGAGAGTCAAGCATCAAGCAGCAGCTCCATCCATAAACCGGAGTCTAGCTTTAATACTAAACCTAATGTTAGACATGAAGAGCATCTCATCTCCAAGATGAGGGCTAAACACCAACTTCCATCAGTTTTCTTGAAGCTTTTCGAAGTTTGATGGAAGTTGTTGAGCCTGAGTTTGCAGTCCTAATAAGAAAAACCATCAGCGGCGCTACACTGAGGGATGATGATGATACTGTCGGTGAGCGGCGCAGCAGGAAGGCGCTGAAAAGTCGTCTCTCACCACACACTCATGGGCAGAGCTCACAACAGAGTCATATGTTAGTGTCATATCGTTATGTAGTCAACTGGAAAATGCTCGGTGCTGTTCTGCAGAGTAAAACCACAGCAGAGGGACGTGCAGCATGCCACTTCAGTGTGCTTTAAATGACCTCTGAACACACCGGGGGACTAAACATGAGAAGTAACAGCATGTACACATGATGTTAGCAGCAAGGCGTTAGCACCAGCTCTGCATGCTGCAGGTAGACGTGAAGAAGCCTTTTCAATAAGAGCTTTAACATTTTTAAAAGCCAATAAAAAAGAAATAGTCGCCTTCTTTTCAAGCACTTGGAATTCACTGACCTGGATGACTGATGTCTCAGGTTAGAGCTCAAAACACATTTATAATCCTCTTTTTCAAAGCTAAAACTGCAGCATGAAAGTGAATAAATGTGTTTGTTTTGAGAACTTGTGGAGCTGCAAAGAGCAGGAATCCAGTGGAGAGCGCAGTTCGTGTAGCACAAGGTGAAGAAAACCGCGAGATCAGAGGGCAGAAATCAATTTCACCCCAACAGCAGCGTAAACAAACCACTAATGTGAGAAACAAATGTCTTCATGAACACTTGGGTTCATGGTGGGCACCAACATTAAATTCACTGAGGAGGATTTCAGCTTCCCCCGATGAAAGAAAAGTAGAGAAAACTTCCTGCCAGGATGTTGGATGAAAACTTGGGCTTGATCATGCAGATGTGTTTGGTTTCCTTTAGTATGTATGAAGAGATGAAGAGGTCTACTCATAAAGAACACTCCAAACAAATCGTAAACAAGTTCACACACAAGTTTTTTTTGTTTTTTTTTTAGCATTTCCAGATCAGAAATCCACGACACACAGTAACAGAACACACTTGCAAGAAAGAAATTCCTCACACATTTAATTTAATTGCGACTGTTCATTACGAGATTACTTAAAAAAATGTATGTATATATCATAATTTCTCTGCATGCCCTTACCTTATTTGTAAAATAGTTGTAAAATAGCTATATTTCTACTTTTATATTTTTATTCAGTGTTTTTATTATTATTTTTATTATTCAGCACCTTATCACCGAAACAAGTTCCAAGTCTGTGAACTGTTCAAAGACAATGGCAATAAAAGTCTGTCGGATTCTGGTTAAATACCTGAGCTGTGAAAGATTTCACAGCTTATGGTGATAATAAAATAAAATAGTCAACGGCATCTTAAAAGCAGAAAAACACAGTGGCAGTCTTTTTCACGCCTGCCTGTTTGGCAGTGGAACACAGTGGCCCATCCTACAAGACGCCAGGTCTAATCCACTCGCAGCTTAGATGCAATGACTATGATTAGCTCGGGGAGAGAGGGCCTCTTGTTGACAGCTGAGAGGCAGGAGAAGCCTGAGTCTCTGTGAAATCACAGAATAATAATAATACCATACCTGCATATTAAACTGGAGGCATGCAACAGAGGAAAATAACAAAACACGGTTGTTAATAACAGGAGCTGAATGGGTTGGTGTGTGGGCGAGCTCTGATGGCGAGACCGGGATCGTTTTATGCTCCCGCAAAACAGAATTATGTAAATCAGAGAGCACAATGCCATTTTCCACAAACAAAGCTGGACGGCAGCTCAGAACCTGCTGGATGGAGTCATTAAGTCCTTATTGTGGGAAGTTTTCCTCTGAACTTTTTCTTTTCACCTGAAAATGAAGTTTGAGGAAAAGTTTGACCTGTTGACAAAAAGACTTTGACAAGACGATCAGCTGTTTACAGTACCGTGTAAAAGTCTTGAGCCACCCTTCATTTCTTTTTATTTTTATTTATCACTGCATTTCTCTTAACAGTCTTTAGGAAGAGTCATCATGGCTTCTTGAGGGACTTTCTAATTCTCCTCTTTGGACATTTTGGCTCTTTGTTCTGCTCTCAGTCTCGACTGGGGAGTGTGGGAGTGTCCCTGCTGCAACACACCGGAGTCAAATCAATGGGTAAAAAGCAGACTTTGATGTTTGATGTGTGCCAGCTGTGTTGCAGCAGGGAAACTCCCAAAACTTGCAGGTCTGCAGCCATCGAGGACTGGAGCTGCCCACCCCCGGTCTGGATGATCCCACACCGCTTCAGTTATGGAGGATTCATCCCTCCATCAGACCTGTTGTCACTAATATTCAGTCCAGTTCCTGTCAACCTTTTTTCCTTTCTGGCTTCTTAGCAACCATCCCTCCATGGAGACCACGCCTGATGAAGCTTCAGTAAACTGACTAAGTCCAACCACACCTCTCAGGTTGCATTTCAGGACTTTTGCTGCATCTTTCCCATTTCTTTAAATGTCCTTTATCTTGTAGTTTTTTTGCTTGTTTTTTTTTTAAACCTCCTCTTGTCCAGTTTCCACACATTTTTTTCTGAGGACACACCATGCTGATATGTCACGTTTTCAGCTAATAACTTCAGGAATCCCCATAGTGATGAAACAGTTTTCTCTTCTGTCTGTCAAGCTTTGTTATCTTTGCTATCTTTCATATCTGCAACCAAAGAAATAGGAACATAGATGTGTCTTTGTGACAGGCTGCTGGAAACAGAAAGATCCAACTAAACGGTCTGCGATGTGTCAGCACAACGCTGGCTCATCGCTTGAGATATGTACCTTTCTTTGTTTCAGGCCTCAGTGATTCAGAGAACCACGAAAAGTGGCTTCCACAAAAAGCACAGCATTCCTCTGAAACTGCTCTGGTAGAAGGAACGGGCTGAAAATGAGCGAAGCAGTTAGTGTCCAAAGAAGAATTTTGAAAGACCTCCAGAGAGACCATTTTAAAAGGTTAAAAGATGGAAAATATGACGACATGAGGGACGGCACAAGACTTTTGCACAAGGTTTGACACAGACAGTTGTATTAAATAGATGTGAAAGGGCTTTTTTTCCCCCAAATCAAACCATCTGAGTATCATCAACATCTTTTAAGCTTTTTCCCATCAATGGAGGAAGAGAGCAGGAAAAAACTGAGGGTGACTTACTCCAGAGACCTGACAGGGGTGTGCTCCATGCAGGAATCCGCTCGGCCGACTGGTTCGATCCTCCCGTTTTCTTCCTCCCTGTTTTCTTCCTCCTAGAACAAAGCACAAGCATAAGAGGAAGATGACGCACGTGACAAATAAGGCATGTGTTGCGTGCCAAGAGCTGGTTTACATTAGAAAATCCCAAAACTAGATTTGGCAAAGCTGATATGGTGTTGTGACTCTGCGGTAGACGACTGCAGCCTGACTTCCAGCAGGTTCAGCAGTGGCTGCATGACTACTGGCAACACGAAACCATGACTGGGTGTTTCATGCATGTTGACACAGCATAAGCTGCTTTCCAGCTTCCCCCGCCAGAAAACAAAGTGGTTGACAAGCAGTCAGGGTGTCCCCCTGGTACACAAAAAACCGATGTCGACACCAGACGACAAAACATGTTATACCTTTCCAGTTGTCTTTGTCAGATTGCACATTCATGCTCTTGACTGCAAAGCCAAAACACATGTCACACAACATATTAGGACACCACCCAATCAGCTTATAGCGCGACAGTCTGCGTGATGTGAAACGATGATCCAAGAGGTTTCAGAGGAAGATTTGAAGGAAAGTCAAAAGAGAGTCAAGGAACATGAGAGATGCACATTCCCTCTGAGAGGAAGGCAAAAGCTGTTGAATTAAGTCATATTTTTAAGCTACTATTGCACAGCCTGGTCTCTACACACTTCTTATGCAGCTCCTTATCCTGTAGATATTCATTCTGTTCAGCGGCTACAAAGCAGGCTGAGTTGCAAACCTGTCCAAGCCAAGAGGAGCAGACCGGAGGAGGTCTTCCACAGGTATAGAAATACATGTTCCTCAAAAAAGTCTTCCAAATGGCATGGCCTTTTGTCTCCTCACTCTTCACACTCGCTGTATGTTTGAACAATGAGACTCATGACACGTACACACCAACACAAACACAGAAGAGAAAAATGAGAAGCGGAGAAGGAAGGTCATTAAAATTTCAGGGCGACACCGGAGAGGCGAGCCGAGCGAGTAGCGAGCAGCAGCAGCACAGACCTCCCCGGCAACTGGCCTCATCAGTATGAAAATGAGCCTGCCGTTACCGTGGCTGCCCTACGGTTACCATGACACTTTGGTTGCCTGGAGGACATGCCAATACAGCGCGGTGTAAGTGTGTGTGGAACGGCATGTAGGGACTTTTGGCTGGTGTCTAATACTTGAAGTGATTGAACGATTAGTATCAACTATCAATTACAAATGATTCAAGAGTCATTATTATTATTTATTTTATTCTCTACCTATTTTGATCAAAATGCTATTGTTGCTATTTGTGGTAAATTTATTTCTCTAGTTTTGCATTGCTAGATTCCCTTTACCATTTTATGAAGATGTGCATCATTAATAAATGTCACAAGCAGCACATCAAACATGCCACAATCAACACTGTCTTTCAGACTGAAAACATACAGGTGAAAAAAAAAATAAATAATTTTATTGTAGGAATATTATTTTGCAACTATTAGGTTTTGCTGGAGATAAAAGAATGGCTCCATCAGCAGACTTGGTAGTGAAAGCAGATCTAAAAAGATCTTTAATTACTATTTTGGGTTTCACTCCAACATTTTATTTTACAGCATCATAAAGGAGTTGTATAATAAAATATTTAACACGTTTATGATGAGAATATGTCCAACAGAATGTTTTTCCATTGCCAAGATGTGTTGGACAAGCTGGTGCAAGTTGCAGGCTTAATAACAAGCAAGTGCAACCTCTTGTAGTGAGAAGAAGAACCATTGAGCCAATAAAAAGAAACTCCCGCACACAGAGAAACAATAACAACTTCAATAAAGTCAGACACACGTGTAATGCTATTCAGCTTTCATTATGAGATGAGGAAGTGCAGAAAGGCGACATCAGAGAGGGAGAGGAGTCGCTATCTGAGGAAGACTAAATGAGGTCTGTATTCATCACAGCACAGCAGGCTCATCATAGATTCTTGTCTGCCATTTCTGAAGGCACGTCAACATTTCCATTCTATTCTAAATCCAGTGAGAGGCGTGTGTGAATATTTATTCATTAGGTGCATCTGAAAATATCAGGAGTTAAACTAAACAGCTGTATGGTTAAACTGGGAACCAGGAAACGGTGAAATCAGTTGTTTCAATCTGTGGATTCTGTGTGGAGGCTGCAATGACACCTAGTGGCGCAAACTGTAAACTGCAAATAAATAAAAACCTTGACTCAAGGCTGTTACACAGCTACATCTCAGAAAATTAGATTATGAAAAAGTTCCATATTTTTTGTCAATCATTTCAGAATGTGAAACATATATATTTTATAGATTCATTACACATAGAATGATATATTTCAAACATTTATTTCTTGAAATTTTAATAATTGTGGCTTATAGATAAGCCACAATTCTCAAAGCATCCCACAAGCTCATTACGCGTGGAGTCTGGAGAGAGGAAAGGTAGTCGCTGATAAGTTGCTTGAGATTTTACAAGCTGAGCAAAACTTGCTGAAGCTGGAATAAACTCCCATGACATCAGAGTAAGGTCGGTGACGGCATCACTGCTGTATGCTTCACGGAGGTTTGACATGCACTCCTTCCAGATCTGACCTGCACCTCTGCAGGCAGTGCAGTTATGCGGGAGTACTCCCTTGTGATTGGTCGGTCCTGAGTACGTGTTTTCAGATATCTGCAGTGTTTAACTGAGTTTTAAACACAGAAGAGGATCTCCAACATGATGCCGTGACCGTACACTCAAGTGCAAAAGCACATTTCACCAGCTTCAGCCAGACTGTGGGCAGACGCTGCTTGACTATAAACCCACCTTAAAATTCGTGTTTTCAGGGCAATTTAGCCAAAAGATCACGATGAACATCAAAGATAAATATAGATAATCCTAAATGTTGGACACAACAACTTTACAAAAATCTCAACAAACTGGATGAATTCCATTTGTCTTCTCAGATAATCTAAAAGGATCTGATTGGTCATAATCTGTGTTCCAGCTGGAGTATGATGGGATGAGACCCTGTTACTCCAAAAACAAGCAATAAAACCTTGAGAATAAATCCTGAAAACAGTGATTGGAGGGAAGCCAGTGTGTAATCACATAATAGCTGGCAGTATGTAGTCGCACCTCTTTGTTCATTTCAACGCAGGCTAACATAATTGATATGAGGTGTAAAACATTAAAGACAACAGCTGTAAACCTGCAGGCAATGGCGTTTGGTTCGGAGTTAAGTTTGAACATCTGCTCCCACTATCTGTTATTAAAAAAAAAAAGGTTTTGAGTCCACTTGCTCTGGTAGGAGTCATTGACACCTGTTTCTGTACTGTAAAGACTCACAACATACCATTTATAAAGTAAATAAAACAACATTTCCGTTCCTTGAAATTAGCAAATCCCAGCAGTTTGATGTCAAATGGAACAACTAACTTTAAATCCAACTTTTTATTCTAAAGTGCAAATACACTTTCCAACCATACCATCAATACGTCGTCCAATTCCCGTCTCATACAGTGGGCTTGGCGAGAAGAGGGATAGATAGTCACATTAATAATTCACATATGTTTTGGAGGTGGTGGTGGTGTGGGGGGGGGGGGTTAATGGCCAACAGGCAGACAGGCAGGCAAGTATGAGGACAAGCAGACAATGTGTTTTCCAGCCGAGTCATTGTTTGTTTCCTGGATGTGGACAAGCAGAGGCAGGCGGGCAGTTTTCAGGGCCGGGGGCTCATTAAAGATTAATGGGAGAATCCATTGGGGCCTGTCCTTTCTATCTCTCAGACTAAATGAAGTGGTCTGCTCCTTGTGTGTATGTACGGGAGAGAGTGAGTGGAGTAATACTGCACTTTAATGAAGTGATGCCCACTCCCCTTTGCTGCCACTTTGACCACACTGTCACTTCGAAACTGATGTGAATGCAGAAAGACACACTGCCAGTGAAGGAGAGGAGCTTTACCTGCAGCAGAAGATTTTTGCCAACATTGAGAAATGCGAACAAACTGGATGTAAAGTCATCCCTACATGGTTCTTATCAGAAATGGCAGCAACATTTTCAAAAGGAAAGTTTTTAATCCTTATATATGATCATCTGAGTTACGATTTGTGAGAATTATATAAATATCTATGAGAATCCAGGTCTTTATTACTTGTCTCTATGAAGTCTTGAAGGCCTTTTGACTCATAAAAATTCTCTCTCTTCTTCTGAACTCACTGTTTATCTGCAGTTGCTTTTGGAGATCTGTATTGCCCCATGATGAAAAATCACACTGAGTGGTCTCTTCAAGGATGACGATGCTACCATAAGTAGATGCCAAGAGGTCAATAAACAACTTGAGGTATACGCTGCCAAGCCTCACTACAATTTGCTTAAAGTCGTCCACAGAAACTGTATGTGGAAAAGGCCAGAGCTTTCTGAACAAGCCTGGTGAGGGACTTGACTAACCATTTTTGAAAAATTAGACAGTCTTTTCTTTCTTGCTTGGTTACACGTAACCCTCAAAACGCTTTCACATTCAAAAACACCAGATAAACATTCAAAATACTGGACTGAATAAAACACCCAGAGAAATATTCATCGTTGTTAACTGTAACTCGTGTCTTCTCTACCAAACTTTTGTCTGCAGCCAGATGAGACACTGAACCGGAGACTATAAAATAGCTTCAACCTTTAACCTGAAAACTACCATGTACCATCTGTGCCAGAGAGTGACAGCTTGAATTTAAAGATTGGGGTCAAAAGAAAAAAGAAAAAAAAAAAAAAAAAAAAAAAAACTCAAGGCCATCTCCTTATCAGTATTTCCAAAGTTAAACACAGCTGTTGTACATTTTGTATTATTGCTCTTTTGTGGGAAAATTGCGGATTATGAATTCATCAGGAAATATTTACTCACTGTCTAAAACAGAATGATCAGAATAACATCTAGTCACTAAGTCCATCCACCAAACAGATCATCTGACTTAAATCTGACAAAAACAAATCATAAAAGGCAGGCAGACAACACACACAAAACTGATAAAACTATGGAGAGAAAATAACAACGAGACATCATCTGGATCAGTGGGGTGTGTGACCCCTTTCATGCAGAAGCAACAAAAAATATCTGGTCAATTTCTTGGGGGTTGATCCAATGTGTACAAATGGAAAGCACTACAGGTGTGCTCTTTGCTCATCTGACAGAAATTCCACTGAAAGACTCACAGAAAGCACTCAGAAGGCTGATCACAGTCCACCTGAATGAACTCACCTCGTCAGGGGATGTGTTGATCAAACATCACTGCACAACCTCATATGTCTTATTTATCAGATAAGTCCCTGAGGTCAGACATGCTGCAGGACTGATCCTGGTGTAAGATGTCAGGCTGGCACCAGAGGAATAGTTTATTTATCTGAGAAAAGCGAATATCAGTCATCGGCAGCAGCTCTATTTATAAAGTCTTTTCGGTCTATTGCTATTAAGGTTTTCATGAGAAATAACTTTGCAGGATCGAATAAAGTCGATGGTCCTGTTAATTTAGATATTGCGGTGGATAGCCCAGTACAATCTGACAGAAAGACATTTGATGGATGTCGATTCTCGACTTGCACAGAGATCGCAATGCATCATTAAAGGCAAGCATTCAATTGCAGATCCTTACGCTAATTCAATTAGCGTCCTTAAAAGACACGTTGATAATGGGATGCAGATGGAAAGACGGTATAGTCAATAGCCTGAGGATTCATCGAGTCAAGGGCATGTTATCAGAGTTTATATCTTCCTGGCAGCCTGTTACAAAAGAACAACAAGCAACTCTGTGTATTGTTGTACATGTACAAGATAGGGGAAAAGCTGGAAAACTATGATGTTGGGGAGTCATTTTCGACAATAAAAAATCAGTAATATTTGCAAATTATTTTAAGTTAACTCAGTTAATCCAAAAACTGTAAATGTCTGCATCGGCCAATGAAACTTAACTCGTCAAAGATTGGAAACATTGATTCTTAAGTCATTTCTCCCTTTCAGTAATACAAACTAGTGTTGTACTATGCATCATGGGGAAGTCTCATTACTCCGCTTTACAAGAAGCCGTAACTTGTAAGTAATGTGCATTCATGGAATGAGCAACTCAGTCAAACATGTGAATCATGTCTCAAAAAATGTCCACAAAACTCTGCAATATTCTCCAAGTTGTACCTCATCATCAGACTTCCATGTCATAAAAATCCAATTAAAATTATCAGAGACAAATAACTTTAAAACATGTGATTATTTTTTAGAGGAGTTTTATTCTAAATTTTGCCCAAATGTACTTACAGCTATAGCAGAATTTCCATTTGCTGTCCACTGCAGTTGGCCAATGCAAGTAGTGCAGGAAAATGAGGTCACATGGGTGGTCAACAGTAATGAACACTGGTACATGTTAAAACATGTAAAACTGATGTTCCTACAGCTATCATTACGGTCATATCCCACAACAACCATGTTAATAGGAGCTATTGACATGTTTGTTAACATTTAGATGAGTGACAAAGAACAGAAAATGTATTGCCCAGTTTTAGCTACAATAGAGGACCTGGACTAGGAGGTAAACCAGACTATGAGGGGTGTGGAAAGAAGAGGAATGTCACATGATCACATATTTGGTTACTTATTACTGAGGTGCTCATCCCTTTTTCTGACGCTTCTCATTCCACTGTGTGTCTGCATGCATACTGTACCCACTCCACTGCCTCTGCATACACCAATAAACCACCAGTCTCATTTTGTTCAGCATGAACAAAATGAGACTTCCAGTATGTCTTAAAATTGCCATAGTGCTGCTGTAGCAATCTGCTTCATTCAGTCGCAATTTCTTCAATTCAATCAAAGTAGCCAGGGTTGGTAGAGGAGTATCACCACATCAAAATATGCACCTCAGTTTACTAAAGTATGATAGATAATGGAGGCCTCAATGGGAATGTCTGCAATTTCAAAACTCACACTTTACATGCTCAGTCAGTGTTGCCTGAAATGGATTCATGGATGATGATGTTTCTCCACTCAGGAGGTGCATCTGACTGGGATGTTACAATTGACTTTCTTTTTAATGTTCAGCAGAGAAATCCTGGAGACATTATTCAGAAATGAATCAAACTAATTCTCCTGAGTGCAGCAGAGATGGAGTGAATGATGGACCACGAAAAAAAATCAGCTTGCTAGCGGGTGACGCATTGCACAAAGCAAAACCCAGCTGTAACAGCTGTAGCATCCCGGAAGAAAAAATTGCATAGGTGACAGTGCACACAGTTTATTGTTTTTTGGGTTTTTTTTGTACATCCCAAAGTGTGCATGGAACATGATGTATGGAACAATTTCATGTGCATTTGTATATAAGGGGCCTGATGGTGGTAAAGTGTGTATTTTACAGCCTCAAGATGCTGCTGGTCAGTGAAGGCTCCAAACGGGCTAAATTAATATCACTGTGTTATCGAACAATACAGCAACATGGAGTGTAGAATGTTACACAGTATGACTTTAGTCAGAGATTTCCATAAAAAATGTTCAAGTTCCACATTCTTTACACTGAATGAGTAATACATTTCAATTTGTCTAAATTATGTTAAAACAAAGAGGTCATATAAACATAGCTCCTATTTAGTATCCAAATGAATATAAAAAATATTAGTCATAAAACTGAATCACTACACTTCACAAATGAATAATTCTTTCAGCAATAAATATCAATAAAAGCTGTCAATTCTGAGTCAATTTGCCGCAAAAAGGCATTTTTAGGTGATTTTTAATGCAAAAACTCAAAGACACATGTCTTTACTTTAATTTTGAAAAGAAAAGATCCATATTGCACATTGTCGTATTGCCCCACCAAGGTCAATCTTATGCCTCTACACTCCCTGTGGTGCGTACTGATTGTTTAGATAATAATCAGCCTGAGACGGGCTGAAAGTTGTTGTAGGCCTGAATCCAACACACACACACTAAAGAACCCCAACAGAAATGATTTGGTGGAGGGAGAGCTGTGCGTGCGACTATGAAGAAAACCAGGGTAAAACTGGAAAAGAAAAGTAAAAGAAATGTAAGTAAAACAAGAACAGGGAAGAGAGAATTTGCAACATGAGTGATTTCACACCACATGTAACCTATATGGGAGGATACAAGCATGAGTCAGTTGGAATTAATCAAACTTTTGCTCATGTATCAATACAGTGTATCTATTTCACTTGTAGACCTCACTGAGGTACACAAGTGTGTTCTTTCAGCATATAAACAGACTGAAACAGTATCTGTAGATGCTGAACCATCTTAGAGAAGGTGGCTAATGTAATATTTTGCTCGAAAATATCCTTCAGGCTTTCAATGAGACTGAGACCAACTGTGAAGGTCACACAGATTAAATCTAACATTAACATAGTTCCACAGCTCGTCTGATACGTTTTGGCAACTTTTCACTTCAAAAAAAAAAAAAAAAAAAAAAAAAAAAGGTAAATGACAAGTTAAAACTCTTTTACAGGTTCAGTTTAATCAGTGAAGAGCTTAATTTCAAGATAACCCTACTTATAAGTTATTAAGACTGACAGGTTTCTGCAGCAAGATTATGTTGATGAATGTCATTGTATCGATAAAATATTTTATTGTGAGCAGAGTGAGAAATCTGAAAAACTTACTGGCTTTTCTAAAGGGAAGTGTGAGAGTTATAAAAACAAAGAATTATTTAAAAAGTTGCCATTTGCCAGTATTAGTTTCACCGAAGCAACTCCAGCTTCAAGAACTTGCTCAGTATCAAGCATTTACTGCACAGACTGTATATAAAAGATAGACGGATCGTCTGTGACAGGTTTCTGAAGAGCTGCATTGAAACTCATTGGGCAGTTCTCACCGTCGCCATCTTGGCAGCGTCACGCATGCTGTTTCTCATGGAAAATACAAAAATGGGCAAAGAGATAGAGCTGAAAGGGTGGTTGTAAGCGAGGGAGTGGATAACCATTGATCAAACTCCAACCTGCAAGTAGCTCAGAACTTACTGAGCTAACCAGAGCTAACAGGAGCTAACAGAAGCTAACCAGTTAACGAAGGTAGCGGAGCTAAAGCTAAAATACGCTGTTAGCCAGCTAAAAACTGTGGCTGAGCTGCACCCTGCCTTCCTGAAGCGAGATATCTGGTACCTGGCAATCAAAGGGACATGCCCATTATTATTTGGAGATTAAATTGGTGATGAAAGGATGAGTTATAAAAACAAACAAAAAAAATCACTCCCCACACAGTTATCATGAAGGTAAACTTGACCTACGAAACCTAAAATGTTTTTTTGTACCAGGCTGTAAACATGTTTGTTTCTGATGTAGAGTTGGTCTTTTTAACATGGAAGTCTCCGGCGATTTTTGGAACCCCTGGTGGATGAGGAGGGAACTGCAAGTTTTGGAACTTCCTCATAGGTTTCACTTTAAACCGTTGAAAGTTGCAGCTTGATTTGCTGAGGTGACAATTTCAGGTTTAACACCGAGCTTTTGGCTTGGTGTTTATATTTTGGAATGTGTTTAATCTTAATTAATCCACAAAAGAAATCTCATTCAAAGTTTTAAGTGTTTGACAGCCATACTTACAAGATCAGAAAAGAAAAGAAATATTTTAAGAGATCATCAGCAAACAGTAAAGCTATGCGTTGTGTTGAAGAAGGGGGAAAATTATTGTCAATCATAAGATGGAGATCACAAAAAAGGAAAAAGCATTTTTTTGAACCAATATTAATACGTTCATCAAAGACAGCTATGTAATGGCAAGCAGAAATCTTGTGTTTCTTCATATCATTCAGAAAAAAATCAGCTTTTTAATCACACAAAATATGCATTAAGCACCATTTTTAAAACCTCCTCAACTTCGCATGTTACTCTGGTTAGTTGTTCCAGGATAATGCAGAATTTACCTTTATTAAGAAGGTACAGAAGGGTTCATTACCTTAGATAAAGGTTGCCCAGCTCTGGTCTTCAAGAGTCACAATCCTGCAGGTTTTAGATGTCTTCCTGATCCAACACACCTGATTAAGAATAAATGGCACTCCTGCACAGCTTCTTGTCAATTTCTGTCTAGTCATGTTGACTTACTGGCTGCAGCAGGAAACATGTAAAACCTGCAGACCAACGGCCCTCAAAGACCGACTTTGGACACCTCGGTCTTAAATAAATGTGCATTACATGTGATACTACTTCAGGTTTTTGTAAATACATCAGTTGTGAAAACTATCATGTCAAAGCAGTTCCAAACATATTTTAAGGCTTCTTTTGGAAAGCTATGACGTTAATAAAAGCATATTTAATGTCATGTTTGCAGTCAGAATATAAGCAAAACATGACCCTGTTGAACTACAATCCAAGCACGTGCACGTGCCCTCAGCAGATGTATAGGTGCCACCGTGACACTCACAGTGCATGCACCTCATGCCCTGACAAAGAGATGACCACAGTGGACTGCTGCTGGTTGCACAGCTTGTTATGTGATGCACCATTTACCAAGATGAGGCTCCCCATGGATCTGCAGCTACAGAAAATAACAGGTAAAGCCGGCTAAACTGCCCCTATGAGAGGAAGGGAGCTAAGGATAATGGTGACAAGAATCACACACACATGCACACACTGAGGTAGAGTTGTCAGATTGAAGGCCATTATTCTGACTGACTCCAACAGTAATGGCTGCTGCTGAGAAGACGAGTGTGTCTATAAACAAGTCGAAGGAGGAAAAGAAAAAAATCTCCCTCCCTGCATCTTCTTTCGCAGAGTTTTCTGCTTCTCGGTGCAGGGATTTGCAGCAGTGTGAGATGCACGGTGTGTGCTGTCACTGACTTACTGCAGAGCTCAAAACAAGTCAGGGATTTAAAACTGAACATGTTACGTGAAAGTAAAACTTCTTAAAGTAGACTAACAAGGTAGTTCTTTCCTGTGCGCCAATTATATTTAAATGTAGCCTGGAAACCAGTCTGAAATGGTCCTCTAGGTAGACTGTTAAAGGGGTAGAACTCTTTCAGACCCTTTAGAGCAGCAATGACTCATCCTAGGAAGGATGGGATCTTACACAATACTTAGGATAAAACATTATACAATCAGCTTTAGTATTGGTCACTGAACTGCAGCAGTCCCACAATCAATTACACACAAATAGAAACCAATACACACACCTGACACAGCAAATAACCTGAAAAACTGCATATTAAAAGAGTCAGTCTTAATTCAGCTTTAATTTAAATCCTCTGTAAAAATCCACACTGAACTGAATGATTTGAGACACCAAGGATGCAGAAAATTTCCATAGAAATGCAACCAAAAAATGAAGCAATCCTTTTGAAGGTTATTCAGAGTTTTTAAGAGGAAAAATGGTCTTTAAGAATCTTTCTTTGACTTTGAGAAGCATCTATTAGGCTGCTGTGTTCGCAGGTGTCCTGTGCCAAATTCATTCCCGAATTGCTATTTGATGGCAAATGGGCTTATCTCGACGTGTTTAAAGGATTTGTATTCACATCTCACTCTGTGTTTGGTTATAAGGTCATAAAACCAGTGATGATGTTCCTGAATCCTTCATCTCATTGTCTAACTGGTTTTGGTCCAAAAACACTAAACAAGAGTATTTATTTCATTTGATCAGACACTAAACCTGTAGTGCGCTGGTACTCCAAACTGGACCAAGCCCACTCTAACAAATATATATTGCAGGATATTTATTTATTTTGAGCTGTTTCAAGTTAGCTGGAACACTTTCTTGTTTCTGTGGTGGAGGATGTGTTTTGCTTTGCCAAAATTAAAGCTATGTTCAGTTTCCAACAAGTTCTGCTGCAGCGCATCATGCATGTAAATCCAGTGCTCAACAGCTACGGTTATTTGATGTTTTTAATTAAAAATTAATTACTTTATATAATTACAATAATCACCCTTACTATAATAAGTAAGGGTGGGCGGTCCTCGGGTAACGCAGTTCTTTACGACTCATTTAATAAATTTAAATAAAAATAGAGCAAGTTTTGAAGTTACGAGGGTCCATATAAGCTCTTACAACACGGAGGTTGAGACGACGCCTCAGTGCATATTTTAATTGCCTGTACTGTTTTTCTATGAATATGATGTATATTATGTGGATTTAGATTATATATTATTTAGGTTTTTAGTGATCAAGGGAGCAATATCTGGTGTTTAAGGATAAAAATCAGACTTGCGCAGAATTTCTGGTTACGTCGCAGCGGTAGGAACGGAACACGGTCGTAAACTGAGAATCGCCAGTCCTTTGATTCCAAATTATGGTTTTCATGGAAAAGACGTTTATTCACAAAACTACACTGTAGACGTGACTTACTTGTGTATACCAGAAATAAACAAACCACTTCCTGCTTTTTTTCTTTTTGGTTGTACCATGGAAGACCACAGTAAACGTACTGTTTCCACTTTTGTACCAGTTCAACATGAGCACACTTTTTTATGCCGATGATGAGAAGTGAGATAAAGATTCGGAGACGGGAGGCAGAAGGCTGCGAATGTGCATCATCAAAACAGGACAAGATAACGAGCATGTGCAGAACGACTGGAAAAAACTTAATAAACCAGCAAATATGTAACCAAGTATAATTGTGAATTGTCATTTCCATTCGAAATTAGGTGTTCACAAGATCATTTTTATACTTGAAGCAGATTTATTGATTTGGAATTAAAACTCATGTAAGCATGACTGTTGGTGATTTATATGCTTTGAAAAAATCCCTTTAGTTAACATGCAACCCTGATTACTGGTTACAGCTGTTTTCCATTGTTTTTCAATCAGCCAATCAGATTTGATTTTGAAGCACTCTTCATAGAAAACTAAAAGTATCACAAACTGCTCCATCAATTCCACATGCAAATCCCACATTGTTAGAGCTAAACTCAAACATACTAAAAAAAAGACATGTAGATCCATGCTATTCAATCAATTTCTACAATGTTTTCAAGGCTTCCCTGCTCCAACACACCTGACTGAAACGGCAGAACTTTATAGGCTCTTGGACCCATTTCATGTCAGTCAGGTGTGTTGAAGGAATAAACTGAAAAGCTTGTGGAATCAAGTTGAATAGGCCTGAAGTCGAGGGTCCTGAGTGTCATTGAGTTGAAAAACAGGAACAAAACCTCTGAACGCAGTGGGCAGGATTTCACCGCAAGATCTCAATAATCACCTCTAGTCCTCCACTGTCTCATCCCAGACTGTCCTGCGCCAACATCTGGCATCTGCCATTGTTATCCTCCTCATCCACTGATGAACTCTCCAGTTCACAAACCATGGAGCGCAGCAGGTTTCCATCAGGGAGATTCTTTGCTATGAGCCTCAGCTGGTACGACATGAGATTCTCACCATGCTGAATCTCCACAGGTGGATCCAGTTTCAAGAAAAGGCCTTCCATCTGTCCAACCTGAGCATCTCTATTTTTGGAGTAATTAGATTTCGGTAGCAGGTGATGAACTTTGAATTATTCGGTGGTGTGTGTGTATGTGTGTGTGTTCCTGCAGCATCCTGACAGCAGGCCGCACCCCTAGATGAAGAACCCCTTGGGGAAACTGCAAACTCTGAAGAGGAGAAGGATCTGTCTTTCATCTTCTCTTCATCTCTGGGCTCCAGCTCTCTCACACTGTTCCTCCCAGCTGGAAGGAATCTGCGCTCCCACAAGTCTCCATCACATCCAAACCCAAAGATCAGATGCAACAAGGAGTGAAGAAATGAACAGAAAAATAAGGATAAAAAAAAAACAAAACAAAACAAAACCAAAGGGGGGTTTGTGTGAAAAGGTGGTGGTACGAGTTGAAGTTTTTCTCTGCATGGGTTAACGTCTCGGTTCTCGCCTGAAGCAAGAGCTTGTTTCTGTACAGTGGCTGATAAGAATGTCAAATAAATGATGACAAATATGCAAGATTGGATTTCACATGTGGACACGTTTGTAAGTGAAGGACAGAGGCCCATAAATCTAAGGAGAATTTTTTTTTACTGATGCATAAAAAGAGCCATTTTTTTAAACCATTCCATGTGGCTAAAAGGCTGCGGAGGTTTATAACATGTCACTGTCCTTCAGTCAACTGTGAAAGTATCCGTGACTGTAACCTTCATGTTAATTAGAACAACATTAGTGCATACTGATTCAGACGTACAGCAGAAAGTTCAACAGACCTCCTGCATCAGAACACGTGCATCTAATAAAATACAACAAGCAGACGTTTTCCATCCCAAACTTAGTGATTTCGGCAGACAGGTTAAACAGGTTTAATCCTTTCAGACGCGTTGGGTCGTATAAAGAACAAATACAAAGTCCCATCTATGCTCTATGCTAAATATACATATGTACAGAGCTGTTCTGGCCATTTTCTGCATCTTTTCCGTGCGTACTTC
Organism: Telmatherina bonti; assembly: GCF_933228915.1. Taxonomy (NCBI): domain Eukaryota; kingdom Metazoa; phylum Chordata; class Actinopteri; order Atheriniformes; family Telmatherinidae; genus Telmatherina; species Telmatherina bonti. The sequence continues at coordinate 10,398,398 of NC_136625.1, read as the reverse complement.
AGTCTATTTTCAGGCAGCAAGTGGATGTGTACACAGAAAAATGAATTTAGCAGCATCACCGGAAACTGCTGGAGCAGCGTTGAGCAGTAAAAAGAAATGGAAGAAAGCGTGATGTAATTAAAGCTATAGTTGGTCATCTTGCTCAGCCTTTTTTTTTTTTAAACTCTGGGTGAAGTGGTTCCTTGTCCTGATAGTAGCTATTACATTTTGTCATCATGAATAGCAAGAAATATAGTTAGACCCCTCAGTTTACTGTAAATCTGGAATAACTCTGACCAATCCAAACGTTCAGACCGAAATGGAGTTGTTCATTTCTTCTATTTTGTAGGATTCTTTTCCAGCTCCCCTCCTCCCCCTCCAGCAGCGCATAGCCACACCTTGCATATAAACAGCGTGTTAGGATGAAAATACAAAGTAGTGAAGAAGAAACTAGGATGGCAAACATGCCTAAGAAAATGCAGGAAGGATTTCCCCCGACCAGGCTCGGTTTTTTAGATGTTTAGAAATAGAAAAATCGTTGGTGGAAAAAGCAGCAAATAAAAAAACCTTGGATCATGTAAGGAGCAAAACCAGAGGGGGGGAGCCACGACAGGGCACCTCTGTCAAATCTTGCTAGCTCCCCAACATTATCTACCCCAGCTTTAAGTAGACTGCCGCAAATTAAATTAGCAAATTATCCAGATCTCCTCCATGGTTATGGGGTGTGTATCGGCAAGAAACTAGCAATACGATATGTATCACAATACGGGCCACCAATACGATATATTGCGATATATCAGGATACTATTAGCAAGATAATAGATTGAAATTTTTCTTCACTTGTATTAAACACTGAACACTGTTGCATGTTTGACATTAACTTACTGAAAAAGAACAGAGGATTTACATTTCACTGCAGAACAACATGAAGAAATGAAAATCTGCCTCATCAGTAAAGCTCGGTTGTTTAATTAAATCAATACATATACAAATACATTTGAATATCAATATTATAATATGACACAAAATATTGCAATATGTTGATATATCAGTATTTTCGTACACCCCTACTGCCGCCATATTTGCTGCTGTCTGAAATTCAGAAGTGAACTTATAACTCTGCGCTGCCCTCTAGTGGATGTATTTTCTAACAACCATGTAAACGTAGTAGATGCGTGGGAGTATGTTGGAAATGACCTTTGGAAATCTTTGAAGCAGATGTCTTTATTTACAAACGTAAAGCAAGCATGAATGAGGTTTAAACTGTCAAACGTCTTATCTTCTTTCAATGACTAAGCTTGAGTTGACTTTTCGCTTGAAAGTTTCTCCCAAATATCTTGACCAAAACGTTGAAGTTCAACCAGTTTGGTTTGGTAAGCATCTAAGCACAGCCATTTTTTTCTTTTAGGCCTTTGTTTAGAGGCGCTTTACTGGGTTCAGGTCCAAACTGGTTGGATCCCTTCAGGACTTTTCCAGAGTTTCCACAACAACATTTTCCTGAAAAAATATGAAAACTTTCCATCAGGGCTGTATGTTGCCTTTTAAGACAGTTTTAATGGGAGTTATTTTCAGTTGTGTTCGCAAAACTGAAATGTTTGTCAAATTCACTGCCGGCAAAAGTGCTGCAATTACTGTGAGAAGTTGTCAAATAAAAGCTGACAACAGGACATCAAAGACTGACAATGAACGTGAACGAAGAGGTGAAACAGAAGAGAAAATACAAATACATAATTATCTGCTGTGTATAAAAAGCTGTGAGTGAAGAAAGAAAGATGAAAACAATAAAAAGGTTCACATAAACTAATACAGATGGAAAAGTGAGAAGAAATTAAGACTAAAGCCTCATTAAAACCCATCAGAAAGCACAAACACCAACAGCTTTTATCTGTGTGAATTCACACAACACCAGCGTATAGATGAAAAACAGAAGGGCAAAACGAATGTGCACAAACACAGACACACACACACACCGAGCCATTTTCAATCTAAGCTCCACAGCAGCACCTGCTGGTGGTTTTCTCCGAGCCCACACTGACCCAGCTGCTCTGAAGGATCACAGCTGCCCACTTTCATCTGTCTCATTAGCATCAAAACACACAGCGTGCACAAAACATGAAGCATCGCAGTAAACAGGCGCAGCCTGCACAAGCAACGCAGACGAACAGAGACCGATTCGCCACAAAAGCCCAACATACAGGTTCCAGTGCAGCATTATGCATGCATGTAGGAACACACATCCAGGTGAATGTACACAGTCTGAGGTGATTTATGAGTGTATGGCTCAGGTTTGCATGATTTATCCTTCTAAAGCTGCACCGTGCACCTGAGGGACTCAACCCTACGTGCGCGCGCACACACACACACACACACACACACACACACACACACACACACACACACACACACACACACACACACACACACACACACACACACACACACACACACACACACACACACACACACACACACACACACAAGCTGCATGGAGGGTTGTTAAGCAGAAAGCAGTGGACAAAAGTGTGTTTGTTTTGGTTAAAAAAAAAAAAGGTTCCTTATGTAACTTTACTTATGTGTTTTTGTGTGTGTGTGTGTGTGTGTGTGTGTGTGTGTGTGTGTTTGTGTGTGCATATTCCCATCCCATCTGCTTTAAAATGACACTTTTTATCAAACTGTGTTGCTCGTGGCTGCATGTAAGTGTGTGTGTGTGTGTGTGTGTGTGTGTGTGTGTGTGTGTGTGTGTGTGTGTGTGTGTGTGTGTGTGTGTGTGTGTGTGTGTGTGAGAAAAGTAACACATGGAATTATCATTCCTGAGCAGGTATGTAGGGGTGTGTGTTTAAGTGTGTGCATGTGCAGATCTGCTGTCAGAGTGTCTGTGTAACAACGTCCCCAGAGAACCGTGCGAAGCCTCCATCCCACCATGAACGGTAACTTGGTCCCTCAGCAGTCTAATGGCTGAGGACACACAACAGCGTCACAAACGCACACTAAGGCAAACTAAACTCCTCACACACACACACAAACACACACACCGTGCTCCACTGAGCTACAGCCTTAAAGTGTGTTAGAGAGAGCAAAGTCTGAGCTCCAGTAGGTTACCGTGATTAACTGCAAATATTGCATCTCTTTCTGATCTGCAAACAGAGTTTGATGAGGATTTAATGAAAGTTTTATTTTATTAGAATTATTTATGCAATATTGTTCTTTTAAAATAGTTAAAATGTCATTTCATTTGTTTCAGTGCATGACTGGAAGCTACATTTCATTACATTTAGTACAGCTGCCATCTGCAGGACTTTAGCACATCAGCTGTAGATCTTGTCCTGCCAGACGCCACTTTTTAAAGCCTTTCGCGTCCTTTTCCATTTCTAACTCCTAGTAAAACTCTGCATTTTGCTGTTGTTTCTACAAAGGATGGCGGTCACACTTTTCTCTTTCATTATTTGTCATTTTCTGTGTCCTCCTCCGTCCATCTTTACTTGAACTCAGCTGACCCAGTTACCCACTACGACCCGTCCGGTGATGTGTTTCATTACCATTTTGCAAAACGCTTCTATATCAACACATGTGACCAACCACCTCACGAAAACGTGAAAACTTTTCAGCAATATTTCTAAAGTTTTTTAAAAAAAATTGTTTTCACACAGCCAGCATTTTATTGCGACATTTAGGTTTTGTGCGATTCTAGAGCTGCTGGAAACGCAGCTTTTATGTTCTTTAGGTGGAATTGCTGTTTCAGATGTTTTGCCTTTTGCATCAAATTCACAGAATTTATCCGCATCTTGCAAGTGGCTGTCAGGTCATGGTGACATGTTTTTTCTGCAACGTGGTATGAATGGTTTTGAGAGTTGTACAGCACGTTGTAGTAAAATGCTCTTCTTTCTGCTGCTCGGAAGGGAAAACTACAGTGATGGTTCTACTGCTTTGGCCAGCAATCCGCTCTGTTCACCGTTTGCATTTATTCAGTTTCCCACTCGACGCGAGGAGCTTTCGGTTATCATTCACATTTTATTCTTTCTGTTGATATGTTTTATTAATACTGGCTTCCCACTCTTTCTGATCCATGTGTGTTCCTATACATCCGTCACTTCAGCTCGTTTGTGTTTTTTCTCTTATTGACAATATTTAACTGAATTTCTTGGACAGTCAGAACTGTGTTTCGCTTACTTTTTAAATGTGAAGCTCATCACACTAGTTCCATTGTTTTAATTGTTGCTGTATTTCATCAATTCTGCTGTTTATGCTGTAACTTAACTTGATTCTTGGATTTGAGTCACTTTCTAGTCATAGTTCATGACAACTATGGGTTGAATATGAGATATAAAATGTGGTCACTATGTTAATTTTACCTTCAGCTAGTCTTGATCATGGTTGACTCAAGTTTCTGCAGCCACATGTCACTCTGAAGTACAAGTATGACTGAGAACCTGCAGGCCGTCCAAATAGTTTATTTAAAAAAAAAAAAAAAAAAAAAAAAAAAAAAAAAAAAAAAAGTTTGATTGAGCCTAAGTCACAAATTGCCATTTATGGAGCATTGTACTATTCCTGCATTGCTTTTTATGGTGCCTTAAAGTCTTAAATGGAAGTATCCGTGGCTAAGATGCAATGAGAATGAGGGGTTGTGGGTATTCAGCCAGTGCAGATGCAATCCATCACAACAGCTGAACGTTAGCTTGAGCTGGGACAATGACAAAAAACAATGAAGAAAGATGGCGCAAACTGTAAGACAATCATAATTCGGTTGGGTCAAACCACAGGTCTCCCCTGCAGAGATATGATGACCACCAGGAACCAAGAACAAGTGGACCCCAGTTAACTAAATCCCAATTGAACCCCCTCCTATAAAAGACAGACTGACATACACTAACATGCTTTGTGAGGAATCTTGACCCCACAAGACACAGGAGTAGAATTAATGAGGGAAAATGGCAATAAATGTATTTTTCCTTTGGTAAATCACATTGGTTTTAAGTTATTACAGGCTGATATCAACAAATCATTGGTATAACGAGGCCACACTGACATTTTCTTGTGTAAAAGGTGATGGTGGAGCTAATAGAACAAATGTTAAGAACCCGAGTTAATCTGAAGATGTAATGATCATTAATCTAAGCAGAGGAGAGATATTAGGCCCTGTGTGGAGAATGACATCATTCTGAGTCTTGCATTATGCCAGCGTAAGCAACACTTTAAAGCTCATGCTGTCTGGCTTCTGCTCCAGGTTTTATGAATAAAAGTATTATCAGACTTCAGGGAAAGACTGAGTATATTCATGCATATACATAATCATGTTTCAATCATGTATCTGTATAAATTAATCGTTTTTTTTTCTTTGCACATGTATCAAGTATGTCATATTTTGCCAACAGATTACAGGTTGTGTGATTTTTCTTTTTGTAAAAAGCAACAGATTAGTGGTGTGCATTTAAAAAAAAACTAAAAACTAAATCCAAACATTAAATGATGGAAAATAGAAAATAAATCAAACAGAAGAGATAATAAAAAGCAGCAGATTGAATAAAGGAAATACAAGCAATCATGCAGTGACATGCAAATCCACAGAGGCTGTTGTCTACTCACAGAGGTGAAGACTGAAGGCTGACCTAGACAGCTTGCAAAGTGTGTGTGTGTGTGTGTGTGTGTTGAAGTTCAGCTCAGTAACACTCCAGGTGGCTCAGAGGCTTTTGCCTCTTCCTTTTAATTGGTTGATTTGCAATCCAGTCGACAAGTGCATGGATTTTTGACACATGCTCACAGCTGACAGACACACACAAATGCATAAATGCGCTCATGACTCGCCGATGCACACACGTACACACAGCAGCAGCAATATGTGGGCCTCGCTCCTCTTCGCAGCCACAGCACCTCCAACCCTCTCTCATTAATACACACTCGACTGACAGCTCACTGTTGCCATGGGAACTCCCAACCTGTTGCCAAAGGGAGCTGGTAGTTTTAGGAGATTGTGAACGCAGCTCAAAACTATTGCAGTTCTTTTTTTTTTTTTTTCTCCTTCTCCCCTCTTTGCTGTATGTCAGGGAGCTGCCAGTTCTGCTGCAGGCGAGCACAATTACCCACTTTGGAACACAGAATGGTTTCATTCATTTCAATTCAATCTGGCTCACGTCAGTGCAAAGCAATGCCCCGTTCCATACGTTCACTTATAAGACAAGCAGAATACTCCACAGCAAGAAAAATAGGCTTTCTTCATTATTTGACTTTCTATTCTAATTCTTCTCCTCATTTCATACTCATCTGTTCCGTGTTATTCATTCTGGGACGATCAGATGAAACGAACTTGAGGAAATAGCTTTGCTTAATTTGTCATTCTGAGCTGCTCTATACTAATTAAATCACTGTGTATTCTATTCTCGGTCAGCTATTCATCTTTGCCTTTAATATTCTATTTTAATATCTCAACAAAGGTTTTCCACGCGGCTGCAGAAAAAGCTCCCTAAGCTAATTGTGCCATGGAGGAATTATTTTCACTGATGTAATAAAGTGTTAAAGGAAGTTTAGAAAGTATAGAGAAGCCACAAGGCCATTAAAATGCATGAAATGATCCAAATAAGCACATCAACAGTAGCCTCTGTTTCTTTTTTTTTTCCTTCCTATTTTACATTTTTAACTCAAAGTGGGCCTTTACTCTGCTTCACAGCATGTGTCAGCTGCTTTTATTGTCAGGTCCTACAGATTTTTGTCTCTTTTGCATCGTGCTTGGAATCACTCGTTTCTTTTTTAGCCTTCAGACATTTTTATTGGATAATAGTGAGATTTCTTATTCATCATATTCCCCATACACAGCAGTCTATAGCCAGCTGATATGTCATTAAAACCATGGTGTTGTGGCTGAGACTGTTTTGTTTTTTCCTTCCTTTTTGAAAGTGAGCTGCATTTTACCACAGACGTGGATGAAACTGGATGAAAGAATGACTCTGCTATACCAAACACAGAGGTCTGAGGCATCTGGGGACAAATAAGGCGTGTTTAAGGGGCAACCAATTGTAAAAGCTACATATGAAAAAGGTTGTGAATGTCATGTTATAACACCAATGCTGAGCAGACCGCTTTGCCACATCGTGCTACTGGTAACACGGTTTTATCGTCCTCAATCACAGCAATTTTGATGCACCTAGCGCAGAAATTCTTTGCTGAGCAAGGACTCGAGGCATTAATGTAAACTACAAGGATACAAATGAATCAGGATAGCTTATTGGCACCTTGTTTAAAACAATCGCCATTGGCCTGTTTTGTTGCTATGGCAATAAAAATAGTGAAAGTGACACCACCTTGTTTGTTTCTGTGTGGCCCTGCGATGGAGTGGGGAACTGTCCAGGGTGTACCCTGCCTTTCGCCCAAAGACAGCTGGGATAGGCTCCAGCTTCCCTGCGACCCGTCATTGGACGAAGGGGGTAGGATAATGGATGGATGGATGGACACCACCTTGTGTCAGTCAAGCTGCTGCTGATTACAGATTGATGTTTGTTTACGTTAACTGGTGGAAAAGTTGAGGGGTTGCTGCTACAGCAGCTGTTTGAACACAGAGACCGATTAATGCTGTATTGTTTCTGCGTTATTAAACTGTGAAGATTAATTTATTTCAGTCATGTTAATGTAGCTGCAGGTGGCAGGAGCTGCGAAACACATGGAAGGACGTTGCGATTAATTCAACTTTGGCTTTTGTGGTAGTATCAAAACCAGGCCAAAGTCACAGAGACCATTTACTTGACCATTGAAATCCAATAACTGGGAAGAATCGGATGATTTTAATTTTCTGATCTGATGTTTCTATGTGGACATCTGATTATTTTTATGATAATCCGGATGTGGCGCTAATTTGCAAACAGGATAACTGCATCACATCGCGGGCTTCCATAGCGATGGCAGGCGTAGCCAGGACTGAACTGGAGCTAATCTAGTTGTTTAACATGTTACAACCAGAACCAGAACTTGTGTCTGTCTGAAGCTGAGATACAGCAAAGTGGGCAAACATTCAGCACTGGCATTTAGCCGTCCACTTGACGGAGTGGGAAAGCTACAGATGAGATGAACAAGAGAAGTTCCTGCTAAAAGATGACCAACATGAAGGGAATCCTAATCACCGTGCATCCTTGATGATGAGGAAGGGGGGTCAGTAGATAGAGATTATGGATGTGGTCTAACTGCATACAGCCTTTCTATAAGCCTGGCTTTCATCAAGTTATTAATGAGCTCACTATTTTTTGTTTTATGTATGTTTAAATGTAGCAGTTCCATTTAAAGGTAGCAGCATGTAGTTTTCTGAGTTAAGGCAAAATTAAAATATAATAAAAAGCTCAAGCTCTGTTTATCTCCAGGCAGAAATATCAATGGTTAAAAAGTATATGAGTTGGCATATTTCTACAGTATATAGAAACAACAACGGGTTGGTTCTAACTCCATCTGAGTTCATTTGAAAAAAACAAAATAATGCTGCGGTGAATAAAATGATTAGTGGAAATATTTAGGCCAATACACAACAGAAAGAAGAAAAGAACATTAAAAACCTATTGCAACTACAGTCACAGCCCTCAGACTAGAGCGGATCCTGACAGACATCTGCCTCAAACAAAAGTGATTCTTCCACCGTCTGGGTTTTCTCATCTATTCTTTCATTTAATTATCAAGTCTGGAACAAAGGCAAGGCTTTTCTCATCATGCAGTTTTGCTGCAACATCCTTCCTGGAACAAAGTGAGCTAAGTGCATGCTAAATCACTGTGACATAAAACAGTGACAGTATGAGTATGGGACTGGCCAGCAAAAACAACTCATGAAACCTAAAATCTGTGCATGTCCTTTGGTGATAAGATGAAATCTGCCATTGCAAATGCAACTTTGACCAAAGCAGCAATAAAAACAATCCACTGGCGCACTTTAGCTCACCATTTCCACCCAACCCTTCCAATTTGCAGGTTTCCCCTTTGATTTTACATCCAAAGAAATAGTCATATAGTCCTCCATTTGTGGTGTTGGAGGATATCTGGATGGCTCCATGACCACCTGCTGATTTCCAAAAGAGGAAAACTACTTACCCAATTTGTAAGAATGAAAAATGGAGTGACGGAACTGAAGGGCCGAGGTGAAGGAAACGGCATTAAGATCTAAGTCAGCAGGTCAATACTAATGTAGCGGTTCATGCCACTGTGAGGGCCATAAGAGGGATAAGTGGTTGGCGATGTGAATATGTGTGAGTAGAGTGGGCCACATGGGTTTCAGCAGGTCATTAATAGTGACTACACAATCCTGCATTGACTTCCTACCACTGAAACTTCTATACCCAAAACTGTTGGATGTCAAAAACAATAAACACCTCAGACTGATGCTGAAAAGATCCTATTGATAAAAAAAAAAAAATAGCTTGGAAAGAAATCATGTAAGTTAAAACAATCCTGTTATCTGTATTCAAAACCTGTTAGATTGTGCTGAACCTGAGAGATGATGCAAGAGGACTAGCAGAGTCCATGTTGTGCTTTATTGCTTGGATTTTCTATTAAAGCTCCATTAAAACTCATGGTAAGTGAACCTGAACTAATTGTCTAACACATTTTCTTAATGCATGATACAAAACACCTAACAAGTGTTTTTAATTTGCACCGGGACAGAGAGAAAGCCAACACAAACAGCTGGCTGCAACCCAGCACTTCCAGCTCTCCCGGAGAAACAAATTCTGTGTTTAAAGTTTGCTGTGAAGTCAGATTGAAATGATCAGCGAAATCTGGTGTGAAGAACAGTGGAAACTTCCAGCATATGGTGTTTAAAGGAGAAAATCACCACCCAATCATCACATCATCAGATGTTGTGCATTACACTAAATGGTGTAGTAGGTCATTGAGATGTTTTGATGTCAACATTACACACCAGCTTACTACACAGCAAGAAAAGGGTCAGCTGTGAAACTACTCACTGTCCATATAGACCTCATATTACTTCAATGATGCCTCCAGTTCATGCCATTTTATCTTATTCTAGGAAAATTTTAGCATGCTTGAAAATAAAAAGGATGGGATGGGAGGATAAAATGAAAGTGGATCAGATCTACTGTGTATGTCTGATGGTATTTACTGGATCAGCTGTTTCTCCATCCATGACTTATGTGTCATTTTGGGTTGTATGGTGGAAATTCTCCACTTTGTAATCTCCTTGTTGAGGGCCAGAGGGGTTGACAGAACTGGGTCAGACTCTGGACTGGATCTGGGACACTCAGACGAAGAGAGTTTTGTGCTGATGGGTACATGGTGAGTAAGAAATCTGTCCGGTGAATAACTGGAGGTATCAGATGAGCACATCATGTGCGGCTACATGTGCCACCAATTCACACTCTCTTCCAGCTTTAGCTTAACTTACAAAAACCAAGCACAGAACTTTCAGTATTTCCTTCCTGAGCCATGCTTGTATGTTTATTGGTGTATACAGCATCATCCCTACCTGCTCCTGCCTCTCCAACCAGCGGTCTACCATGGGATGATTGGCGCTGAGGGATGAGCGAGCCGTCTCTCGCTGAAACTCTCTCTGATTGGCCCAGGTCCCTGCATCTCGCGGCAGGCTGCGATACGTGTCCATACCTTTACTCTGCAGACACAGTGGTTGCCGATATGTTCAGGACTACATCCATGTATTCCAACAGTGCTTCCCATCAACTAAACAGATCTCTTTAAGTTGAAGCCACCTTTCCTTTCAGGTTCATTTCAACTAACTTTGGACTTTTTGCATGAAATCTTCATTACATCTGTACAAAGAAACAAAATATGCAGCTTGTTTCTACCATCAAAAATCAGGTTCATTTGAACAAACACACCTTTCTTTCAAGGCTGTTTGTGCCGGAGGCATGGCGAGCTTTCAGGAAGCCGGCGGTGGTGGACCAGCGGGTTGGGTTCTTCCTGGATGGGGCTTCATCTGTTTTGACCTGTGCCTCAACACCACTAAATGGCCCATTGACCGTCATCAGGGCAGGATCACTGCTGCGTCTTACGTGCAGAGGCATATCTGGACAAACAAAGAAAAGAAGGATGATCAATCAAGAATATTTATTTATATAGTACTTTACAACATCCAACATGTGGTCAACGGGCTTTACAGTGAAGATAAATAGATTAGAAAACACAAAAAAACAGTAGAAGTGGCTACAAGTGTCACCTTGCTGTGACATATTGAGAACCAGTTTGCATAAATTACTTTAAAGCTCAGATTTAAAAAGCAGGAAGTCTATAATGGTACATAAATGTGCATCGTTCCAGTTATACTTTAACCTTGGCACCTCCAAGGTGCATTGAGCTGAAGACCTCAGTGCCTTCATGTGTTTAGAAAGATAAAGAATTTTTGATAGGGAAAGTTGTATATGGCTGTAAATGATCAAACCTTTAACTCAGTTCTAAAATCAGCTGAAAGCCAGAGAAGAGATAAAAATCACATCTGAATGTTGGTTAAAATAGGTCTAATTGAGTCTTAAACTGATAATAGCATTAATGGCTTTTACAAGGTCACAATGGCTGAGGAAAAGTTTGAACTATGGTCAAAGGACAAAGCTGAATAAAACTTTGTTCTGACAACAGAATCAAATGTTTTTTCAAATTAAAGTATTTGAATTTTTACCTGTTTAAAACGTAAAGTGGCTCTTTTGTGTCTATTTTATTCTAATATGCAAGTCCAGAAGGACAAGAAATAATCAAGCATTTTTCACAAACCCCTTTATTCATTTTGTATTGATTCTGGCAGAGGTTGATCTGAGACAAACAAACAAACAGAGAAAGCTCCGCCCTATGTCCTGCCTGTGGGCTGCGTCTGAGTAGCTATACTGAGCAGTGAAGGTAGGTGTGGCTTTCTTCTCATAAACACACACAATCTAGAGAAGATGACCAATCATTAAGTCCCTCAACCAGGAAGTCACAAAAATTTCGCAGTAGAAAAAACTCTCTAAAACCAATCATTTCTGTCACCATGGAAACCAAAATGTAGTGAGGGCTGGAAGACTCAAACATGATTTTAGGTCATGAGTATTCAACACAATAACACTGTACAAAGCTAAAAAAAAAAACAAAAAAAAAAACTAGAATAATCAAGCCCCTTTAACTACAGAGGCTAAATTTGACATAATAAGCTGGTTAGGAAGGCAAATACCCTTAAACATCAAGAGTTTGTATGATGATCACTGAAACAAAGAAAACAGGATATGGCCAAGAATGGAGCCTTGTGCTACACCATAGGACAGTGAGTCATACATGTGATGAAAAAGCATCCCCAACTATATCAGAGAACCTTGTCCAAATTAAATATGACTTGAACCCATCTTGAATTGGCCACAATATTATCCAATGTTTTCACTTGGAAAGAAACCGTGTAAAGCTTAGTCTTGGTGTATACTTATGAACGTCTTTCTTTCCATAACTTTTTTTGAATTGTTGGCTTATTAGTGATAACACTGATGTACCTGATAAGACTGCAGAAAAAGACCTATTCCACCATTTAGAGGTGATTTGTGTAAATTTGGGTGAATAAATTATACCCTGAAACACAGTGGATTAAGATAATTAATCATTAAGATCCTGCTATCATTCTATAGTGAATTAATCAGATTTATAACTGAAAGTCTAACAGTGTGGCTCCAGTTTCTGTTTCACTGTCAGAGTGGCAGAGTGTGTGGGAACAACAACATGAGGAAGAGCCTATTGAGAAACACCCGCATTAGTGAATGACTTCCATTAAAACTCTTCAGTATGTTTAAAATTTACTGAGTGGGGGCGGCAGACCAAGGTCCAAATAATTACAGCTCACAAAACCCACCATACACAAATGTTATGACAATGAAAATCTGCTACTTCTAAGACTTCGCTCGTGTCATTCAACAGGCTAAAAGGAGCCACACTGAAGAGAAAAATCACAGAAGAAGAAATAACTTTGCTCCCAAAGCTGGAGCTTCGTCTTTGGACAACTGGGCCAAGTGTCGCGTTCCCATGTTCACTGCCAAAACATGTTCTGTGCACATACAGGAAACGCTGGGATCTGTCGACAGAGTGTGTGTGTGTATTTGTCTGTCTGGGTCAACAGTTATCTAACTTTGTGTGTATTGTGAGAGTAAGCGAAAAACATGATTGACCGTCTCCATCTGTGTGCTTGTGACTGCTTATTTCCCTGTGCTCTCTCATAAACTGACGAGTCTGTATATCACTGTGAGAGTGTGTGTGTGTTGGACCACCACATACATTTGTTAAGAGGTGTGTGTATTTATATAAACTAAAGTGGACCTCTGCATGTGCGTGTAGGTTTGTGAACCATTATCTAGTTGTGTGCAACATTGTCCACTGGTTGTGTGTGCACACCAGCGGCGAACATATGTTTGTGTTTAGAGATGCCTGGGCCAACTGCTACAGTACTTGTGTTAGCAAATGTCCGTGTGTGTATATACACACTTATGTACTTGGTTGAGAGGGGTTGTTGGGTCATCCAGAGCGTGGGACCTAAATCCCATTCAGCTGTGTGTGTGTGTGTGTGTGTGTGTGTGTGTGTGTGTGTGTGTGTGTGTGTGTGTGTGTGTGTGTGTGTGTAAACATCCCTAAATATGAGAGACATGTTTTATTAAATGCATTTAGTTGTGCTGAATGCTCCTGAAAAAGACAAAGAAGTGGCTTCAGCAACATCCCTAAATATGCCTTGTTCCAATCATCCCTATTGAGAATCACATTTCAACCAATGAGCTGACAGAATGGACAGTATGAGCCACTGACCTCCATGTGTTGGACTAATTTTTTGGCCACTTAGCTAAAATATTTTCAGAAACATCATTTGTCAAAGTATCTTATACTAAGTTATCTGTGCTGAAGAAGCACTACAGAACTTTGCTAACTTTCCAGTAGTGTGTCCTCAAACAGAGGACCATTCTACCAGTACTCCAAGCTCTCTCCAGCCAATAAAATTCTCATTTCTCACTCATTTCTTTCTCTGCCCTGTTCTCTTGTTATTTTCTTTTCTTCTTTTAATAATGTCCTCATGTTTCTTTGACAAATCAGCCATAGTGCATGTTCTAAAAAGCAAATGTGTTGATATCCAGTTGCTAGCTTATGCATCAGTTTGAAACGTGTGACGCACTGTGGAACTAAAAGTTGCAAAGTGCGGTTTCTTAACTTGTTGGGTAATGGAATGTACTTAATAATTGCCACTGTGCCATAAGATACAAGTCAGAAACACTGAGTTTTACTGTTCCAAGTAAGCATACAAAACTCACATATTTTCCTGACTTTTGCTGCTTCTTTAAAACTGGTGAAAGTAAAAAAAAAAAAAAAAGAACTCCAATGCATGCTGGTCCTATAGCCAACATATTTATAGAAATAAACATCTCACATAAGTTAAAAGTTAACAGAAAACTAAACATTTTTACACTACACTGAAACATCCTACAAAGTTGAATCATTACGAGTAAGAGCCAGCTCTTACAGCAGATAAGGCAAAAATAATAAATAAATGCAGCTGATTACTGAAGTCTACGGTTTGCTTTACAGTCTAGCATAATTACATTTTAGCTCCAGCACTTGTGTCATGCATTCAACAGAGACCAGTTGGTCTTTATGTGTGAGAGTTGAGGGAAAACATCTGCTAGACAGATATTCTCCATCAACGCTGGTGAAGGAAGAACTTTAAACTTTAATGATCGTTGCTCATCTCAAATGGCAATATGACCCTCTAACAGCTTCTGCCATTAACTTTTGGTTAAAAAAATAATTATTTCAACAACAGGACAATGCAGACTAAATAATATCAACTGGAGGGGAGCTATGCTGTGCATTTAGCTGGAGTAAATCACTGTAAATGGGATGGAAAAGAGAAAGGACCATGAGAGACAAGTCAATGATGCCACGTTTGCTTTACCGTTTTCTGTACAAATAGGAGGAAATGAGTTTCTCCAAGTAATATTTAAAAACCTCAAAAGTTCACAACAGTTGGACTGTCCTTTAATCAGCAGTTTACTTGAACTAATAAAATCTCATCAATCAATTTTTTTTTTCATTTTAAGACAACTCTGCCTAACAAGCTTTATTTTTTTTAAAGTCTGTGGACTTAACAGGGAAATTTACAGAGTAAGTCGAGCGCTTCTCTCTGCATCTCTTCCAACATGAATCGCTAATTGAAAGTTATTCTCATTAGAAGCTCATGAAAAAAATTAATCAAATCCTCTCCTTTCCTTCCATGTCAGGCATTTTCTTGAAACTTATTAAAATTCAGTTGATGAGATTCTCCAGCGTCAATTAGACAGAGTTGGAATTTATTATGAAGACGGGTAATTAATAACTGGCAGGTGCGATTATGCCAAAGACTGGCATTTCTTTCTGAAAATTCACATTCAGCGCCTCGTCCAGAAATGCAATTAAAACCAGAGTGACCTCTCTAACACTGTGTGTGTTTGTATGTGTGGAAAATACGGGTTCTGCTACATCAATCATGACCATTTCACATGCCATTAGTGGGTAGGCCATACTCCAGACAGAAAGGGCTTTTATGAGCTAAATAAAGAAAACATAACAGAAAATTACTCTATTAATCCCAAAAAGAAAATAATTAAGTTTCAACTGAGTAATGACTGATTTCTTGGATCTTATCTGGAAAACATAACAAATTTAATTGTGATAATCATAAAGAGTCTACCGGTATGTGTATGGCCGCCGCTTTCTGCAGGAATGAAGATAATCGATATAAAAGAAGTTTGTTTTCAACAAAAACAACAATTTTCTTCTCAACATGAAGTTTTGGAAACTAGAGAAAATCCTTCAGGAAAGCCAACTATTCTCTGCTTGTAAAATATATAAATCTTCACTATAATTCTTTCTTCATAAATACTTATGAAGAAACAAAGCTTGAGGACCACATTAGGAGGCTCCTACACACAAAGCATGTGAGGGGGTTGTGAGGGGAGTACCTTATCTTAGATTATCAATCCGCAGACTTGGAAGACTGAAACAATTCACAAATGCCATCAATGTATTTTTTTTAAACTTATAAGTTAATGCTGGATTGGAAAAAGGAAACACTTGGTAAAATGAAGGAGAGTCTATCGTGTTCACACGAGGGCAAACTGAGAAAGGTCTTTAACTTTGAGAAAGTGGGACTAAAGTACATTGGAGACAGAAGAAACATGAGTTACATTATTTGTTTTTACAGTTGTAAAGTCTGTTCCTTTTATTTTGAAATGGAGTCACATTTGTAAGAAACAAAAAAAAAGCAGCAGAATGTGAACTCACCAAACAGCTTTACATGATGGAAGCAACAAGACAATCCAAATTTCTCCCAAGCCACTTCTTTGTCTTTTTCAGGAGCATTCAGCACAACTAAATGCATTTAATAAAACATGTCTCTCATCCTAATTTTGAGACTTTCTTCAGGCAGTAGTGAGTAAATGACACCAAAAAGAAGCGTCAAATGAACGTATTATATACATCATGCAATAGCAAAATGTATTGCTCGCATAAATAACTAAAATGATTTCTTCCATTCTTCACCTGCAAAAATAGGACGTTATGTTTTCATTTATATCCACCAAAATTCTTTTTGACTTCAGCAACAGCAAATAATTGAGTGGGTATTTTGTCTCTGATTATTGTTATTCTTTAATATTACCAACATTTGAGATGGAAAAATTGGGTCAATTTTATCACAACTCTAAAACTTCAGGTTGAACAGTTTGACAAATAGCCTGCAGCAGAAATACAGGAGCCCAATGATAAAACACTGGTCAACAAAACAGAAGCAGTGAGACACGGGAGTGTGTCTTTCTGTGTGTGTATCTGTTTGCATCTGCTTGGAGTGGTATTCAAACAGTTGGCCTGATCCAAATCGACAGATTACCAAACAAGAGGCAGTTTTCCCCTCCACACTCTCAGTAATTATAGTAGAAGAAGTGGCCTGGCTGGCAGAACTGCAGAGGTGAGCGGCTCAGTGTCACTTTTGATTTAGCAGGCCGTGAACAGAACCAATTAGACACTTTGGCCGAAGATCAAACGTCTAACCGTGGCTGAAGAAAGGCACCTCCTGTCCAATTAACTGAATTTATGTACATCACTGCAGCGCTGCATGATAAGGAGATTTGTTCGGTTTTCAGTAAGCACCTGTTGCTGCTAACATTTGGCGATGTTAGGAACTGATTATAATATCTATGGAAAACAACTAAATGATTCAGTTCCTGGCAGTATCTGGAGATAATAGTCAACAACTAAAGGGCCCATTTCATTTATCTGTAATTTCACCCCTCCCTTCTTTTGGTACTGGGACTTACTGGTGCGCAGAGCCGATGGCGTGACTTCGATCTCGCTGGCGGTCTGGTAGGGCCGGAACGCCGAAGCCCCACTGCCAGCACTGAGGTCTGTGGCGAACAAGTCGGGGCTCTGGGTCCCTGTGGAGCTGGCGCTGGTACCATCGCCCCCATGATGAGGCTCTTGTTCGTCATATACAGCTATCAGCTAGAGGAGGGAGGGGAGAAAAGATAAAAGCAGACATGAGGATGAATTTGACAAACATGTTGCTTTGTGTGATTGAAAAGCTTTAAAAGTCCAAAAATATGTTTGATGAAAACCAAGTAGAAGTGTTTCATTCAGGAACAACACAATATAGACACATGTGGCACTGTGGAGAAGTCTCAGCCTTCACTTCATTTATATACATGGACCGAAAAATGGGACACAGCTGCAACACTTTAATGCAACATGCAAACACAAATGTAAATGGTGCGTTTAAGGCTAAGTTTGTGCAATTTTACTGTAACAGAAAGTCAATATTTGGTATGACCACCTTCAGCACAGGCTGAATTCTTCCAAAATAAATACATAAATGCATGCAGATGGAGTCGTTTTTCCATCTTTTGCATCCTTTACATCGTTGTCTATTTTCAGACATATATACAAATACAGCAGTACCACTGGGAACCATGGGGGGCAGTGCTGTGCAGCATAATTGATAGGCAACTTGCAAAAAGAAAGAAGAAGAAACCACAATGTATTTAATAGCGGATTTGTCCATCTACTGTGCTGCATTTTAATGTTTCTTTAAGAGATTATAACGATCTACTTCACCATTGCCATGTTTATTATTGTCTGAAACTAACAGCAGAAATATAGACTCTGCCCTTTCCTCTCATGGATGTACTTCCTCGCAAAGATGCGAAAAAATAATGATGATGGGAATGTGTGGGCAGCCGTGCTTGACAATCAAAGAGACGTTTGCAATTCATGTGTTTAGGGACAACGAGCAATTAGACCAACTTTTTGTGATTTTGCCAAGTTGTTTTCAGTAACTGGTCTCTGAACTTCTTGTAGGATATGGAGCTCCGCATTGGCTGTTAGCTACCTTCTGATTTATTCTGTCAAGATGATGCCACATTGCTGCGATAATGTTGCAGTTCAAGCTCTGGAAAGGGTTCATCACCCTACAATACCTGCTGTGACTGATTTTAAGTCCAGTTCTTGCATTCCTCAGCTTTTTCCTTTCCCCTTCCTTAGGAACAGCTTTGTGACACCCACCCTCTCATTTATGAAGAGGTTTCAGCCAACAGTACATGCATAAGCTGAAGGTCCAGATGGATACATCTAGTCTTGCTGATTTTTTTTTGGTATTTCTCAAGGACATTGTGACTCATCTGCTGTATGTGCGGTTTCTTCTAACCCTCCCACTTCTCATTGAACAATCTACTTGTCCAGTTTCTTTAACTTATCGACAGACTGCACAACCATGCAGATATAGGCTCAGTTTTTAGCTAACAGCTCTTATGGAATCAACTTAAAGTTGCAAAATACATTTCTTATGCTTGTAGAATTGTTTACTTATAAGCTTTCTGAAGCTGTCTCTATAGCAATGGAGACTAACCGTGTGTCTCTGAGACAAGCTGCAAGTAACAAGTGCCTAATCATCCTATTCAAAATAGGATTTTTTGGGCAAAGTTTTTATAGACAAACACCTTTAGTTAGGTGCACTTTGTGTTTCAAAGACTGTAAGAATGTCTGGCTGCTTTGGAGCAAAAAACAAAGAAAGAAACCATGGCTCGCTTCTTTCGTACGGAATTAAAACCCTTCAAATCCAAAGGAGGCTAACAGGAATCATTCAAATGCAACAAACTATGACTCTGGAGGTTGTCATCCATACAAGTCAACCGCAACGGTCTAATCCAGAGGCCTAAATAATTGCTGGCATGATTGAAATTCAGATGTTACAATTCTGAAATTGATGTACAGACAAAAAAGAAAAAGGTTGGTGCTCTCTTTCAGCTTAAATACAAGTACACACACAGCCCAAAGGAAAATGAAGGTGATTTAGACTCCCCTCCTTCTGTTATAACAGAGACATTCATTATGCCCAATCATATTCTCCCTTCACTCAAAATGCTTTCACGCCTTCTCTCCACATTTTTATGTTGAAAGCTCCTCTCCCTTACAGTTTGATTAATTCCAGCCTCTACTGAGTCCCTTTATTAGATTAAAGATGAGATACGTGCCATCACTCTGCGACTCCCACCAGGCATGTGTGTGTGTTCAGCTGGCTTCACTTAACTGGAAAGAAAATGAAAAACCCATCCAACATTTGCCAATTCTGATGATGTGATCCAACTGTCCCCCGTGGTGGGATCCGATATGAAGGCATGGCTTTGATAATGTCAAAGGTTCGCCATCCACTAAAGAAAATATTAGGCAGATTGGGGGGAAAAAATGGTGGGGGGATGCTACACAGTTCTGACATCTTCAAAACATCACTGCATATCATCTGGGTTTATTCACATGATTCAGAGCACAGAAAAAGCCTGAACTTTAAAGAAAAATACCCTGCGGCAAAAAGCAGCTGATCAAAAACTCCAACAAGACACAAAAAGTTCCACTTCTTGAAAATATATCTCAAACAAGTGGCAAACACGGCATGACATGAAAAACTGAAATGTTTTGATGTTTTCTTTGAACATGTCACACATAATTTACATGACAGTTTATGAGTTCAATTTTTGCCTTGGAGGAGCAGATTTATTTTGTTACAGCAGTACTAACATCTGCACTGCAGTTTCACACAGAAAATGGGAAGGAAAAAAAAAAAAAAATCAAGAAAAACATGGAACCTCTACATCAAAATGTTTTCAGAGGATCATTATTGGAGTCGGTGAGTTCATCAGCTTCAGCCTATTGTTCTGCAATCCCCAACAGTAGCGCTCAATGTTTGTTGATTAGCACTACGCTAATTAGCACGATCAATTCAATGCATTTTTATTTGTACAGCACCTGTACAGACATGATCAATGCAATCCAATTCAAACCAATCCATATTAGTCTAATTCATACATGTATTAATACTGTTTTTGACACCGAGACACATGATCCAAGCAATTTCTTAACCTTTATTTCACCAGGAAAATCCCATTAAGGTAAAGAACCTCATTCTCAAAGGAGAATGAGGTTCTTTTTTCCTTATCATTCTCTGGCCGAGAGGCAGCAAGAGTAACAGGCAATTTACATGTTACCACTTCAACAGAACAAATAATTCAAAGCAATTACAACTTAAGCAGGACATCTCAAAATCTCTCACTCTGGACTTAAAACCATTCAAAGAAATAAGATTATTCCAATTTCCAGTCTCTCTGCAAAGAGTTCCACGTAGACGGAGAGGAGTAGACAAAGGCCCTTTTTCCCCAGTTCTGTGCGGGCAAATGGATCAGGAAGCATCAAAAGATCGTTCGATCGCAAAAAAAATTATCACTATATCTAAATAAATGCACTGTATTTAATTATTTCATGTAAATAAAACAACAGCATCTCAAAAGAATCTGCTAAAGATGAAGATTGGGGATGGAAAGTATATAAACTACATCATACTAAGATTAACCTCTTCGTTTAACTACCCAGGTTATATTAACATCCCCTTTCTACCTAAAGAGGTAACATTATCCTGTGAATGCATTGCTTTGCAGTGAACATCTAACATAGAAACTATAGATTTTAACCATGAGTTTCATATTGTGATTTTCTCTTTTGTGAAAATTCTGCAATATCTACTAAACTAAATGTATTTATCTTCCTTCCAATGATGCCATTAGTGTTCGGGTTATAATAAAACATAATAGAGGAGGCTGTTTTGACTCATGCTGTTTGGCTCCGGTGTGTTCTGGCGTTTATCTTGGGAGATTACAAATTTATAACGGAGGGGTCTGTGATATCAGCTTGGGGCAAAGAACTGGGAAAAATATGAAAAGAAATGAAAGGATTTACCAGGCCGGGTGAATGTAATGGAAGGATTAGCTGAATCATACGATACAATCAAATGTTTTGGGAGTTTCACCCTTGCTAAAGTCATTTCAGGACGAAAGGATGTGATACAGCCATCTGTCCAGCATTTCCCAAACTTTATGTGCTGATATGGATCACTGAAGTGGTGGTGTAATGGTCACAACTGTTAAAGATAATAAGTCAGCATAACCAAATGACTTTCTTATTTAAATAAAAAAAAACGTTTAAATGATCCAAAAGTTAGTAAAGACATGGGATGTACAGATGCATGTTGAATCAATAAGCTGTGAAATCATGACTAAACTACCTCAGCATGCCTTGAAATGGCAAGATTTGTTTGTTTATATAGCATGACAGTAAATCTGCATTCCACTAAACAGCTTTATCAGACTAACAATGAGAAATATGAAAAACAAGTAAAAAACAAACCTCATCATAGCCCACCCATTAAACACTAAGACAAGCATTGGTACACAATTACATTTTAAACTGAGATGTCCACCAAAGTCATCAAACACACACACACACACACACACACACTTACACACTATCTAAACCAAACCAGCAGTTTTCCAGCACATTAAACCTTCATTGCAGCCACATTCAGCCTGAGAGTTAGAGTGTTTATAGCATGTCAGACAGATTCTCCAGTGACAAGATGCGGCTCTCTGGTGCACAAACGTGCACACATACACTAACATGCAAGCCCTTTAATATAAACGTGAGCATGCTCCCTTTAAATTGGAGTTTGTTGCAGCCCAGTGTCAATATGTACACACAGTAAAAGGCCAAGAATGTGTGTGTGAAGGGCATAAAGGGAGAAAGAATAAAGAAGAGAAATAAGGGAAGGAGAAAACATACGAGGAAGATGGGCTGTAGCTGGATGTTAGTGATGCACCTGGGAAAAGACAGTAAATGGATGGACTCTCCCTTTCTGGGATTGTGTGTTTTATGCGGACAATATAAAACTACCTGTGTGTGACTGACAGTGCTGCAATCCTCCCTCATTAGAGCGCAGCTCAGGCCAAAGCAGATGAGTCAGCAAAAAACCTTCCCTTCCCTGGCCTCCTCCCCAAGGACACCATAGAAGAAGTAGAAGAAGAATCTCCAATCCCATGCACCTCTCCTGCTCATGTGGTTTTTATTACATGGTAATCAGTTCAGCTGCAGCATGCACCATAAATGTCCTCAGCATGACTCGATACGATATCATTGATAGGTGGAAATGATAAGTGATCATCATTAATACTCATCCAATTAGGACAGCATCTGACCCCAAGCTTAAAAAAAAAAAAATCTGCAACATTTCTTATAAATTATTTTAACATTCTGGATCACATGAACATCAGCTGCATGTTTCTACTGACATGTTGTCCATCAACAAACCAGGAAATTACAGTCCAAGAATTAATACGGCTGTATAACGCTCAACTCTGCAACTGGATATGCCGCAGGGACCGTGGAAGTTCCTGTTTTATCCAATTATGTCAGACCCAAAAGAGTCCCTGAAATCATTTGCATTGCATTGTTTCCACACAGTATACAAAGTGTGTGTGTATGAGATAATTTGCTTACAATACAAACAGCCCTATGTAGATGAGTTCTGTAAGGCACCGAATTGCTTGTGAGAAAGCTGATAAAACACAAATGTTCCAAGTTTGGTAATTGCCAAGAAGAAAAAGTCACGTTGTATATATATATATATATATATATATATATATATATATATATATATATATATATATACATACACACACACACACACACACACACACACACACACACACACACACATGCATACAAAAGAACCTCGAGTTTTCATTCCTACGAAGTGAAACTCAAAAAATCTGATTGATACAGTTTCAATCACTTAATAATAATAATAACCCAACAAAAATATTTTCTTTACAATAATATCAAATAAAATATGACTTAATAATAAATAATTAATAAATAATATAAAACTAAATAATAGTAATAACTAAATAATAAAATAAATAATAATAAGTCTTTTATTTTATCCTGTATTAGAACTCTTTCTTTTGTTCTCCCAAAATGAATGAAAAATTAAAAATACTTTATTAATCCCAAAAGGGAAATTCAATTTAAAAAAAAAATCCCAAACAAACTCAGCTCAGGCACAGATGCAGGAAACAGCAAATCCATTAAAACAGCTAAATATTATAAGCAATCTAACATTCAGTCACATACTTCATTAGTTGCATAAGAAGTATTTTTGTCTTATTAAAGAGTTATAGTAATTATTTTTTAAAAATTGCATTTCAGAACAAATCACACACAGGTTGTCTTTGAATAAACAATTCTGATTTTGAATCTGAATCCTTTACTGTTTATATTTGCTTTATAATATTGAAAAGAGTATTATTTTAATGTTTAACAGAATTTACTATTATAGAAACTAATGATAAAATATACTTTAGCACATTGTTACTCTGTAACACCCCCTAACAAATGCTAATTTGGCATCCATCTTGCATCCTGTCTCTTCTCTGGGATCCCTCCAGCCAATAAAAGTCAGTCTAAGGCAGTCTTGTGTCATTTCTTCATCTGTCTGTTTCTTTCCTCGCTTCCTACATTAATGTTTTATGAGCTTTCTTTATGTCTTTTTGTGATGTGGCGCAACAAAACAACATCCAGAAATGACATGATGCTTCAGGCAAGAAAAAAGTGGAGTTTCTCAGGTTCGGGACACCGCAGGGCAACAGTGGCTTCAGGACTGTAGAGAGTACACAATGTCAAGAGTAAAAAGCAGAGCTTAAAGGTCCAAAACTAAGAAGGATACTTTGGCTTATGCTAAAGAATAAAACATGTTTCTTTTATTTGAGATCTGTATGTAAATCTTGCATTAAAAAGAAAATACACAACCCAAATGAACTATAAAAAATAAACTTTTCAGCCACAGTCAAAGTGAATATTCAGACGTGTCAGCGTAGCAGGCGGCTGCTCTGACTGACAGACGATCCCTCCACACTTCATGTTGTTTCTGTCAGATCTCGTGCTGAATGAATTGTTGTCTCTGAGCCATAAAACAGCCCCAAGTCAAAGCTAATTGTTGGGGTTTGTTGACAAGTATAACCCCGACCCTGCCACAGGAAAGCTCTCTAACAAAACACACACACACGCACACACACACACAAACACAGCATGGGTGGCATCCAATCAGCAGGACCAGCTCACCCAGAGGAAACGCAGGATGTGCTCTGAGACATACGTGTTGATTGGCTCGTAGCAGTCTATCAACAAGGTTTGGACAGCTAAAAATAAAGATACAACTCAGTTTTTTCCACTTTTATTCAAGGTATAAAGAGATCATCAACTGGAAGATTCTACCTGTGACTGATCAGTTTGATACACAAACCAATCAACTGTTTGTGCAAAGTCGTCGTGCCTTTCCCCCCAACTCCCAAAAAAAATGAAGAAATAAGAAAATCAATAATTGAAAAGCAAATTACAATAGAAAGTGTGAGTCAGTCTGCTTCAACTTGCAGCTCATAAATCATCATAACTCTGGCTCAAACAATGTGCTGGCAACCGGCCTGGACAGAGGAAAACAGGGGTCTCTCAAAGGGGAATTAATCCTTATGGGTACGTGTGGAAGGGGGAGTTGGACTCAGCGAGACACAGTCGCTGCTTACACCACATCAGCAATCACCAGAAATCCTCAAGCTCACTGCGGTGCAGACTTGCCTCAGTTCTGGCTACCAATCTGTCAATGCTGAGCACCATTCAATCGACCTCTGGATTCATTCCCTCGCAAGTCGTTACATCTTCACACATAACTGTATTTCCCTCATGTCAAAGTCAATGTCTTCGACAGTTTGACATCTTTCATCAGATGAATGAATCTAAACTGTACATGGCAACGCTGTATGAAAAAAGGACAAATCTTGTTTCCTGTATACACAGTGGGGAACCACTGGCTTAATCACAACAGGGTTGAAGTTTATTATTCTCTTCTCGCATAGTTTGTAAACTATTTTCTTTATTAATCCATAGCAGCGATTTTTAAAGCTATGAAATACTGACAAAGTGTAAAAAAGTTGCCCGTGATTAATTTCTCAGAGGTGATGGGAATTGATTTCCATTCGCTGAACTAATAACTGCCAAAAGTTTCTTCATTTTAAACACAAGAGCATAAACTTGGCAAGCAAACCTAAATGATTTTAATTAACTGGAATACAACAGAATTAAAATAAAATAAAAAATCTGCTAAATTGGCACAAAAATGAATCAAGAACTGAGTCACTCTTTGGCACGTTGTGTGAAAATACTCTGATAAACTTCAGCTTTTATTTTTACAATCAGATGGAGTCGAATGAGACATTTATGGAGTCTTTCGTGACATAATCACCTATAACACATTATTTTTCCTCCTGGCGTCTCAGCGATTACGGTAACTGAACCTACGAAGGTGACCGTGATGCTGCCTGACATAAAATGCAATGTTTCTGTTCAAGTATTTGTGTTTCAAAAAGAAACAATGTTCTAGAAATGAGAAGAAAAATAAATAAATCAGCTTGCACACAGCAAACTGACTGTCCAGTTATGCAAGACATAGCTCCTCCCCATAACCTCACTGCTTATTTCCAAGAACTAAAGCTCACAAAGTTTATACAAACACATGTGAAGAAGGAAGATTTGATCAACCCCTGGCACCTCTCCCACAAAACAGCCCGGGGGACATTATTTAACTCCACCATGATCATTTTTAATCCAAGCTAAAAGAGTCTACATTAATCTTTTTCCAAAGTTAGATAAAAACTCTAATTAATGCATTTTCATCACAAACACATCATTGTCTTTTTCTATCTGTGGCCCCTTTTTCTCCTGTGTTCTCCTTGAGACATAAAAGCACTGATGGATATTAGCCAATGCTAGAAAAGTTAGAGTTCAGATGGGAGATGACAAATCTCTGTTAGCGTCTTTAATTTTTGTTTAGTTTGCTTCAGTCTGTTTTTGGTCCAATCATTTTAAGTATTTGGACAGCTCTATTTTATATTTGCTCTTAAAGGGCCTGACTGGAACCTTTCTCCCCCCTTTTTAAGTGCTTTTCGTTATTTGAATACACAGTCAAGTGTTTTGTTTATCAATACATTTCCGTTTGGAAGGCAATAGGATGCATTGTTATTCCAAATTATAAAAAAAAGTTTACACTAATGCTGAAAACTACAAACTTGCAGACCTTGCTTTTACAAAAGCTTGTTTTTGCCAGAAGTGTGAGGGCAAAAAGGAAGATATCAGCAAAAAGAGGGAAGCAAACCGCTCCACTTTCGCCTACACAGCTGTGTAATCCAAAGCATCTTGCCCTCGCTCTTCTCTCAGGTCAAGAAACTGCTGTCTGGAACATTTTCCTTGGTTAAACACTTCAGGAAGTATGTCGACAGCGAGAAGTTGCAACAGGCCTTTTCCCAAAAGCAAAAGGCCGTCAAAAGTCCCAGAACCTGCGGCCAAAAACCACAGAGCCCCTGCAGGCGGTGACCCATGTTGCTCCATGGTCAGCACAGCATTTGGTTTATGGTTTCAAACTAAGATGTCAAGCAATGGGGGGGCGAAAGCTACATGTGCCAAAACATAATCAATGTCACAGAGGGTGGGAAGGGGTGGAATTTACAACAATCGGCCATAACATTAAAACCACCTTCCTGACACCTCAGCTGGCATCAACAGTTCTGACCAATAAGGGAATGAACATGGATCTATCTAAGCTGCCTTCTGGGATCTGGCACTGGGACACTGGCAGCAGACTTTATGGATCTTCTGCGTTGCATATGAAGACTTTACATCAAAAACATCTAGTCTACATGGTCCAGGCTTCTGGTTAGGACTCCCTCCCCTGAGCGGCTTCCTTTAAGGGCATGCCCATAAGGGAGGAGACCCTAATATAGACCTAGAATCCCCTTGAGGGACTACATTTTTTATGAAGCCTGGGAACAAGTCAGGATCACCCACAAGAAGAGGAAAGAGGGAAAAGGGTGGCAGGAATGCTCTGTGTAGCCTGTTAGCATCTCGACTGGCGTCAAGATGAGTGGATGGAGCAGACGGAAATGAGGAAGACGATTACGCCCAAATTTTTTTCAGATTGTCTTTTAGATAGTTATTTTGGGAGTTTGGGGGTGTTAAAGTAAACACTGGGGCCAAATCACTGGGACAAGCGTGTGATCTGTCCATGTGAAAATGTCATGGCGGCATTGCGACAGTCTTTGCTACTCTAACGTTGCACATTAAGGGAAAAAGGAAAAGACATTTTCCAATATGTTCTTCATCTTTGTCATGTTTCTGAGAAGTTCCCAAAGCTGGGTACATTGTTTTAGTTTACATGTGTGCAATTCGATTAGGACTCAGCAGATGTGCTCAATCCCTTATTAAGACATTTTTTAGAGGTTATCTGTACACACACTTCATCTGAATCATCTAACACGAGGGAGCACAAGCCCCACATGCAACCGGTCTCCAACACAGCTGAATCAGATTAATGGCTTGTAGCCAGGCCTCTGCAGGGCTGAAGGACATGCGGATGAGGGAATTCAGCCATTTGATCCAGGTGTTGAAGAACAGATGCATCTAAAAGTGGATGGATAGCAGACCTTAGAACTGGACTTGGGCATCCCCGATGGAATGGAATCATCTATTACAGGTACTTAATTGGCACTACAGGGGTCACAATCCTGCAGGTTTTCAATGTATTCCTTAATCAGAATAACATGATTAAACAGCCTATTATGCTTTTCCAAAGCTCTGGCTTTTAAATACTGTACAGTGTTTTCCATTTCCATATATGCAATTCTGTTGGAGACCAGAAGGAATAGCTGCAGGGCTACTGCAGCTAACGGGGATCTGAATGAATAAACAATTAGTAACAAACAATGACTCATTCATTTGAGTGTGTGGAGGTGTGTTGGAGCAAGAAAACATGGAAAACCAGCTGGAGCCCTCGTAGGACTGAACTGTGCAGCCCTGATGTTTTTGAGGGTTTTTTTTTTTGTTCAGAATGAGGATGAAAGTCTAATATTTCTTTCTTCAAAACCAGCTTTTACACTTTTCATCTACTCTTCATCTTTTATTGTGAGGGTCAACTTGTTTGTAGGAATAAATATTAATCCATATTATTAGCAACAATAATAAAATACCAACAACAACAATAAAAATAATGGTGATAATAATCTGGTGCTGTTACACATATTTGGCTGTGAATGGACAAACTGGAAAGAGTTTCAAAAATAACTTGTTGAATGGATCCATGGTGACCCTGAAGAACCTTACATGAGAACACTGAAGTTGTTCCCTTCACCTGACACTAGTTTTCGTCTCGTCACTCTTTTTAGTACTACAGGAAAATGCACTACATTAATAAGATGTAAAAATAGCTTGTTCTCCCTTCTTCCAGGAAACCTCTGCAATGTCTTCATGCAGGAACACCAGTGGAACATGACTGCTGACTGGTTTCTAAAAAGCTGTGACAAGAGTAGAGAGCCAGATGGATTCCAGTCTGCGAGAAACAAGTAAGCCAGCAAGGCGAGACCAATTTAGCAAAAGGTGTGAACAAAGAGGCTTGTGAAAGTTTCCAGGTTTGTTGCTGGAAAGTTGCAGCCCAGAAAAACACACTCGACAGGATAACAGCGGCTCAAACTCGCCCGCTGCATTAAAACCAGTCATTCTGACCCAGAGGCAAATGGAAGGTGAAGAAAGGCGTCGCGTTTTGACACTTCTTATATTTCCATCCAGATGTAGGAAGCTATTTCTGGTGTTCCAAACTAACAACAAAATACATCTAATACCGCTTGAGATCAACTGGAAAAGCGATCACCAGGTCGTCCACCCAGTTTTCCAGGAGTAATAAAATTAGGGGGGAAAAAAATCGGGGGGGTTAGGGCAGCAGTACTATTCTGCAGAAAACATACATATCCAACAGCTTAAATCAAAACAGAATCAAAAGTGACATCGCTTTTTCTTGAGTTTCATTCTCCATCCATCACACCCCCTCGAGCATGTATGCCTATTTTTTTTTCCCAAAAATGAAATCTAAGCAGTGTTTGCCTGCCCCCCCCACCTTCAGTCACCACACATCACTCTGTTCTGCTTCCAGTCAAATCTGCAAGTCTCAGAGGAAACTCAGAATGATGAAAAATATCTAAGAGCACAATAAGCACATTTACTTTTTTTTTTTTTTTTTTAAATCTGTTTTCAGTAAATAACATCCAGTGTAAAATGTAAAAAAAAACAAAAAAAAAAAACGGGGATCTGAAGCAAAAGAAAGAAAACAGATGAGTATCATAGGAAAAGCAAGTTCACTCACATCAATATACATATTTTATATCACATGTCTAAAATAAATAACCATGTTCCCACTAAAAATGAATTACCTGACACAATCTGTAGCATTTATTATGCTTTAAATAAATTTAATCCCCTAATTTTGAACTAGAAAATTAACAA
Organism: Telmatherina bonti; assembly: GCF_933228915.1. NCBI lineage: Eukaryota > Metazoa > Chordata > Actinopteri > Atheriniformes > Telmatherinidae > Telmatherina > Telmatherina bonti. The sequence goes on along the minus strand of NC_136625.1, from coordinate 10,368,713 downwards.
AGGATCCTTAATTGTCTATAATAAACACATCTGCATTTAATCGAACACATCCCAGGAAGGTTTAAATCTCCCTCAGGTTTTGCATTTATATTTGATTTGACTTATTTGTTCAGAAAAGAGCGTTGAAGCAAGCATTCAGTGAGCTTTTCTGGAAAAGTGTTAATCTGATCTCCACAGGCCGAAGCGGCGGCGGTTTGGATGTCAGACAAATGTGGCTAAAGTTAGCCGAGGTTGGCAGACGAGCAGCGCAACCCCAAACTCCCACAGAGACCGCTGCAGAGCGAGCAAAGCCAGAGCAGACACAGACCTTGACCTCAGTAAGTTAATGTCTTAAAACGAGGAGGAGGGAGGTAGGATGGATCACATATATAAAATGAGGACATAACTGCACAGGTGTAATATCCAACGTCCCCCCAAAACTATCCAACAATCCGACGCAACAAGCAGCCATTATGTCAAACGCAGGTTCGGGGTTACACTGCATTCGAGACAAGGCGCGGTGGAATAATTCTACTCAGGATAATGACCTACTATCCATTTCATTTTAATCCCGACGATAGAAAACATGTGGCGGGAAGCAGGAGTCGTTCCAATTGAGTCCAAAGGGACCAAATGAAAATGGCAGGCGAGGGAGCCAGGCTCGAACAGTGATCCATTCTCCAGAATGAGAGGAGTTCTGACCACCTTCACGCTAAACTTTGGCTGCACGCCGGACAGAAATGTCCAGTTCGCGGTGACGAGACAGGCTTCTTTTCATCGGTTTTTAACCTGCAAACTTGTCAACTGAAAACAAATGAGGCTGAGATTTAAAGATGAGTTTTCTGCTCATGTGCACCAACTTAAAAATAACAAGCTAAAGGTAGAGAGGAAATCCACCCACCAGCATCTGTTCGTTACTTAGCAAGCAGAAAGTAGAAAGTACACAAAGCTAAGACACAAACGACCTGCTAAGAAAAGTGAGAAGTTCCCAGTTTGCCGGTTTAGTTCCCTGATGGAAGCTGGAAGAGTTTTTCTCTTTTTCTTTTTTCATTTCCCAGGGAAATCTGCACGCAGACATTTCTGGCCAGAAAAATGAGAATGTCTGGTGGGTTTGGTCCCTAAATGCATCAGCGACCATCTTATTCACTCGTTTAGCAGCTGTTTTATGCTTCTTTAGTGTCTGTTCAGCTCTCTGGCTTTGAATAGTGGAGCGATGCCATACTCTCTTATAGAAGCGTCTGTGTTTTCTGTCAGCATCTCACACTGAAGCAGAGATTTTTACAGTCTGAGAACTTCCTTGACATCCTCTCAGCAGTACGAATTGTGTTCTTCAGAAAGTCAAAGCCAATCTGTCTCGTAAAATATCCATCGGTGAGGCTCAGATATCATTAACCAGCCTGGTTGGCTTTTTCCAAGTCGTCCATTTTTCCCTTTTTGCAGCGATGGAACCATTTCTGATTAACATGCAACAACTATTGTGGATATAAAAGCAGAGCAGAGAAGGGCTGGCAGTCTCTCTTATGGGTGAAAGGAGTGTTTAATTCAGCTGATGGGAGTGGAAACTACACAGAAAAGACAACAAATCCACAGGAGAGTCAAGTGAAAGCACACAATGAGAAAGACTACTTCCTGTGGCCAAACACCTGATATTGCATTGTCCTCAGCTTTGATAGGCACAGCAAAGAACTTCCACTGCACCGACTGCAGCTCCATTTCCCACTGAGGCTGTCCAAGCCTGAGATAAATACACTCAAGTTACTGTAGGTATTATGAGCAAAACATTCATCAAATCAGCTTTCGCCAAAAGTCTGCATCCAACCAGGAAAGCAATTGCTCCCCTTAAACTTTTAAATGGTTGGAAATGTGCAATACCTTTGTTATTTTTATTGATTTATTGAGTGGTTTATTTACTTCTCTCTGCTGCGAGGTAACCCAGATCCCTCTGCTATAAGCAGACGTCTCCTGAAGCTTCTTGGGCTGTTTTTGCAGGTGATGAAGTTTAGTTAAAATGCACAAGCAGATATTTCTATAGACATTTATTTATTATGTTAAATTCCTGCTACATTCTGCTTTTATTACCAAAATGACATACTGGAGAACTTTGCTGAAGTTTCTTTACTTCTGGAAGCGGTCTGAAATCCCTTTAACCTGGTGTGGATGCAATTAAATAAATAAAAATAAAAAATACTACTGCAAACCAATAGCATTAGTCCAAATAGAAAATAGAAATCAATAATGATTATAGGAAATGTAATTTCAAACACCTGCATCCAGAATTTGAAACAATATATTTTTTGGGGAGATTTCAAGTGAAAGGAAGATCCTGAAAACTGATGCAGTTTTCTTTTGGAGTTTTTGTTTCTTACTACGAACTTGCCAACATATTTATTCACCCACCTACATACCTACCAACACACCTAACTACATTTATCAGTTTATTCAAAAATAATGGTTGATTGTTGGTTTTCTGAGAGAAAATTAGAATCTACAAAAATTGTTATTGAACGCTAAGCCTGAATAAAATAAAAGAAAAAATGAAAAAAAATAAAATAATTGAAATTTGTTTGTTTTTTTTTTTAAATCCAGAAATAACCCTTGACAATTTTTCATGTCTTAACATACACTATATAACATCTAATGGGACATATTTGAGTTTCTGTGACGTTTTGCATCCTTATTTGGTAAAAACTGCTCAAAGTCTTGCTGAACACAATCTGATACTGAAGAACAGGATCGCACTGTAATAATTTTGACATATAACCTTGTAACGAATGTTGAATATCTTCTAAAAGATTACTACATTTTGTTTAAAGACCAAATAAAGACTTTATACAGAAAAAAATGGATTGTTTTTTCATGGATCTGGTCTTAGAGGGTTGATAGCGTAAAACAATCAGCTTACTGTTGTGCTTATTCATTTCCTTCTTCTTTATATATAAAAAACCATCTTGAGTTAACTCACACTTTGTTTCTCAAATCTGAGTTTAAAATGTTTCATAAATAAGTTCACAGATTCCCCCACAAAAACCTGGACATAAAACACTAGATGTGTGAAATTGTCAGAATAGTCAGAAATTGATCGGCGTAGTTATTTCCACACCTACACATCAAACATCTTTATAAAGTCTGTGTTCTTTCACACAAGAAGCAGCAGCGCCTCGTATGGATCCCACAGCTGTTCATGCAGTAAAAACAAGAGAGTGTTCCTTTAAAATTCATGGCCAAGACACGTGTGTGTGAGTAGATGAATCGGTGGGGTGAGGGGGTTGTTAGCTAGCACACTAATGAGCACCATCTATCACATTCTATCAGTGTAAGTCACACACAGGGCTAAATTTAGCTATTTAGCTTCAATTACCTGTTTTACATGGGAGGGATCACCACTATGCAGCAACACTGCTGCTCTTAGTGTGTGTGTGTGTGTGTGTGTGTGTGTGTGTCTTCACATAATACTTTACATTTACTGAAATAGGTCACACTGCATATAAACATATGGGCTTGATAGTTTTTGGGAGCAAACTGCAGCTCACAGCTCGAGCTGACACTAAGCTGTGAGATCAACTTACAAAGAACGGATCATTTCTACAAACCTGATCAGCTGGAGCTTCCCGGCTTTCCATCTGCATCCGTTAAAATGCTGAATTTTTTTTTTTTTAAATGAATCAAGCAATTGTGAATTTAGAACAACTAAATATGGAAAAAGTTTTGTTGGTATACTTTGTAAAGCGCACAAACATGGAAGAAAAATAATTTAAGGTTGTTTTTTTTTTTTGTTTTTTTTACTTAGGAAATTCACATTTCTATAACAAGGCAGCATTTGCATTAACTAGATTCATGGCTGTCGTTTCAGGGTGAAAGGGAAAGAGAAGACACAATAGAGGAAGGCAGGTTACAGTGCATCAGAGCATGTGTGAAAGAGCAAAAAAAAAAAAAAAAAAAAGCAAGATAAATTTGGAAGAAGAGGACAGAGGGGAAGCAAGAGAAAGGAGGAAAAAGGATTGAACGGATGAAAAAAATGGACAAGGAGATGATGGGGTTAGATGAAGAATGAAGGGGAACTGAGTGAAAGGAGGAAAGGAGGCAAGACCAATTGTCCATGTGAAAGACTCTGCATGGAAAAGCTCTCAGGATGGAGCCAACGGTGCTTTAAACTGAGTCGTTTCTTCACAGAGTCTGGCTGCGACGCTCAGAACACACTGAACTGGACAGTTTCCCTTCGCTCTTTGCAGGGAATTATTCTGTCACTCTGCTGGCCTGGACAAGAAGTGCTGGGAGAAGTGTTAGTGTGGCACGAGTTCAGGTCCATGCATGTGTGTGTGTGTGTGTGTGTGTGTGTGTGTGTGTGTGTGTGTGTGTGTGTGAATGTCACACACAGCTGGCAAACCTCACTCACTCGACTGTTGGGGGCAGCTTCTGCTATACAATGAAACTGCTCTTTTAAATAAGCCGAATTAAATGGAGGAAAATGAGCTGAAAGATGCAGAAGTTTAAAAATATATCAAATAGAATGTGTGTTTATTATTATGCTGAATATGAGACGACATCTTGAGGTGAAGTTAAGAGTTCTTCCAAAAACTAAATGTTTTTTTTAAAAAAAATACTGTGGTGAGAGAATTGAGCTTTTGTCGGCCTAAAAGAAAGCTGGGCACACACACACACCGCGCAGCGACAGTAGTGTGAGTCAGCAGAAGTACAGAGCTGAGATGCTGCAGGAGCCAACTTGTTAAAACTCAACTGACGTATCAGCAACTCAATGTTATCAGCTGACGTTGGGTTATTTTTGTTTTATTTCTGTGGGATGTTGACAGAAAAACCCAGTAAAAATTAGGATAAAACTTGGCAGAAGAAGCAGTACGTTGCTTTAAAAAGTCATATAAAGATACACACAGAAATAATCTAATTTGACTCTTTAAAAGTGTCCAGTATGTCAAGATTACTTCATTTCATTTTTAATTGTAGCATTAAATGCTGCGCTCGGTTAACCGTGAAGATCCCGCAATACCAGCAACAAAGTTGTATCCATGTGTCACTCCTTGTGTTCTTCTGTTTTTGTTCCATGTGAGGTGCAGAGGAGGTGCACCTCAGTGGGACAGTGCAGCAGGAGAAGAGTTATTACCCCCCTCTACACAATTTTTTTTTTTTTTTTTTGTTAAACAACATTATTATGTAACAATTTAAATAAATGTTAGTTTTATTTGCTATGTTGGTAGTATTTACAGCAGTGTTTGGTGTTATTTACAGCAGTGTTTGGTATATTTACAGCATTGATATATTTACAGCAGTGTTTGGTGTTATTTACAGCAGTGTTTGGTATATTTACAGCATTGGTATATTTACAGCGGTGTTTGGTAGTATTTACAGCGGTGTTTGGTGTTATTTACAGCGGTGTTTGGTGTTATTTACAGCGGTGTTTGGTAGTATTTACAGCGGTGTTTGGTAGTATTTACAGCGGTGTTTGGTAGTATTTACAGCGGTGTTTGGTAGTATTTACAGCGGTGTTTGGTAGTATTTACAGCGGTGTTTGGTAGTATTTACAGCAGTGTTTGGTAGTATTTACAGCAGTGTTTGGTAGTATTTACAGCAGTGTTTGGTAGTATTTACAGCAGTGTTTGGTATATTTACAGCATTGGTATATTTACAGCATTGGTAGGTAGTATTTACAGCAGTGTTTGGTGTTATTTACAGCAGTGTTTGGTGTTATTTACAGCAGTGTTTGGTGTTATTTACAGCGGTGTTTGGTGTTATTTACAGCGGTGTTTGGTGTTATTTACAGCGGTGTTTGGTGTTATTTACAGCGGTGTTTGGTAGTATTTACAGCGGTGTTTGGTAGTATTTACAGCGGTGTTTGGTAGTATTTACAGCGGTGTTTGGTAGTATTTACAGCGGTGTTTGGTAGTATTTACAGCGGTGTTTGGTAGTATTTACAGCGGTGTTTGGTAGTATTTACAGCGGTGTTTGGTAGTATTTACAGCGGTGTTTGGTAGTATTTACAGCGGTGTTTGGTAGTATTTACAGCGGTGTTTGGTAGTATTTACAGCGGTGTTTGGTAGTATTTACAGCGGTGTTTGGTAGTATTTACAGCGGTGTTTGGTAGTATTTACAGCGGTGTTTGGTAGTATTTACAGCGGTGTTTGGTAGTATTTACAGCGGTGTTTGGTAGTATTTACAGCGGTGTTTGGTAGTATTTACAGCGGTGTTTGGTAGTATTTACAGCGGTGTTTGGTAGTATTTACAGCGGTGTTTGGTAGTATTTACAGCGGTGTTTGGTAGTATTTACAGCGGTGTTTGGTAGTATTTACAGCGGTGTTTGGTAGTATTTACAGCGGTGTTTGGTAGTATTTACAGCGGTGTTTGGTAGTATTTACAGCGGTGTTTGGTAGTATTTACAGCGGTGTTTGGTAGTATTTACAGCGGTGTTTGGTAGTATTTACAGCGGTGTTTGGTAGTATTTACAGCGGTGTTTGGTAGTATTTACAGCGGTGTTTGGTAGTATTTACAGCGGTGTTTGGTAGTATTTACAGCGGTGTTTGGTAGTATTTACAGCGGTGTTTGGTAGTATTTACAGCGGTGTTTGGTAGTATTTACAGCGGTGTTTGGTAGTATTTACAGCGGTGTTTGGTAGTATTTACAGCGGTGTTTGGTAGTATTTACAGCGGTGTTTGGTAGTATTTACAGCGGTGTTTGGTAGTATTTACAGCGGTGTTTGGTAGTATTTACAGCGGTGTTTGGTAGTATTTACAGCGGTGTTTGGTAGTATTTACAGTGGTGTTTGGTAGTATTTACAGCGATGTTTGGTAGTATTTACAGCGGTGTTTGGTAGTATTTACAGCGGTGTTTGGTAGTATTTACAGCGGTGTTTGGTAGTATTTACAGCGGTGTTTGGTAGTATTTACAGCGGTGTTTGGTAGTATTTACAGCGGTGTTTGGTAGTATTTACAGCGGTGTTTGGTAGTATTTACAGCGGTGTTTGGTAGTATTTACAGCGATGTTTGGTAGTATTTACAGCGGTGTTTGGTAGTATTTACAGCGGTGTTTGGTAGTATTTACAGCGGTATTTGGTAGTATTTACAACGGTGTTTGCATTACCAGCAGACGTGCTTTGTTCACTGAACAGTACATTATACTGAAGAGAATAATCACAATAAGTTTCGCAGTTCAAACATGACCAACACGACATGAGGTTGATGCCTTTTAGTCGTCAGTGTGCAACAATCTATAGAAAAATGGAATTTATATAGAAATCTTGTTTGTTTCCACTGTTGTATCATCATACGTTTCAAACAGCAGCTACAGGTGTTCCTCGGGTTACGCAGTTCCCAATTTACATCGTTTCAACTTTAGAACGCTCATTAAATACTGTATATATACATAAAAAATAGAGATGAAGAAGCTTCTTATGACTTGGATCAAAGTTCAGAATGAGCATTGGCTTTCCATGAGTCTACTGTCCAGGGAAAAGGCACTGCTCAAAGACCAACAAGGCGAGGATGCTGAAGAGGAGGAATTTACCCCCAGTAGTTATTTAGTGATTTAGGGAGTATTTGAGGATAAAAATCGAACTTACATGGAAGTTCTTGTTACGCCGTACTGTAGGAACGGAACTCATTCGTAAACTGAGGACCAGCTGTATTCTACTAAAGGACAGCAAAAAGTCAGTGCTTGCTGTTTTTCCTGTGTTTGTAAGATCTCCATTAATTGAGAAAAGCATTTTTATCATGTAGCTTCCAAAAAGTCCAGGACATGACTGCCGCTATGTCCAGTAGCCAGTTCCATCCATTTTCTCTGAGACAAATCCAGAGTTGACTGTTTTCAGAGCAGAGGAGATTTAGTTTGCTCTTTTCTACCTTTATATGACTCATTTTTTTTGTCATGGTGGCATCAAAAGAGAAATAAATCTAACATAAATTCTTAAAGTATGTTCATGCCATTTTACACATAAGATTTTAAAATTAACACAAAATCACAGCAATCATGAAATCATGATTTATTCTTTGAAAAAAAATCCTATTTATATCTAAATCTATAATTGCGACAACCTTAGTGTGTGGTGGGGCATTTGTCTGCTGCCTGCATTTTTCTATTTTTTCTTATTTTACTGTGTTTAGGATGCTTGTGGACTTCAGATGGAGGAGTTTTAGACACTAGCTAACGCAGCGGTGAGCTTCTGGAGCCTCACACACCAACCAAACAACTGGACCCAAGGAACATTGAGAGGACACCTTTTTTTGTACTCTCAGTGCACAACAACAACAGATATGTTCAGTCAACTTCTCATCTGTTGATGAAATAGCTTCCTCCTATTGGCTGTTCAACAGCTAATTCAGCATTTCACACACATTTGGCCATGTGTTTAAGTTGTATTAAAGACCAAAAACACAGCAATCTGTTCACATCTTGATCTCTTCCCTCTGCTCTTTTTCTACAAGTATCTACTAAACACACCATCTATATCTCCATATTTCTCCAGCAGGATGACATACACATTCAACAGAGATATCCACAGATTGCATGCAGAACTGCAGCCCTTCTGTCAACTACTATTATCAACACCGTCAACAGAATGAGTACAGCTACACGATTCAACACTTAGTGCTCTCAACCACTGCTGAGAGGAAGGTCTGAGTGTGTCACAGCTATTGTGAGTTTAGTGTTCTAGCTGCTGCCACTCCGTCACAGGCTCAAAGAGATCCATCACCCTTATTGGCAACAGCTAAAATTAAATCACATGAATATGCACTCACTGACCGCCGTATTACATACACCTTGTTTGTATTTCAGAGTGTCAGAGATTCAACAAGATGTTGAAAACATTCCTTGATTGACATTTTAGCATCACACAGTTGCTGCAGTTTCTTCAGCTGCAAATTTGTTATGAAAATCTCCCGTTCCACCTCATCACCATGAGATTCTCCCGTTCCACCACATCATGATGAGAATCCCCCGTTCCACCACATCATGATGAGAATCCCCCGTTCCACCACATCATGATGAGAATCCCCCGTTCCACCACATCATGATGAGAATCTCCCTTTCCACCACATCATGATGAGAATCCCCCGTTCCACCACATCATGATGAGAATCCCCCGTTCCACCACATCATGATGAGAATCCCCCGTTCCACCACATCATGATGAGAATCCCCCGTTCCACCTCATCATGATGAGATTCTCCCGTTCCACCACATCATGATGAGAATCCCCCGTTCCACCACATCATGATGAGAATCCCCCGTTCCACCACATCATGATGAGAATCCCCCGTTCCACCACATCATGATGAGAATCCCCCGTTCCACCACATCATGATGAGATTCTCCCGTTCCACCACATCATGATGAGAATCCCCCGTTCCACCACATCATGATGAGAATCTCCCGTTCCACCACATCATGATGAGAATCCCCCGTTCCACCACATCATGATGAGATTCTCCCGTTCCACCTCATCACCATGAGAATCCCCCGTTCCACCTCATCACCATGAGAATCCCCCGTTCCACCTCATCACCATGAGAATCCCCCGTTCCACCTCATCACCATGAGAATCCCCCGTTCCACCTCATCACCATGAGAATCCCCCGTTCCACCTCATCACCATGAGAATCCCCCGTTCCACCACATCATGATGAGATTCTCCCGTTCCACCACATCATGATGAGATTCTCCCGTTCCACCACATCATGATGAGAATCCCCCGTTCCACCACATCATGATGAGAATCCCCCGTTCCACCACATCATGATGAGAATCCCCCGTTCCACCACATCATGATGAGAATCCCCCGTTCCACATCATCATGATGAGAATCTCCCGTTCCGCCTCATCACGATGAGAACCCCCCGTTCCGCCTCATCATGATGAGAATCTCCCGTTCCACCACATCATTATGAGGAAAAAAGATGAAGATTGATTCTTCCTCTGAAGTTCGGGTTATTTTTTCCCTCTCCTTTCTCCAACACCCAGGCTTATCTTTTGGTTGTAAAACGATAAAAACAATCTGTTTAAGTGTTTGATAAGCCCATAAATAGGTACAAGTAATAAATGCTCCAAAATTCCAACTCCATCTGCTGCTTTGTTTATTAGCAAAGTTTATTTTTAGCTTGTTGGTTGTTCAAAGCTGTGGGTAAAACATGCTCATTGTTAGAAGGGTTATGTTGGCATCGCATCACATTTACATTTGTCCTGTTATCTAAAACAATAACAAAAATAGTCCATAAAGGCGTGTGCACACCCCCATAGCAAAGTACTAGACAGCAGAGTCCCAAAACCAAACTAATGTAACTTTTTCTCAGAAGACTTCATTACAGAAAACTTGCAGAGCAACTATTATAACTGAGCTGTGTGGGCAGAAACCGACTACAAAGTCACGACGTGTCTAATAGCAGCACTGGTGGGAACATAAGTGCTAATACTAGACATGTTAACGCCTTCTGCAACTCTGTGAAATCTGCAGAAACGCTCCGAGCTGCAGAAAATTTAGGGCCACTCTCAAACTGCTTGTCTGTGTCATTACGAAGCATCTGCGAGCTTAACGTGCAAATGTCTGGCTGAGGATTTGAAAACCTGAAGATGTGAGAATGACCCACATACGCCAGCCGCTCTCCAGCCAGCCAGAGGTCTCATAAACCTCGCTGTAATTGAGGGCCAAGGGAGCACCTCAGGAGTGACGGCCTCTTAATGAGAAATTATAGTTGTGCTGATGCTTTCAGAAAACCAGACTCCATTTGATAGTAATTACATCTCGTATGGTTTCATTACAAGAGCTCCTTATTTGGATTAGGAAATATTACGACTGAAATAGATGATAAACCCTGCTGGGATTAACACCCGTTTGAGACCACGAACTGCCAAGAAAAACAGACTCAACCTGAGCTAAATGAATGGGTTTGGTATGCGAGTCACCAAGGATCAATCAAACAGAGATGGTCCAAAAGAATTTATTCAGACAATTAATGCAAAAGCTCTTCTATCTCAATTCGCTCCCATTTCTCCCACCAGTCCCGCTGAATTTCTTCAAATGAGTCCAGTAAAAGTCTCTAAGGTGGTGATCACACAGGATTAGGATTAAGCAGAGATGGATGCATTATTCAAATGGGTTTGCAGGATGGAAAAAACAGGAAGTACCGGAAGTGTAGAAGATCATTTGCAGTGCACATTTCTCAGGAGAACTTTCAGGTCTCAGAGTTAAAAGAAAGGTACGGCTCTGACGAGGGAAATACTCCAAGTCAGCTTTCCAAAGATCAGTGCCGGGTCGTAGCATCTGTTGCTCACCAACAAGAGCCACATTATGTGACTGAACAAGCTGCAGATGTGAGTTTTGTCCACAGCAGGCGAAGCTGTAGGAGAACAGAGCTTAGACCATCTGCACATATTTATTCTCTTTCCTGATTGCCTTGATTTCATTTAGTTCATTCTTGAGAGTTTGATCGGCATCCTTTTCCCCATATAAGTGTATTTGACAGAATTATTTACAAGCTTTTTTTAAATAGAAAATCAATCTTTGTTTTTATGATGAATCTTAAGAGATTATGCTACAAAAACATACCTCACAATAAAATATATCTTAATACATACATAAACACAGAAATGTGTTCAAAATAAATTAATGAAAAGATTCAACACAACACATTTAAAACAGAAATGGCAGCCCAAACATGAGAGACTGGACTTCACCTTGTGACTGGGCCTCAGCTGGCTGCACCACAGACACCAACATTAGTTGTCCTGGTTAACGTCCTCTTGTCTGGATGGAAATGAGGCCGTAGCTTATCGCCTGCCTTAGCAGAGAAGAGCGAAAGCTCCGTGTGCATGTCAACAATGTCTTGGTTACAAGCTATTGATCCAGGATGCTTGAATGTGAATACTGCAGCAGGTGCAGTGCAGCCAGCGCTCTGGGAGAAGCTGCTCTGCTTTGTTTAGAAGTACCATCTGGTGCACATGAATAAACCACAAAGCCCTGAAACAGTGTGAGCTTTGGGTCAACCTGACTTATAGATAAGAAGTAACATGTCGATGCCATATTCTCCAGTTTGCAGCGTGTAGAGCCAGTCTAATATGATCAAACATTCGCCAGTCATGTCTGTTCACATATCAGAGTGGATCTGCACAAATACTACAAGTGTTTGAAGTCAAAGCATTAGTTATTATAGTATTAGTCTATAAAAGAACGAGCTACATTCCCAAGCATGCTTACGTGTATTTAAGGGTAGAACTAAACCAGGCTGAATTCTGTCCAAACTTTACAGTTCATTTTGTCTTTATTTGCTCCAAAGGTTCAAATTCGATCTCAACATATTTGTTTTTTCCTTCAACTTCACCTACAATTCTTAAGACGAGATGCAGCTCATGTCTAATTATATAAAATGTTGAAACAGTAAAAAGATCCTGAATTTAAACACAAATAAAGAAATGATCAAACATCAAATGGGACGTCCTGCCTGGGACAAAATGTTCATGTCCCTGTCTAACAAGTTCTTTTCAGAGAAGAGTAAAGGACAAATCTCCAACTTCCCATCAATATTCTGGAAATAATGATTCCCAAGAAAACTTTGGACTTCAAAATGTGAGATAATCATTGAATAAGCAGAGAAAACACAGCAGTCAGAACAGCAATGAGCTTATTTATGAAACTACTTCAAGTATTCATAAATAATCACTTATTGTGTTTTCTGATTTTTGTTTTGGTTTTTTCCCAGCTTGCTAATCAAATAATCAGTTTAATCTGCAGTGACAATTTTCTGGTTGATTAAAAACATCAATTAGCAACTGCTTATCACAGTTGCACAGAAAGACTAAACCTTTTTCATTTTTAGCGTTTTTCTTCTGGTGTTTGAGATAAAAGGTTCAAGCTCTATTCTGAACTTCTCAGAAAAACCTTTAAGAACATGAAAAAAGAAAAAATTAAAACGTGCTCGAAACTCAACCACCGTCTCAGTCTATATCCCACTTGGGAGGCATTTGTGGATTACAGCAGCTGCTTTTCTAACCGCTGTTGATACTTAGAGCGGAGCTGTTTGCATTGAGGATTTTTCAGGCTGCACAGACTCTCACTTCTACAAATATTGCACGTGTGATTAAGAGTGGTTCTGCTAAGTCAGAGGTAAGAACCGGTGGATTTGAGGTGCAGCGGTATTAGCCCTGCGAGTTTAGGATTTAATCCGGGCCAAGGTGGTGCAGACATGAAGCTTTCACTTCTCTCTCACACTTAAACTCTGCAATTTATGATCTCCAACATGTACACACACACTAACTCAGAAGAGAACTACGACTTTAGAAGTAGCCAAAGTTCCTCATCTTACCTTTACACAGACACGCACACCCCCACTAAACCCATCATGAAATCCCCCTTCCCTTTCAGCACCTCCATCCCCAGGAGAGAAGCCCCGGCACTGAAATCTAATTAAAGACTCCATGAGCAGAGCTCAAATTAAACTGTCACATCAAAGTCGCAGCTGGGACAGAATGACACAAATCAATATGACTGAGAGCTTCACCAGATCCCTGTGCACCCCGGAGACTTCAGAGGCAACCTGGGCTGGGATTAGACCAGTCTGACTGGAGGTGGTTTGATCATCGCTGCGGCTTAAAATGGCTGCTGTGTCTCTGCACATGTCCTGGATAAGAGTCGCTTACAGATGTATGGACTGCACCAAACACAGGGATCTGAAACCCCACTGAGGTACCCACTGGGCTCATAGTTCATGGAATAAAATCAGTCTTATACAAGAAGTAATTTAAAAGCTCAAGTCAGGCTTATAAAAGCAAAAACATAATAGATTTGGGAAAATATGAAAATTTTATCAATAAAATGATGCAAATTTAAAATCCAGATTAAATTAACTATGACTTTAAAGTTTGTTTTTGTACTTAAGTACAAAACATTTCATTTATATATTTAACTTTTTCCTAGAACTGTTGAAAGACAGAAAAGTTTTCTGTAGCAAATTTCCTTTTTTTTTTTTTTTTTTTTTTTTTTTTTTTTTTATTTTTAAATTCCACCGTTTTTCGAACGAGTGTTTTATGTTTGTTTGGTAGATGCTTTATTACTGTTGAAGACTTTGGTGCTTTTGTGATGGCAAACGTTAGCTAAATCATCATACAGACCTCTCAGATCTGCCTTGTTATCTCCGTTTACAAACATGCTTAAAGAATTGTATTGTTCTTTGCTATATTTAGCTTTGTAGGGGTTGAAAGCAATTTTGTCTTCATTTTTCCATTTTAATACATTGTGACTTTTGCTACAGGCTAGCGGTTAGCTCTTTTGTGTTTTTTTTTCTTCTGTTTATTGAAATTTGTTGAACAACTAACTGACACATTATTGCCAACAAGTGGTGGGAAACAGCATTGCAACTGAGCTTTTCATGGACAACTGTATCCTCTGTCTTCAAAAGTTACATGGTCTCACCAAGCGGCAACCTCCGGTGGTTAAGAGTGAAGCCTATGCGGAAGTGCATAAAAGTGCAGTTCCCCTTTCATCCACTAGGGGCTGCAAAACAGAGTAAATCCCCATTGACTCCCATGTTAAAAAGGCCAACTTCACGGCAGAAATAAACATGTTTACAGCCTGGTTCAAAAATCCATTTTCGGTTTATAGGTCAGGTTTACCTTCATAACTGTGGGGGGAGTGAATTTTTTTCTAACTCGCCCGTTTAAAAGTAATTTAATCTCGAAGTTTGGCATATTTAGGGGCGTGTCCTTTTGATTGACAGGTACCAATCTCCCGCTTCAAGTAAGAAGAATGTAGAACAACCGCGGTTTTTGGCAGGTTAACAACGAGACTTAACTTTAGCCCGCTTACCTCCGTTAGCTGGTTAGCTCCTGTTATCTCCGGGTTAGCCCGGTTAGCTCTTAGCAACAGAAAGCTCAGAGTTCGCTCGGTGTCAATCCTCCACCATGACGTTTACAGCCCCCCTCTCAGCTCCACATCTTTGCCCATATTTGCATTTTCTGGGTGAGACAACGACACATGCCTCTGCCAAGATGGCGATGGTAGGAACCACCCACCGAGCTTCAATTCAGCTCTTCAGAAACCGACGGGTGATGTCACGGAGGCTACGTCCATCTCTTTATATACAGTCTATGGGTCCCGTGCCCCTCATGGCTCACATGTGTTCCCCTCTAGGTGGTACTCAAGGCCCAAGCATAGCTTATGATTAAAAATCACAGGTTGAGTTGATTGGAGCTAGAACAAGAAGCCTTGGGCCATGCCTTGTACAAAAATCCATTTTAAGTTTAGTAAACTTGTGATTTGGCACTAAACAAATAAAGCTGTACTGAAGTTTGAGTTCGCTTCTTTGATGCATATCAGGGTTGAGTTGGGCGCCCTCAAACGTGCAACTTAGTTATGAACGAAACTAAGAAGGGCTATTGTGAATGCCCCCTAAATTTCGCTTTTGCAGTTCTGATGATCTGAACGTGGTTTACTTCTTAGTCCTTACATATTTCTCTGAACATCTTTCCTTAAATCAATGACATTCAAGGAAATGTGCATAGATTAAGACAATAGGTGGTTTTCTTTTGCTTTTTGTTTTTAAATGTATGGGTATGGTGCAGAATGGAGCCATTTTCTTAACAGCTTGTCAAATAAAGGGTCGTGGAGAAGCTGGAGCCAATCCCAGCAATCACTGGGCGAGAGGTAGGGTACACTCCGTACAGGTCGGTACAGAACAGAGAGTGATGAGCTATTAACTAATACCAACATCACTTTGATTAGCAAGATACAACTATAATGCTGCTTAGTTTGCTGGCTGTGACAACAAAAGAAGGATTTATTGACCAGAAATAAGAAAAAGTTGAACTGACTGTTTTCTGGAAAAATGAAATGCAAGCAGCCACTTTGGGAGCTGAATTTTCAGAAACAAGCTCGCATCTGGATGAATTTGAGTGTCAGCGTGATATGACTCAGCCTTTTTCATCGGCTTCATGCATCCCCTGAAAAGCCCATCCAGGTTTAAGAGCCATGTGAACCCGGTCAGGGGAGTGTGTGGGGAAACTTTTCACAACTGTAAACTAAATTACACAATAGTTTTACTACATTGCTACATAGAAATATTACTTTTCATATCATGTGTGCCTTTTAATGGGTGCTTTAGGTGACATCCAACTGGGGGAGCAGCATGTACTTTGGTTCTTTCTGTTCGCATAAAACCCCCAAACTACATCTGCAGGGTATTAAGCTGAAAGATTCAGAGAAATGTAAGCCATCCAGGTTTTGCACTTCTCAGCTCAGAGCAGGTTATGGCACACTAAATCCTACAAGAACTGGTAAAATGCACAATAACACTGGATTTATTGGATCAAAGTGGAAACCAGGAGAAGAGTAAAGTGAGTTGAAACAAAGGTCTGTGAGATGGAGAATGACTTACCTGCATGGAAGACATGTCCAGAGCAGATTCAGAAGAGGAGGACAACATCAAACATGAAAAAAAGAAGAAAATGGATAAAAAAAAAATTAGTTTAATTATTGTAAACATAGCAGCTGTTTTGAAATCAGTATATTTGTGGACACAAAACGCCATGTGTGTAATACAATGCAGCTCTGTGAAACATCCAAACCTTGAATCTGAACCTGGTTCAAAGACACTACAAAGTGTTTAATGTATTTTTTAAACCAGTAAAAGTCTGACAGATCTGAGCCACAGTGTGTTTTGGGTGATTTTTCAAACACACCCCCTGAAACAAACCAATTCACTGAGCAAGAGCCAGGAGATATTTGGGACAATGCTGCCTTGGATTGGTTGATGCATTTTATTTTGCACTGATTGAACTCAACTTACCTGCAGGTTACAAACTCAATTACACATTGTACAATGTTAAATTGCCAAACAAGCAAAGTAAGGTTAAGTTTTTTTTCTATAAACACCTGGAGGGATAAAATAGCTTATACTTTTATTCTCTACCTCATTTGCATGTAAAAGGCCCAAACATTTAACTTTTATATTAACATTTGAATAGTGGTTTTATTTGATTTCTGGATATTATTTTATCCCTCGTATTGAAAAATTGTTCAGATCCTATTGACACCAGACACTAGAACTAAATAAAAGCACCAGTTTTATTGCGGTTTGAGGTTTGGCTTCATTTTATGCATTATTTCTCCTGATCTGCTGTACTTTTAGCAGTCAGTGCCATTTAGAGACTGTGACACACATATTTCCAAACTCCACAAAGCAATGATTTACTGAAAGATACCAACACCAATTCTGAACACCAGCTGAATAGGAGAGCAGGCAAGACTTGTTGTTGAAATAATTACTTTTTATCCTGCACAGAAATCTGACAATACCTTACACAATGCTCGTTGTCAGAGGTGAAGCAGAAAGGAAGGAGCGAGCAAACGGGCTAATTTGTTGTGTGAACAAAGGGATGTGTGACAGCTCTGCAGTGACACACTACTGCACTAGGTATGGAGAATGGATTAAAAAGCAGCTTGTGATCCCGTGTTGTATGACCAGAAGTCTCCCCTGTGACTTTTATTCTTCCTCTTTTTATACCGGAATCGGGTGAACAAAGGTGTCGTTGTAGAAGTTACTGACACAAGTCCCACTTTGTTGCACCATCCTTCATCCCCGCAGAAAGAAAGACGCATTTTGATCTTTATTAGCGATGCTATTAGAGCCGACACCTGAGCAGCAGTGTCTCAGATTACTGTGATGTCTTTCCCTTCCATAGTCTGCATACTAACAGAACGGCCTGTTAGACTGCAACAAGCTTTTTGGATAAATCAGGGTTTTATTCATTTGTCTCAGTCTGTCCAGCATGTTAATAATCTGCCCTGAATTATCATGTTGACACAATGGGTTTCTTTTTTTTTTTTCCATCATCTTGAGAATCTGGATGTGCATCTGAGACTTGCTCCAGATCTTTGCAGAGCTAGACGACCCCAGCAGGCCTTGATAAATGATGTATACTGTAAGTAAGAGACAGGCTACATGGTTTGGGAAGTGCTTGGGAATGCTAAACTGTGGGGGGAAAAAAAAAAAAAAAACACCCCTGAACCTTTCGCCCAAACCATTAACTGGAAAGATGGTGTGAATTATGCATTTCTCCTTCCACCCCAATACCAGAATTCCATGTCTAATGGGAGAACATTAGTGATGGGCTGATTTACGATGTATTCAATTCATCGCAATGCGACAAGGGACAATTTAATCATGATTCGTAAAAGTTAAACTAGTCTTTGTCATAGTAAATTAATGTTCGGGCAGCAAATGGTAAACAATAGCAGGAAGCTAGCAGCTAGCCTTGCAGCTACGGTTACTGAGAGAGAGTTTTGCTAATTAGTTTTGAAGGCGTCGGTGTTGGAAAATATTTGGATTTTATGGATATGAGAACAGAAAAGCCCCGGACAAGACTTTTTCCGTATGGAACTTGTTTCAATGGAAAATAAAATATAATATTAACACTGCAAACGTGACAGCAGCTTCGTTCCAGTCCAGGAAAGAGGAAGAGAAAAGAGCTGCTGGTTGTTATTCCTGACTATTGCCGACACGTTCTTCCTGTAGATTCAATGACAAAGACAGTCCAAACACTATACTTGATATGTGTTGACTTTATTGTGAGTGGAGATAAATTTGGATACTTGAATTAATGGACACGAAATGGAGTATGAATTAATATAAATGTAGTCACAGAGTGAATGCACTGAAAATCTTGATGATTATTCAGTAACTGATTTGCAGCTCCCTGAATCACAATATAATCGAATCGTACCGAAGACTTCACACCTCGGGATGGGACAGTATATCAACGTGCATCAGCACATCAGTTCAGTGATCAGTGACTCTATAATATGGATCCAAATTGAAAATACTGATCAAACCCTGAGGCAGTAATTGATTTTAAGACAAATTGTTTTCAGGTCTTTCAGCTCACAGAGTGGCTTCAGGAAGCAGACACCTCTCTCTACCTTTAAGATCAGGCTCCAAACTTTCCTCTCTGATAAATGTAATTGTTAGGAATGGTTCGGTGACCCTTAGCCGTCCCTTTAACTTTCACTGCCATAGGCTCATGCTGCAGGGAGACTTCTCACAATGCATTTAGCATCTCTCAGACCCCTTGCTTCTGTAACGAAGAAGTTGCCCGTTACATAAAATGTTTTAAGTAATAAAGGAAAATGTACGAAAATAAGTAAATTGTATGGCACATTTGGGTTTGTTTTGTTATACATATTTGCACCTTATTCACATTATTTACAGTAAATATTAATTGAATCACACAAATGTTTATTGATATTTACTGGTGTATGTAATTTGTCTTTCAGATATCTGTAGAAGAAAAGAATTGATGTTTAATAGCAGATGATGTGTGTAAATGTGCAGATGTGGTAGATGGTAAAATGGTCTTTATCTAACCTGGCTGGTGTCTTCCTCCTGGGTGTTCAGGTAAATGTTTCCCCAAGGGCCCGAACACTCTTTAAAGGTTCCAGGAGAGGCCATGAGACAGATGGGTGGGGCTTAGGCGAAGGGCACTTGGGCTTTAGGTTGGGGAAATGGTTTTAGGTTTAGTTATGTATATTTATATTATCTGTGGGTAGGTATGTTTTAGATATTTATTAAATCCATTTAGGGAGTTATTTTCAGAATGTATTTGAATGTAGTTTTTTTTTATGGGAAGCACCTCTGTTGGGTGGAAGATGGTTTGGCCCAATCAACAGCATGAGACCATTTGGCTCATTGGCAAGGGCTGCTGGTGGAGGCTAAGCTGCTCCCCTCATTCTCCTCTGCGTTCCCCCTTCTTTCCCCTCATTAAGTAGAAGATGGCCGTCTTCGCACAGCCTGCTTCTGTTCGAGGTTTTCCTTCCTGTTAAAGGGGACACTTTCCTGTCTGCCGTTGCCCAACACACAGTGGGCATGCTCAAGATGTGGGGGGGGGGTGAATCAAAGAGATGATTTTATCTGTTGGATTTCCTGAGATGGGCAGTTATCTTTATAATTGGCTTATATTAAACATGGAAAACAGGAACATGGTTGCAATAAATTGGACTAATATGGGTCATGTAATGGATTTGTTTTAATAGGATGATTACTGGACTGAACTGGAGGTGCACTGGGATGGCATTCTTATTAACTGGTGCTATGCATATAAAGCTGAATTGAACTCGGCATGTGATATTGTCTCGTATCAACCGTCGACTCCTGATTTAAATCAAAATGATATTCTGACAGATTCTGTGATATCAAATTCTTATGTACTAAATGAACACATAATAACATTGTGATCAACCTCGTCATCCACATCTCTGCAGCAGGGAGAGGTAAGAATCACCTCTAAAGTATCTGCTCTGAACTTTTTACGCCGATCCGTCTATGAAGTAGGACCATTCCTCCCAGAGCTACTGAATATTCTGGACCTGCATTTGTTGATGTGTTTGGGTTCCCAAACGCACTCGGTACGCTAGTCAAGCATGGTGGATGCGCCTCAGCAAGACAACAGAAACCCCAGTGCAGAAAGTCCACCATGACTGGAGAACAGTTCATAAAACCCACTCGAAACTCACCATCTCCACCATGCGGGTTTGTGTGTGTGAAAGCTCGCAGAGAGGGAGTATCTATGGATGTGTACGAGCATTCGTTTTCAGACATGCCCAAGAAAATCCTTTCAGTCTCCTTTTAAGGACTATGTTGAACTTCATATCCATAAGTCTTATCCCAACTCTGCGATAAAGCTTCAAACCCAAGTTCCCATGACTGAACTAATACTCAGACTCACATTACAATCAGTATGAAATAATTACATCATTTTCAGCAGCACAAGAAGGAAAAAAAAAAAAAAAAGTTTTCTCTCTGGTTGATCTTTGACAGATTTGGTCTAGACCGGCCTGTGAGACCAGAGTTCGTCCTGTTCTCAGCAGCACATGCTCAAAGGCTAAATTCTCATGGCGGACCAAGACGCGGGTGGCATTAAGGGGTTTAATATAGAAAGGCAGCGAGAAAACAAGCGGAAGAGATGGACAGGAGGAGAATAAGCAGCAGAGGAGCAGAGTTCTCAGTGGCTTTGCTTCAAAGAAGACCGCTCGCTGCCTCTGTTTCAATGTTAATTCAACGAAATGGACAACAAGTGCTACGCCGCTTCTCTGGGCAATTAATCTTGCGTGAGGCGAGCGAGGGGAGATTTCAGAGAGGGCTAAATAAGTCTGCATAATTTTTTCTGAGCCAATTACCGTGACAAGATGTGGAGGGAGGGGGAGCCAGAGGGATGGAGGGTGAGAAAGATGGCTGGACAGAGAGAGAGAGAACGAGCGAGGAGGTTAAGAAAGGATTGCATTCGGGAGCAAAATAAGGGATGAGGATACAGGACAAAAATGTGAAAAGAGAGGATTTAGGCTGCATTTAAAAAGCATCTACGGTGCGTTAAGTTTAAATTCAAAGCCGTAGTTCTGATTGTGTGTTGAGTTTAACAAAGAAAAAGAAGAAATTGTCATGGAGTCAACGAGTTCTCGGTCTTGTGTGAAAAAAAGAAAAAAACAGAAGCTTTGAGAGGACATCTCAGACAAAGAGTTTTTTTTTTTTTGGCTCCTTCAATAAGCTTAGCTGTCAGTAATGCACTTAAACTGACAGATAACTGTTATTACAGCAGCCGCTAACATCAAATGATGTCGCTAACGGAGGCATAAACACATTTAAGGAGGCTTGTACAATGGGATGACTTCCTCTGGACTGGAAAAGTAGTTAACCCCCCCCCATCTGACATAATGTGAGACTGCGTCAAAGCTGAGATTATATTTCATTTCACTAAAAGAAATGCTGAAATGTCAACAGAGGTGTTTCACCCTGCCTGTCAACTTTCCATGACTGTAAATCCGCAGAATTCCATGTGAAGTTTTCTTGGGGCGATTAGCAACACAATCAGAGAAGCAACGGAGGAATCCGGGGTTTGTTTATGAGCTGGGAGAGTCAGCGACAGCGAGAGCAGCAGCAGCAGCAGCAACACCGCTCTGGCGACGACTGCTTTCACAAAGGGGGTTGGTGGTTTGTGCATTTGGTCCAGCTCGGCTGTCCAGGGATTGATTTTCCTTTAGGGAACATTACTGCAGAGCAGCTTTGACAGGAGAGGGCTTCTTGGTTTAAATCATAGGATGTTATTAAATTGCAGTTGCTATGCATCTTGTATTCAACCTGTTTTAGTCATCTTTTTGACAGGTAATTGATGCATTTACCATCTGTTTATTAGGTTAAGTTAAATCAAAGCTGAAGTCAGAAAAAGGCTGGTGTGTGTGTGTGTGTGTGTGTATGTGTGTGTCTATGTGCCAATTATAGCCCGGCCTACTTTCTGTCACTGGGCGGCCACACACCTTTTCTTATTTAAGTGCATCGCTTGGCTTGTGTGTGTGTGTGTGTGTGTGTGTGTGTGTGTGTGTGTGTGTGTGTGTGTGTGTGTGTGTGCTTTCCCCTGCTGTTCTGTCAGAGATTGCAGAGGTTATTTCATAAAGGTCCATCTCCAGGCCTGCCTCAGACCCAATCATCCCCCCAGCAAATCTCATTTACACCAAACCCTGGGGACACTGCAGCCATTTCTGCTGCTAACTCTGTACTGCAGCAGCCTGCAGCCAGGCCAACTTCACGCAGCAAAAACATGGGAAAGGGGGACATTCTCCTTTTTCTTTCTGATTCTAAACATCTTCTGATTGCACTTTTGTGTGCAATCAGAAGAAGTAGTAGTGGAAGATCTTTGTGTGATTCTTCCACTACTACTAAAAGCTACTACTGTAGCTTTAACAAGCGATCTTAAAAAAAAAAAAAAAAAAAAGAACGGAAAGAAGCTGATCTGGATGAGAATTTCATGAATATTTACCAGCTTTTGATGCCTTACCTGCACAAACTTTGAAGACTAGAGGTGTAATAAGAAAATAAAACCTTAAAAAAAGATTAAAGGCTCTATCAAACTACTGATGATCAAGTCAGCTTTTAATAAACAGTTCTGTTTATGGCAGCAGCACTTGTCATTTCTAGAAGTTTTCTGTTTGAATCGATCAAAGAAAACACAAAAATCCTCATTTTTCCAGAACACTAATGAGCTAACATCACATTTATGTGATCAACAATTTAAATAATTCATCAAATTATCCACAAGAGAAACAAACTCAAGAGATTATATCTCCTTTTTACAATCAGAATGATGCTGTAAACCCAATTTCTCTATTATTAATAGCATTGGTTGCATTAAACATCAGCTCAATGGAGATGATGCAGCTCTACCAAGCCTATTGATAAATATGGGACTACTTCTTCTAAAAGGTGACATTTCCCATGCTTCTACTTATTTCATGCGTTTTATGCTAATAGCGTACAAGCAGAGTGATTAAAGATATGCTACTCTCTTTACACGCTGATATTAGCATATGTCTGGCTGCTGAAGGAGGGTCACAACTGTGCGTTTGATAACTAGTTATAGCTTCTCTCTGCTGGTTGGGGCACTCAGAGGATGGGCAGCAGCAGAATCATCTGACAGTCTGTGGCATCTGTTTGCATCATGTCAGACCTATCAGCGTCTCTGTTATGACAACCGAGCGAGTCTAAATGCGTTTCAGCAAGTGTGTCTCCGTTTGCATCATGTTCAGCGACATCTCTGTTATGACAACCAAACTTTCTATGCATGCCAGCAGTGACTGGGAGATGAGCTTTACGGCAACTGAGCAGATTATGGAAGTTTGGAAAATGTTTAGCACATGAGTCTAGACAAGCAAACCCCTGCTTGGATTACTCTTTCAGTTTTATGAAAATAAAGCTCAGAAAGTCAGTCTCCCTGGAGATGCATCTGGAAACCTTTTTTTTTTTTTTTTTTTTTTGGAAAACCACAACTTCTTGCGGTTTTGGAAAATTGCAAACAATTTTTTTTTAATGTAATGACGAAGAATTTTTCCTCCACTGCTTTTGCCTGGAGGCTCGCCGCTGTCTGCAGCACCGCACTGCAAAAGTGGTCGCCACTTGGATCAGACCGTCGTGTGAGCATGCTTGGCTATAATTCCTGTGCAGAACACCATTATATGAGCACAATTAAAGCAAAGTTCAGCGCATTTTTCCATTTTTAAACCATGTAGCAATGATTTGAAGTCCATGTAAAGCAAACTCAGAGTTTGCACAGTAACAAAGCTGAGAGCTGTCTGATTGTGCTTGGTTGTGTCTGGCTTTTATTAGTTTTCTGAATTCTTAAGGCAGGTATAAAATCATAAATAAGGCTTGCTAACCTAAGCCCTCAATACTGTAAAAGCTCGCTAGCTGCTTTACCTCCTTCTTTCCCGGATGAAAGAATTGATTAACTTAGGCTTTGTGCTAAAACTGCAAAGAAACAATGAGGATGAGACGAACTGGATTAGTTTTGGGAGGAATGAGGCTGACATCCAGCAGAACATCATGAAGATTACAGGACGCCCACCGTGAATGAAATAGTTTCCAGTTAACCAAAGTCCACAAAGCTGCAGTGATGGAGAGTTCTGGATCATCGCCGACACCCGGTTTATTCTTCACCTGGTGCTTTTAGAATGTTTTACTGACAGCTGTGAGGATAAACAGATACACAGCTGTCACAACTACACTGAGACGTACATGAGACATACTCATGTATGTTTGGTGGATCTTTTCAGTACTGAAACCCACTGTGAAAATGTGACCAAAACACTTCATACCTCCAGCGTGCATTTCAGCGTTCACATCTAAGCAGCTCACCTCCGTTAAAATAAACTCTAATTGCACCTTGTGTTTCACCTGAGCTGACCTGAGACCCGACAGTCAGGGTGTTGTCCAGGCAAACCCTCAGCATATCAAAGCAGAGAGAAATGACTTAAGTTGCTTATTTTAACTCGGAGATTTAAAAACTCATAAGAAATCTTGCTGTGTTTCAGTTGTATAACAGCTAATAAATAACCTTTGTTTTAATGTGTGTATGCTTGATTAATAATGTATCCTGCCTGGCTGCTTTGTTGGAGGACAGTTTGAGGGCATTTTCTTCCTTTCAGTACTATGACAAGATTACAGCACAAGAACGGTTTTAAAATAATCCTATGTTGAACTCCTTCTGCACGGTGATATATTAGCATATCAAACACATAAAGCGAATCATAACATAGATGCTCTTGACACAAAAATAAAAATGACACTTATTGCAGCCATACAATGACTTTTAAAGTTCATAGTTTATTATTCAAAAACATGCATAACTATCAACATGTTGCTTTAAACACCAAGTGTGACTCTACAAAAGGTTCCACCTCTTCCACAAACACACACTTCACATCCTCCTCTCTTTAGTCACTTCATATATCAGGCGATAACAGGATGTCTTGTCACTTGGGTCAACTGCCGCTCGGAGGGCTGGAGGTTCTGTTCTGATCTGATAAACAGCCGAAAGTTGCAGCGACTGGCCACAAGTCAAGAATCTGCTTATTTAGTACTCAAGTCAAGTTCCTGAGATTTAAAGCAAAGAAGGAAGACGCACACAAACACACACGACCTCACACCAGGTAGTGCCAAGTTGGCACTTGTGCATTCGCCGTAATGGATTTAACATGTGCAGAGTGCAGAGAGGTGGTCGCCTTTATCCCCTCATGTCAGAGTCGCTGGATAAATGAATGAATGGCAGGATATCGGGGCAGTCCATCAAATCTGTCAAGTCCTCAACCTGCTGCTCCAGATTGTGTTCCTATCTGGTTACGCCTCTCTTCAGACAGAGCGCTGCTCAAACTGATCTCAGACAGATCCTCTGCTGGTATTGACAGTAGTAAACATCTGAAAAGATAACAGAAGATCCATTCAGCTGCACTTGATTTACAATGTGTTGGTGCTCGACTTCTGTCTGGAGGCTGGATGGAGAACCCACTGATAAATCTAAACACGAGGCATTGTTACAGCACCAGCTAACACCAAGAAATGTAACGTATTTTCTATTATTTCAGATCCAGGAACG
This sequence comes from Telmatherina bonti, assembly GCF_933228915.1. Lineage (NCBI taxonomy): Eukaryota > Metazoa > Chordata > Actinopteri > Atheriniformes > Telmatherinidae > Telmatherina > Telmatherina bonti. The sequence goes on along the minus strand of NC_136625.1, from coordinate 10,342,835 downwards.
GAAATGTAAATACATTTTTTTTTTAAAAAGTAACAATTATTTTTGACAAGCAGCACAACATTGATTGACAATGATGTTTTCAAAATTGTCTGATTGCCATGAAAAACGCTCCACTGGATGTGCTCAAACCCTCATTTCGTGCATGTTTTTTTTTTTTTTTTTGCACTAACCACCATTTTTTTTACTCCTATACCATAAACAGCAGCTCACTTGTTTTTTGTTTTTTTTTAAAGTTAGGGGTAATTTTTGCCTCCATAAAGCAAAAAAACAAGGAGCTGCAAAGCATAACCACTTTTATGCAAACCTCGTTTCGATAAATGTGCCTTTGTTGCTGTTTGGGTTGACTTTAAACCAACAACAGGGGAAGGGGTGGCCGACATGTGAGATGGCAGTGTGGTGGAGGAATGGTGGAGTCTATGAAAACTATTCTTCAGGAGTCGATAAGTCTGTTATGAAAAGAGGTGAAATGGGACGCTCAAAGAAAATCTAGACAAGGACATCTGATATGAACATAATGATGTGTGTAAATGTAACTGTGTGTCTTGCAGAACAGGAGTGTAAGTGTTTAAATGAGCTGATTTTTCTTCTGTTCTTTTATTTGTTAATAAGCATAATAAGTTAATAATAACACATCGCCCGCTTGAAAGTGCTCGTTCTAACAACCACTGCAGCTAAAAAGCACAGACTTAAGAGGCTCTTTCAGTGGATTTTCTCTATAAAAGTACAACCTGTAACTGCAGATGAGAACAAACAAGTCATTCAGTGACTGATTCATTCCTGGGGACTTCACAGGCCATCAAAGCCATCAACATGTGGAAGGAAGAGACAAAACGCCGCTGATCACAACATCCTGTTTACTCCTCCTCAACGTTCACTTCCTGCCATTTCCAAGGCACTTCCTGATGGATTAAAAAAGTTACACTTTGCTGGACAAAAGGGGGGGAAATGACGGCTGACGGTGAGTGAAGGTGGAGAATCCGCCATCAATGGGATTCTTTCTAATTGTGTCGCATCTTTGAGGCATGAGTAAGCAACACATAAAATCACTTCCTTCCTGTCGGGTCAGCCCTCACAAACACCTCTCTGCCCCCAAAAAGAACCTTCTACAAGCAGTCTAAAATTAAATACAGCCCCAACAGGCACAGAAAACACTCAGGGGTTATGATGTAAGGCCTCTGAGCTGTAAGAACCGAACTGCCTCCTGCTTCCTCTGCAAGCCACCACTGTACCCAGCATCAAGGTCCCTAAATCTGGAGCCACACTGACCCCTGGTGGTAAACGAGGGAAGTGACCGTGGGAAACAACAGATTGGTGTGAGATGCCAAATGCTTGACACTAATAGTATACAGATACAAAATAATAAAAACCCAAACTGGCAAAAAAACAAACAAAAAAAAAAAAAGCTGCTTTGCAATATATCAAATAAAATGTGTTGCATTTTTTGAGAGATAAAGCTTCACACACTAAACATCAGCTTGTTCTCTAATTAAACTGATAAGTTCTACTAACAGTGAAAGAGTGATTCATTTAAAATACACTTGACCAAAACATAAACTGAAGCCACAAAGCGTTAATGGACTAAAGCAGGGCTTGTGGTTACCATGGCAACAGCAGCATCTACAGCAGAGCTGCACGGTGCAAGCTCTAATACACAGAATTAAGACACTCAAGCAAGAAACTGATAATAAAAAAAAAAGAATCTTTTTCAGTCACTTTTGGAAGATAACATTTGATGTTTGACCTCAATGCCAATAAAAAAATCTCTGATTTTAAGTTAGCTTTAAGTCACTGATGTACAGTCAGTTCAACTATTTCTTTTTCCACCTGCTGCTTTGAGTCTCTGTCCAGTCATAATCCTAAATTAGGTTTTAAAAACAGCAACTCCAACTCTGATCTGTGTCAGCAGATCCCTCAAATGTTGAGTTTGGAGCCAAAGCAGACAAAACCCACAGAAATAGTCATAAACCACTTCCTGCCTGAGCAGGCTAAAGGTTTCCATTGCTGGCAAAGCCACCGTGGTGAGAGAGAAAGAATGAGCAAGTCTTCCATTCAATAGTTAGTATTTTTTCTAAAAACATGCAGAAATTTCTCCTTATTTGTACTTTTACTCAGTGCCCAGAATGTGGAACAATTTGAAACGTAGCTGCCGCTTGGTTTTGTTCGGTTGTTTTTTTTGTTTTTTTTTTGAGGTGTCTGCTTGAAGAAAGTGGACATTGTAAAAATATGGGCAACTTGCCACCAGAAAACATTGTTTCAGGTGATGCTTTTGCACTCGTGTAGGCTTAATTCTGTTCTTTCGGCATGTCTCCTAATTAATCATTATGAAATCGGCTGCTGGTGGCCGTAGCTGAGTTAACTTTCAGCCAATCAGCTTTGAATCAGTGTGAGGCATCATCGCCGACGTCCCTGGGTTTTCCGAGTGCGCATCTGTCTGTCTGCAGAAGCTGAGGGCGCCACAAACAGCTACCTCTGGTGCATAACAGGTGGTGATCGCTGCAACCTAACCTGTTGCCATGGCAACTAGCCTGCACATACACAATGTCCACCTTCTCAACGTTAAAGAGGTCTGCTTGGAAGCAGCCTTGCAAGGGGACAAAGCTTTAGGCTTTCTGCAGTATTTGTCAACATTTAAACAAAGATGTTTGCTTAAATCTGCAAATATAAGTTTGTTTGTTTGTTTTGTCGCTCCCAAACCAGAGTGTAAATGTCAGTTTCAAAATCCTGAAACAATCAAGCAGACAAAGAAATGAAATGATGCAGCAGAATACTCTGTCCCTGTCTGCTAAAACAGCAGAATAAGATGAAAACCTAAACCAGATTGTTTTGTTTAGCATGTCCACAATGAACAAAAATGCCAATTCCTCATCAAGCGCATAAACAGATCATAGGATGGTACAGAAGAGCTGGACTTCCCTTAAAAATGACATTTTTAAAACACAGCTGACTGCTAAGGGAGGCCCAGATTACTTTGTTGGTTTTCACTGCAACTTGTGGAGCTCTCCATCAATTTTTAAAATTCTCTCAGCTAATATTTGTTGTTATTCAGCAGAGCTTCTGCCTGCGTAATAGTCTATCCGTGTGACCTCCAGCAGACGTGACCCGGCTGCAGACCGACAGCCACCACATGTCAGCTGAACACACAGACTCTGTTTGCTTCCCTGTGCCTCAGAGACCACTTCAGGTCTAAAGACAAGCAATTATTTTCACATCAAATAGAGGCTAAGGGACTCCTCTCTTCTTACCTTAACTAAAGTGCAGCTCCAATTAATTTTACACTCTTTAGTAAATCTTTTTTTTTTTTTTAAAAAAACAGAGTTACCCTAAAACCAGCTTTTTTTTATTTTAAATTTTATCTTTGATTAAAGTTAATGGCATCATGTTAAAAGATTTGGGTATTTTTAAAGTTTGTGTTATGAATAAAATTGTGTGTGAAGATGAAACGCCTTTGTGGAAAAGCAGAAGCCTCACTGCACCGACATCAAACCACCACTAGAGGGCAGACAAGCTCCTCCTTTCCAACTTCTCTCCAGCATCATGATGGTTAACAACTTTTATAAGAGGACTATAACTGATCCAAAAGCCTCAACCCGAGTCGCAAAGTCAGGTATGCTCATTTGTTAAACATAATATCAAGCAAGCTGGAAAATCTGAGTTTTAAACTGGTCCAGTGGACATCTGGATAAATCAGTTTCAGGATAAGTAAAAAAAAAAAAAATTTAAAAAAAATGCTTTTGCTTTGCAATGTATTTAGTTAAACCAGATAAGAAAGGAAATAAAAGGAAGGAAGAGATGGATGAGGAAGGGTTACACGGGAGAAGAATAGATGTGAGAAAAGGCGGGGGGTGGGGGGTCCTAACCTAATCTCATTAACACCAACACAGACACACATATCTGCTGTGGGTTGTAATCCCAATAGTCCTGTTGGCTTCTCAGACATAGTCTTTGTCCTCTCCTGACAAGTTTCCCTCCATAATTAAGATAAAGAGCCAATAAAAAAAATCAATGAACCGTCACATCTGCGGTTCTCCTTCTAACAAGAGCCCGGCCCGTTTGGGCAACCGTCCTTGTCAGGGTTTTACTCCTGACGTCCAAAAACTCAATGACATTAAACTGAAATCAAGCTGCAGCAGCACATGCACTGAAAAGCACATTACAGGTCCTTTTATGCCCTCAGTGAAGAGAATAACTTCCCTACAAAGTTTCAACAACCATCAGATCTTTTTATGGCCATGAGAACGCAGACACACACGGGAGATGTATCAGCTGCACAACCATCACCAATGTTTCCCGGTTATTTTAGTTCCATCTGTATTTAGCTGCTGCGCTGACAGGCACTGGTACCGGCTGGAAATGAGCCGGTACCGCAGGCAGAGGTCCCTGGACTTAAAGCCACGCATGAAGGAGTTTAGGAAACTTCAAGTGTGCAAAGTGTTTTCTTTAAAATGAAAGCCAAAGTCATAAGTGTTTACAGATGGAGAATTGTACAGATTCTGTCGCTGTCTGCTGGTTTGTCACAGTTATTTTCAGGACATCCTGGATATCATGTTCAGACAACAAGGACTCATTGATTTCAGATGGGAAAAAGGAGCTTATATAACAGAATGAGCTGCAGTGAAATTAATACTATAGCTCCAGTTCTTCATAATCCTCATTGAAACGTAAATCATTTCATTTACATACATACGACATACTGCTTAAAACAGTTTCTTTGCAATTTGTATGGATCATTATTCATTTTACTGTTGCCTCATCATAACAACTGGTACTTAGTTGACATTTTTTGTTAAATTAAGATTAAATTCAATCAAATGAACATATATTTAAAATGTTTGTCTATAGAGCAACTTCTTCTTGCTTATCAATGCGAAAACATTTGGGTTTGAGCGATGTCAAACTTACGGTCACCTCCCTAAATACACATACAGTTCTACAACCTGTTCAGTATTATATTCAATATAACCATGCAAGACCCAAAAACATATGTAATATGCAGCTTATCAGGAAAGTCTTTACTGATGTTGTCGAAGTGCATTATATGGGCACTTAATTTGCATCTTTCAGCAAAATGACAAACGTGTGAACACAACAAGTCAAAAGCAAAATACTGCAGCTGTTTTCATTTTTTCCATTTAAAGTCTAGAAGTCCAAGTTCAGTCAAGGTACCATGAACTGTCAGAGGTTAGATAAGTTCATCTAACACCGAAAAATAATGTATATTTATGAAAAAAAAAAACATTGCAAGGACCAAGAAACAGTTTAATAACGTCAGGTTGATTAGCAGCAACGGAGGTTGGTCAAGCCTTGAAAGGTGGAGCAACCAAATGCCATCGATGCTCCAACTTCTCATAATGATTTACAAGCCAAGTGAAGTTGTACATGTTGATCTGTCCTTCCTGTCCCTCTCCACCCCAACCAGCCGAGACAGATGGCTGCCCTCCCTGAGACGGGTTCTGCTGGTACTTCTGTTAAAGGGGAGTTGTTTCCTTCCCACTGTCGCCTCGTGCAGCTCAGGATGGGGGATTGGATCGAAGTCATGATTCGATGCAATCAGTTGGTTTCTGTTATAGGCTATGTTTTAATTGGCTTGAAATCAGATGTAAAGTGCCCTGTGACAACATTGTTGTGAAGTGGCGCTATACAAATACAAGCTGAAGCCTGTCAATAAAGAACTAAAACCAGAGGTATTCTAAAACCTTTAATGGCTTGTGTGCAGTTATGAACCAAGACACTGCTCTGCATTTTAACATAACTTAGGACTTAACTTCTTTTATAAGAGCATAATTTGATTTGGTTGATTTTTTCTTGATGCTTTTTTTCCCCTATTTTATAAACAAGTTTGTGTGTAAATCATCATATACAGCAGACGAAAGCTATCCCAGAGCAAACACTCCTCTAACCTTTCCAATAGCCATCCTTTCTCATGCTTGACAAAAAGCATCAACTAAATAGTGAATAAAGCTTTATTACATATGGCTTCTTTCCCCCAAGTCCATACAAGGGGTTGTGGAGGTCCGTGTTGTTGTGGGTTGTCCGATCCTTGAGCCCTGACCGTGTCTGAGACATAGTGAGGGAAGGAAGTGAACATGTCCCGCTCTGTTACCACACAAGGAGATGGCTGCTACTTAAGTGCTAACATGTAATTACGACACAATCCTCACAGGAGTGTAAAGGTCCCTTGTATGTCTTTAAACATATGCATGTGCAATATACGCACTCACAAACACATAGACCTGAGTAATCATGACTCAGGCTCTTTGTGGGTGATAATTACCCAGAGTGAAACACTGAGACTGCTTAAGTGTGCATGAGTAATCATTTGGCAAAGCAGCTTGGGTAACATGTCTAACACTATACTTAAAGGCCTCTAAAATCTGCTGTTTTAACTTCCAATAAGCTTCGGGAGCGCTGCTGCGTGTAGTCTCATTTAATTCAAACTCTTGGTTGAAAGTAAATCCGAACACGTAAAGTGATGCAAACTCAGATTATAAAGTGAACAAGTTACAGGCATCAGTTTGCATCATTTCTGTGCAGATTTTGGAGCAAAAGTTAACGGTTGTTAACAACTGCTCCATGAAGTATATATGACCTATGAGTATATATGATCCCCACCACCAAACGACTGGTTGTGCTGCGACTATTTGTAATGATTCATTAAAGCCCATCTCAAAAGGTTCAGTTCTTTTGCTCCTAAGCCAGAGAGCATGATGGGAAGCTCCCATAAGGCCTTGCATTCATCAGAAGAGTGAGTGGAGCCTCCGTGAGTCAAGCAGGAGGTGGGCTGTTCGAACATGACGGGTTACAGCAGCACAAACACAATCTGAACCACCTTTTTATTCTAACATTTATATGTCCTTATTCTAACATTTATATGTCCTCTGAGGTTATCAGAGTAACAGACCCTCCCCTCTAAAGTTCCATCAAACATGCAAAGAAAAGAGGAACACGCTTTATTTTTAGATAATATTAATGACCATATATGAAAAAACTGTGCGCCTCCCTTCATTTATTCATTATTTAATATTTCTTCTTTTATTATGAAAATCAATTAGCTAATAGAGCCAAAGGAAAAATGACACTAAAATAATTGATAATTAATTATATTCTAAGGTCATATTACCCATCAGGTTTTAAACCATTCTGCTAAATTAAGAATTATATTCTAAGTAAACAAGGGTGTTTATGTACATCCCTCTCTCTGTGGACCAACACTTCCAGAGCTGCAAAACCGGCACGGGGTTAACTAAAGATTACCCTCCTCAGTTAAAAGCTGTCAGTCTCAGCAGGATCTTTCCAAACGACCAAAAACTCTTCACGCCTCAGACTTTAAGGCCACACTCCTGTTTTTTTACACTTTGCCGCCGTTAACGAAGGCTAGGTAGCATCAACGTATGTTCATTTATCTGTCCAGTACGTTAGCATGGCTGCTAGCGCTCTCGCTCCATCATTGCCTCCGTGTGTTTCATCTTCTGCCTATGTCAGCCATGTTGACACATGAAACTTGTGTAGTTTTCTTGTAGCTTTTGGAGAAAAGACTGTGAGCTGAAACATCACATACTAAACTTAATTGGAGTCCATCTAAGGAAAACTTTAAATGTAAAGTTTAACCTGCAGAATGGACTCATCGCTGTTCCTCTGAGGTTATCAGAGGAACAGACCCTCCCCTCTAAAGTTCCATCAAACATGCAAAGAAAAGAGGAACACGCTTTATTTTTTAGATAATATTAAACAAACTCCATCTTTGCTGTTTGGCCGTTGATCATCCTGTTGTTGTGTGTTCACACCCCACAGGGCCCCATCAGAGCTGGGAAAACTCTGCATTTGGTGCTTTCGGTTAAAAACACAGTAGAAAAATAATTTTTAAATAACTTTCGGGAGATGAAATGCACAATCAGATTATATCCCAACAGAGAACAGACATCCTGGATTTAAACGTACCTGGTCTGCGCACAAGGCCAGATTATCCAATGGACACTATGGGAACAGGCCGAGGGGCCCACGCCCACTTGGGGCCCACGTAGGGCAAACACCAGCAGTTTGGACATGAAACAAAATGTTACACCACAGTGTCTAGTGTCTTGCTATTGGTACAATTGGCTGAGAGATGTTAGAAATGTTGTTTCACAGTGTATCATTCACAATTTTCACAATGTTGTGGTGGGGAAGGGGCCCCCTGGAACACTCAGGGCCCAGGGGCCTGTACACTTTTAATCCGGCACTGTCTGCGCATGCGCATTGTTCAGACCTGTACGGAGTCAATGCGTCTCAATATTTTATTAAATGGCACTAAAAATGACTGACGTCTTCTTCTTGTATTTCACACTGAGAAAGGGAACACTACTCAGCATTAGTTGTGAATCCTGAACAAAAACTGAGAACACACAGCATATAAGTACATTTTATCTGGGGTCTGTCAGTCTGTGTCCCCTCTAATCTGTCTGCAGCTCAGAAGCTGCTGTGTCGCCCAGTGTAGTCTGGTATAAAGTTGTCATCTTGTTCTCATTAGGAGGCTGGAAAGAGGGAAAAGGAAGGGGGAAGGAGGAGGAGATGGTAAAGGGTTAGCTTGGAATAAATGAGGTCATAACTAGTTCTCCCTCAGGATGACGGCTGGAGGAGGAGTCGGCCCGTCAGCGTGTGCTTTGGTGAAACAGAGATGTCCCTTTTAGAGTGCAACGTGTAGAGATAAGAAGGGTTATACTGGGCACAGAATTATGATCTTATGTTCTGCAGTGTTTGCTGCTAAAATAGCTTCATAGAAAACGATAGTTTTCCTGTTTACATCAGCAGTTTGAAGCAGAAATATGTCAGCGACACGCAGAATCATTCATGGCGTCTCTGGCTGGCAAGCGAGCAACAATTGTCCTTTCGTTCAAGGACAGCCTCACTGTGAACCTACAGAACATATTTCAGGAAGTATAAGAAGCTATTCTGACTTCCTTTATTCCCACCACACATGCTTTGGCTGACCTCTCATCCATCCCAACCATGCTGGCGTTGGAGGAGCTCCACAGAGGCTCGGGTCCAGACCCCAATCCCACTCCCAGCAGCGATATATATGGTCTCCATCACCATACATGGCTTTAAAAAGAGGTTAAAACCACTCTGCTGTGTCTCTTCGCCAGGTGATAACGGCTTGCTTTCCCAAACCGGGTACGAAACCTGAAAACACACAACTGATGCTCCGCGTCAATCGCCATGCCAGGCTGGATTAAACTAAAGCGAGTCTTCTCCGCTTGAATCAGAACGAAAACAAAGAAAAGAACAGAGGTCACATTCATTCAGCGTATAACTCCTCCTCCTCCTCCTCTGAGGAAACTCTCCACAGTCAGCATCGCTCAACATCTGCGCTTCAGGAGGCCCTGTGGGATTCATTTTCAAGGCGTTCCATGTCCTCGTGTAAGCACTTAGATAATCAATATCAACCACAGACGCAACAAATGAGCTAAATATGGAGACGCAGAATCAATACATGCAAGAACACGTCTGTTTTTACGCATCAGCTTTCCCTTTAACCACACACTTCCACATTGTTTCTTCCACAAACGAATGAGGTAGTTTCCTTATTGCTTCCGCTCTGTTCCTCTGCAAGTGCCGTTAACAAAACATCCTAATAAAAACATCCAACGCTTTGCATAAAAAGAGCCTTACTGCAGGAAACCCCGCCGTTAGAGCCTGAATGGCCGTGCTGCATGACAGCAGACGTGTCACATGTGTGCACGTATGGCTGAAGTCGCCCACAGCAAACTATGTGAGCTGCAGTCTGCTTGTCTGCGGATATTCTGTGACAGGATAAACAGAGGTCTAAAGGAGTCACTTTAAGAAACTCTTCTGGGTTTATTTAACCTCACGGCCCTTCGTGTCTGTCAGTCTGTCTGTCTACTCGTCTCTCCGGCTGGGAGAAGAGTCTAAATCCGGCTCGCATCAAGATATCGCCTGCATCAACAACCCCGCAGCCACACAATCTCAACCAGATCACACACGCAAGTCCTTTCCCTTCCACATATCATTTTGTTGTTTTTTCACTTTCTGATGCAACTGAAAACAGAATTCTCCAAATAATCATCATTACGTGAAAATAATTGCCAGGAAAAATGAACAAATCACCTTAAGGAGGCACCAGCACATAAAAAAGTCGCTGTGTGTGTCTCACAGCCAGGCACCGCGCCGGCCGGGGCCGGACATGTCAGCGACGGAGCAAAGGGAAGCTCAGCTGTGCGGCACACCCCGACAACACACCCACCCATCCACCCACAGGAATGTGGAGCTGGCACGGCCCAGGTGCCATCGTTCGGGGTTGTGACATCGCTGCAGGACTGTGCTAAGACACGAGTGTGTGACTAGTCACTTCAGATATATGGGGAAGGATAAATGGTTGTCATTTACAGAGCACCGCTTGAACTTTTCTTTAGGTTTTATTCAGCATTTATTGTTTTCAAATTCATGTACTCACAAACACACGTAAAAGCTGTGTTGCTTGATAGACTTATACTAGATTCTATATATAAAGTAAAATAAGAATTCAGAGTCTAGTCCAAAGACACTTGACGCATGGAGGTGCAAAATGGTAAATAAATTAACATCAATCTGTGGGATACACTTGAGAAATTCTCATTGATCTACTATAGAGCCAGCTGTGTATCCCTCCACACACTCCAGTCCACTAGATGGCAGTGATGCACCTCTAACCTGATTGCTAACAAATAAAAAAAACCATAAAAGGGAAGAAAATAATATAATTCACAAAAGAAAGATGCTGAGCAAAAGATAATTTGTGGCGCCAAAAAGAGCCAAACTGAACTTGTCATCTTGCTGGACTTTTTACATCCTTTACACGTATCAGAGCTGAACGATATGATGATATATATCGTTTGGACGATAGAAATTGTCTATCGTTTCATATGAGGCGCTATCATTTACGCCACGATAAGGTGCTTTATCGCGGTATTTCACGTCAAGATGCGCTTTATGGCATGCACGCTGCAGTATGTAAAAAAACATGGAGGAAGACAGTAGCAGACGTGTTTCAGAGCAGGATAATTCACTAAAAGATGACCAGCCAACCCAAACTGATGAGCTTGTTCATGAAAGAGGGGAAATTTCTGTCACATGGATGCAGTTTGGATTTAAAAAGACCGACATGGAACAGACTAGCTCACAGTCCCAACAACGGACTTCGATACAACTTACTCATTTTATCACCTGCGCAGGAATCAGAATAAACAATACAGAATAAAGAATAGAGTCAATGAGCAAACGCCGCAAAAGCAGCGTCAAGTGGAGGCGAAAGCTCATAATAAACTCCAGACATGAACGCTGCAACAGGTATTTAACCATGAATCGCCATACAGCCACATAACTGATGACTGACAACATTACACACACAGTTTTATGTTGTTATGTATAACGTTATGGGGATATTGAATGAGCAGTATCGGGTTATGAGAATTTGGTAGTGTCACCCAGCCCTAACGTATTATTCCAACTACATCAGTAAAGCAAGGCAAGCTTATTTCTATAGCACCTTTCATGTACAAGACAATTCAAAGGGCTTTACAAGAAACATTAAAAGCATTACAGATGGTGTAAAAACAGACAAAAAAAATGCATAAAAGCAAAATCACAATAAAATCCTAAACTCAATTAAAATAATTAAAAGTTCCTGTGCAGATGTCCTGCATAGGTGCATGACAAAAATCGAGGCTATCGGTAGCAAGAAAAGGTTTAAGTGGTGAACAGCAAATAAACAAAATCGAAGGAAGCATGAATACTTAGTTTCATCACCTAAAACATAGTGTGTGTAGGAGCCGATTGTGCAAAGCCATTTCCATCATGGCAGAATTCAACAGAAGGAATACAAAAAGCACTTTTTTTCCATTTTTTCCTTGAACAAAACCAGGAAGTAGAACCATAACAAAGAAATGAGACATTTTTACTGTTTCAGTAATGAAAACAAGGCCAAACACAATAGCTGGACTCCATCTTCAGCCCTGACAACCAAACAGGTGGAGAGATTAAATCTGCTCCACCGTATCCTCAGGACACCTCCTGGTGTCATACGACGGCGCCGCCATCAGCTGCTGATTAAACTGTCCTTTATTTGTGTTTACAGCTGAACAGGAGGTGACGATCCCACAGCTACCTGCTGCGTCACACACCAAGCTCAGATTGAGAGGCTGCAGTGCCGACCGCAGCTATGTTTACAGTGTCAGCTGACACGATTGGCAGCAGCCAGCCAATCAAACCCTGCTATTTTCCATGACCTCAAGGTGGTGAACTGCACCTGAACTGTTCCAGAGGCAGCCGCTAGAAAGTGAATTCCTCACAAGTGAGGCTAATCGGGGTTGCAGATAAGGTAGTGTGCTTTCTGACAGGCTGCTCTCTTCAGCGAGAGAGGAAGACGAGGAAGGAAGGCTCATGAGCGCATGGAAAGAAGGCATCTGGGAAAACAATCGCCATGTCCTGCGGCAAGCTGCCACTTCTCCTGGCATAGCTGATACGCTCTGTATCAATATGAAAGTAGATACACACTCTTTTACACTGAACTCAGCTTTAACGGATGAACACACACCTGGCAAAAGCACTAAGAAGTGTAGAGTGTATACTTGTATTCCCAAGATGACATGTGGCCTGTGTGTTTCATTCCAGAGTGAGCTAATAAATGTGTCCTTGTGTGATGGGCCAGACATTCCTTCCAGTCTTTAAAAAGCTCATGTGGAATCACAGGGATGAGTCACAGCTGCCAGGAGACCACCAGTCCTGTTGAGTGGGCCACATGGAGTCACTCACACTCTCATACATGTTTAATACTCTCATGTTGCCCTGTTATCTCAGGCCAAAACTGCGTGGAAGTGGATCACTGGACTTTAAATAGAAAGGTTCGTCAAATTAAAAACTCATAAGGGATACAAGTTTATATATACATGAAAGTGGAAACTGCAGCCTTCCTTTGGGTTCATAATAATAAAACTGCATGATGTTTCTAGGCTGTTTCGCCAGACAGATATGGTTTTATGAAACCATATCTGCATTTTACATAATCAGAAATAAGGGTGAGCTCTTCTGTGTTCAGTGGGGAAAAAAAAAACAGGTGAGAACAAAGTGGATAAAACAAAAGAAAAAACAGGAACAGCTGAGTGTGAAATCAGTCAACACTGGTTTTTAGTGGTGCGGATGCTCCTAACGGGTCAGAGGTTAGAAAACACCGCAGGTCTGTCGACAAGCAACGCGCTGCTAGTGCTGCGGTCACAGTGAACGTAACCTGAGACTGTTTTGCTTCTAAAGAGCATTGATGTGAGCAAACAGAGGCCATGAACTGTGGCTCAGATCCCTGCTTTCCACTGCATGATAATCTGCTTCTACCACACTTCCAACACTCTGCTCAGAGTTAAAGCAGTCTCAAACGTCCCCACAAGGCTTCACACACGCTGCAGTGTGAGGAGACGGCACGGGAAGGCTTGCCGGACCAAACTTTAAAGTCTGCCGTCAGATCTCCCTCCGCTTGGCATCCTACTCATGCACTGTGTTCACTGAGCTGGCTGGAGTTGCGGCTGTTCATCGTGATAACTAACAGATTAAATCAATTTAACTGCACCATCACGTAAACCTAACTTGTTCCATCCTCCACGAGAAGCAACGACTGAGTTCTTGTTCACGAGGCTGCAAGAACAAGAAAAAACTTCTGGTTTGTCAGGTCCATACATCCTGCAGGAGAAACATGTCTGCAGCAGGGACGGATCACTGCAGTGGGGGCGATGTCTGCTTTTATGTGCGATGAACCCAGTTGTTACCTCCGCCAAGGAGGTTATGTTTTTCCCGGTGTCTTTGTGCTTAAGATAACTCAAAAGGTTATGGACGGATTTTTATAAAAAATTTCAAGGAGTTAGAAATGTAAAAATGAAAAACTGATTAAATTCTGGTGGTGATTCGGATCACCGTTAGGATCCAGGAATGTTTTAAAATGATTCTCTAACATTGTGCTTGGCGGAGGTTTCCACGCTCTGCGTGCTTTTCTAGTTTCATATTTAACGAGCAACTTTGTCCGCGGCAGGGCGGGTTGTGCACGCGGCAGGGTCTGAGTGTTTTACTGCCACATGTAAAAACGTTCGTACTTTCTCACGACGTCGATAAGCTGTTTTATCAAAACATATCGTTTTACCTGCAACAGTAAAAACACGCAACACGCAAACAAGCAACAACTCTGCTTTCCCCGTGTTAACCACGCCCACTTTACATATCCGACCAATCACACGATACTTCTTGCAGACCCGCAAGAAAAAAGTTCTGCCAGCCCGATGTGTCAAGAACTGTCTTCAAACGTGTCCGCGAGAACAAAATGACGTCATTTTCTTCTCGGGGCTTTGAGAACAAGAAAAAAGTTCTCGCTTCTCATGGAGTATGGAACAAGCTTAACACATTCATGTTGCGCTACATTTTTTGCGAATGAACAAATCTGAACACAAAACTTTAATTGGTCCTTTTGTTTACATCAATTTTGTGTATATTAATGAAACAAAACGTTTATAATGTATAACCGATTAATCTGACGTTCATGTTGCAAAGCAAACTCCTTTAACCTGGAGAGAAAAGTTTAATTTATATGACATTTATTCTTTTTGTGGAACTCCTGTCGCTCCGCAGAGGAAAAGCCCTTTTCTCTGATGAAATCAGTCAGTCTGCTTGCAGTTAGAAAACACACAGAGGGCACCTGCACAGCTGTCTTTCCATGCATCTTACACCAGTCTGCACAGCCAGGATGAAGGTTCAAGCTCAGCTAAGACGACACTGGGTCCGCTGAGTTAGATTCAGTCCATTTCCTGTCCATCATTTGGTCATGCTTCCGCTGTAAATGGCTGCAGTGTTTTTTTCACATCCCAGCTGTGGCGTTGCTGAACTCTGCTGTCAGTCCAGGGAAATTTATCATACTGATAGGTAGGGCTGTGACGATATGTTTTCATCCCGATTCGATTAAGATTGTTTTTGGTGTCGATTCGTTTTAAATTGCGATTTCCATGATTCCTCGATATTGCTTAATTTTGTAGACTGAAAAACAAAAAAAAAATGTATGAAACCTTTTTTTGCTCGTCATTTTTCTTGATTTAAATTCGGAAAAAACAACCCAGTAGCCAGACTATCATTCTGCTGCTATCATGCCCAAGAAAACAAGTAAAAAGACCATTAAAAACAATAAAAATGACAAATATTTTATAGTGAATTAATTTCATTTTGAGAAAAAAAAAAATCAATTTTAAAATTGTGAAGCAAAAAATCCCAATGTTTGATTTTTTTATTCAGTTTTCCTATCCCTACTGATATGTGCATCACGAGAGAGCACAGTCCATCTCTCTACTATTTCCTCTCAAACATGCATACAGGCGTTTAGAATAGGACAAGTTCTGTAACTTAATTAGCAAACATGTCTGATATGATTATAAACAAAATTTTTCATCTTTTCAGAGTGAAAAACCAGAACAAACTGGTTCATGTGGTGGTTTTGAAGAAGCTTGTTCTGCTTTGTGGTGCAAATGTTTTTAAAACCCGAAGATAATGTTGATTTCATCGTGGGAAGCCAAAATTATACCTGAAATTAAAACTGGATTAAACGTGGAACCATAGCTGTCATTTCATCATCTAACAATGTGCCGAACTGGTTTGAAGCACCGCCAAAGAGAAACTCGCTTTCAATGCGTTTCAGAAGATCACATTTACAGACTGAGTAGCATCAAAGATAAAACTTTTAAAACTTTGATGCTGAGAGCAAAGAAAGAAATCTCCTCCATGTCTTAGAGTTAAGCAGTGTGATACCAGGGATGTGGCAGAATGCAGCACATCAGCTGGACTCGCGTCGTTTTGAGCAAATATGAATCAGATAAAGGTGAGATTTTGTAATCATTGACTGGTGACAAGCTCAGAAAAACCTTGGTAACCCTGACTCTGGATCTGAACCCCAACAAGAGTAAATGGGACACATTAAAAACAAAAACCCGCCCACTGAGGCAGCAGCATCCTGGACAACATCAAACCCTGAGGTGTCCTGTCCTGCGTTAAAGATCTTTCTGACGTACTTTATCTGTACCGTATGAAAAACAATGAGGAGAAAACAAACTCTTCCAGAGAACCGAAACCTTCGCTGACCCCCCCCCAGAGAGGGTTGTGTGTCAGCGCGGGGAGAGTGGTGCAGATTTGTGTCAGCAGATCTGACAGGTTGTCATGTGTGAAATGAGCACATTCTCTGCTGTGGAAAAGGCCTGCAGGGACGAAGGGGAGTGGGAAAAGAGAGAAAGATGTGAAAGGACGTAATGATGACAGCTTGACAAACCTATACACACACTCACACACATGCAAACACCCACTTCGATAAGGAAAAGGTTTGTGGGAGAAAGTTATCGCCACCACCGGAATAAAGATTCCTTTCAGCTCATAAATGTAACACAAGACAAAAGGTCAAATTTTTCTCACGTTTGAACAAAAAAAGCCTACATTTCAGTATTGCTTGAGTTTTTCGGGTTTTTTTTTTCAGCCAACAGTCCTGTTAAATCCTGGTGGCCAGACTACAGAAACTCCTGCACGCTGTGAGAAAACAAACCTTTTTTTGTGTGTGTGTGTGTTACAGGATTAGAGCCAAGCAGCAGTATTCAGCTTTCATTTGGCTGTGATCTGGTGTTTCTGTCGTCAGGAAATGTGACAAACTGCATAGAATCTGTTTATAGGATGAGCTGCGATGACACAAAGAAAGCACAATGCATCTCCTGCTTACATATGGGCTGCAGCCGAGTAACACCTTTCTTATTAGCTGCATTTTGACTGCAGGAGCTTTTCCTCTGAGACTCCACACTTTAGGAGGACCCTTTCCCTGACCTTTCTCCTTTTTTTTAGTGCACAGTGGCTAAACAAAAAGTAGGGAGATATGCATCTCCCAGAAGCCAGCTTAGGTCAGGAGGAGGTTGGAGAGTACACAGAACTGTCAGGAAAGGATTTGCAAATCAGATCATTTCTGACTGATCAACAGCTCCAATAATCTTATCGTTTCAGCATCAATGTCGGCGTTCTTCACAGCTTATTCAGTCTGTTACCTTTAGGGTGTGGGGATCGTTTGTCTTGAGGCTTTTGTGAATACAACGTATGCCACAGTCAAGCAAGTTTGATCATGAAAACAAGCTAAAAGATAAAAATGTTCATCTATGATCGTTTCAGAGCAGCACAAATAAAATGAAAGGGTTGCAGGGTTGAGCTGAAATTCAGCTCAAACCTGCAGGAAGGTTCCACTGTCAGGTTCAGGTAAAGAGGCGCATTGTATCACAGCACCTTAGACTTCACTTCTGTGTTTGTTTGGCTGTTTTTGCATGGAAAATATCACGCCAAAAAACAACCACAACTTTTTGTTGCATTTTTGCATAAAAAATGCAAAAAAATTAGAGATTTAAATGGCAAATATCACCAAAAAGTGTCCTAAAGTCCTGGAGGAACGGACTATTTACTTCATCTTTGCTGGACTTTCAACCTAGTTTTACAAGACCAGTTCAGAAAATAAAAATATGCATTTTCTTTTTCCTTTTGTTTCTACATTTGGTTTTTAAATTCTTTGTTATTGTTGGATGAACCGCAGTCTAAGTTGACTGCAAGCTGACTCGATCATTCAGGCCACTGACCGGCCGAAGCTGACCCTGAACCTCAGTCTTCCTCACACTTCTTCTTTTCTAAAGAAAGATATTTAAAAATACAAGATAACAGCATCTAATCAGATTATATCTTCACGTGCAGCCGATACCACCAATACCAAGAGTGTTTTGTTGAAAAGAAAAAGACCCTGTTACACTTAAAGAAGCAGCTATTTTTGTTACAATCCAGACGTTTAGTAAACCTTTTGCAGGTGGAGTCTTACTTACTATTTAGGCTGTTTCTTTGATATTTCAAGAAGCTTAATTTACACTTGAAAATCCGTTTTCTGTCTGTGAAGTAAAACAACCAAACAAATGTCCCTTTAAATCTAACCTGCAGCCTCACGCTGTAAAAACTACGTCAACTCAGTGACTGACGGTTTTTTCGTTCATGAAAACATAACGTGACTCCGTGACCTGCAGACCATCAGTCATGTTGAGCTTCTCTCATGTCAGCTTCACACTCAAGCAGCTGAGTCTGAGCCAAGGGCAACAAGATGAAGCAGAAAGGCGGGATGTGAGGCCGTCCGGCTTTTTGAACTCAGGGTTCACAAAGGTCAAGGTTTGAAATAAGACCAATCTAAATGACCTCATGTAGCTCCACAACAAGTTCATACATAAAACCTTCTTCATTCAGCCTGCCATCACTGTGGTCACTGAAAATCAGCATTTTAAGTGCATTTCCCCAAAAAAACAATAAAAACCACAATGTTAGATTAACAACAAAATAAGCCGGATCAGTGTAAACAAATGAAGGCTTTGGTGTACAAGGAATCCCTTCGTCTGTCCGATCGGTTTCCGGAGCCTCAGAAAGCAAAAGTTCAGTAAACCCTGCCTCCTCCTACTTCCCAAACATCACTCACTCTGTCTTTGTCGTCAGCCACGTCACACAGCACGTCATCCAAGTCGAGGATTCCTCCGTCGCCGTGCTCCAATCGGTGGACGTGCAGCCAGTAGCTTGCATCCTGCAAGATAAGACAAAATGTGACTTGTAGTATTTTAGAAAAACTGTGCAGCAAATAAGAGTTAATAAACTACCTCAGAAGAATAAAAGCCAGCAAGAGAACAACAAGAGCTTGAAAATAAGTGCTGTGCAGAATATTTATTCATTTATTGTCTATACCATCATGTCCAGTTCAGGGTGATGGGGACGCTTGAGACTATCCCAGTCCATCATAGGACCAATACTAGAAAAGCACTCAGAGCTCAGAGTAGGGATGCACCAATACCAATATCAGTATCGGCTCAATACCAAGCATGTGTGCTCATAATTGGTATTAATAAAACTGTACCGATACCACACTTGTCAAGCTAGCAGATATGAAGAAATAAATGCCTTGAATGTTAAAATGTGACATTTTTTGTTACACTAAAAGCTAGATCCTTGTTTCAAAACCACACATTTATAGTTGTATTTAGGTAAAATGTGCCAAATCATTATCAAGCTTGTTGAAATTGTTCGATCTGTAATGTTATTATATTTGTATTGTTGAGGTAACTTCAGAAAGGATGGCTCATTTATTAAAACCTAATGAAATCTTACACAGTTATAACAGCATTAATAACCATAGTCACAATAATGTTCATATAAACAGATTTGGTCTCTGCAAATATCAATATTCACATTTCAGATCTTGGTATCGGATCGGAACTCCCAAAAAGTGGATCGGTGCATCCCTAGCTCAGAGCTCCACCAAGCAGCTCCTTTCCAACCAGAATGTGATTTTCCAGCCATGTTCTAATCCTACATTCATTTTACATGGATACACTATTCGACTGCTAGATTCACTGATAATAAACCCAAAGTATCTCGGCTTTATTGTGGTGTTTGTTGCATGTTTATATTTAAATTTGTTCTTTGGCAGAGATGATATTCCAAAGACCCCCTACTTATACTGTTCTGGATGGTAGCACCCAGAATCCAGATGTATCTTTGATATCTTGTAAAACCTATTGGGAACTTCGGGATTTTTATTATTGGGGTCACATGCTTATATACCATCTTGCAATGATGAAGAATGCTTTAAAAAATTCCAGGATCCAGATGGTAATCAAGTTAACTCCCTAAATTTAATGGAATTCAAGTTGGACCAATACCTATTCTCAGGAAAAGGAATCACAAAAATCCATCCTGTAGTTTTTGTGTTGCTAACAAGCAAATAAACAAACAGACAAATACACAAACGCTGGAAAAACAATCTCCTTGGCAGAGGTAATAAAGAGACAAACAACCACTCATATGGAGAATTTAAAGTGACCAATTAACCCAACATGTACATCTTTTGGATGACAGGACAAAGCCAAAATGCCTGGAGAGGTTCAAACCAGTGACCCTCCTGCTGACCACCACAATGCAGCCATATGCGCAGCACATAAAAGGACAGAGAGATGAAATCCTACACATGCTCAGGTTTAAAACTGTTGAGCGTGATTTGCTGTCATTGTTCTTGCAGATGTTCAAGTCAAGAAGACATTTGCAGTCGTCAACACCAGAGAGGAAATCCTGGTGTTCAATCTACTCTGTCTTAGCTGTCAGATGGTTAACCACAAAACACTCAAACTTCACAAAAACCTGGTGGGAGATGAGATGGGAACATGAAATAATGTTTAGTTATTAGACAAAAAAAGACTGCAAAAAGTGCTTACATGCACAACAAAATGATTAAATGAGACGGGTAAAAAAGGGCGTGGGTTATTTTCTTCAGCTTTCAGCATGTATTCAAACTAACCCCTAAAATCCTCCAAATTTCATGACATGCAGAAAACAGAGACCCTGCTACAAGCTGACAGGTTACATACAGATCGGCTAACCGGGGACACGAAAGCAACTGCAAGTGCACAATGTGTGCAAGTGCATCAGTTATGAGTCATGATGTGACTATTTGGCTTTAAGCTACACGCGACAGCCCCAACAGTTCCATCCTCATTATCCACTCCTGCTTGCCAAAGACACATCATGCAGGAGCCAATAACACTTGCATTATATTTAATTTGAAAACTAATCCTAGGAAAACAAATCATTTGATTTGAATGGGCAAAGAAAAGCAGCAAGAAAGTAGAAAAAAGGCTGAAAATGAAGATCAGGGGAAGGGGGTCACTGTGATTCATTATATTTCTAATCCTTGGGGATTCAGGAGGATGCAACAGGAATTTTCCTCTTGTTTTCTCAGGACTGAAAGCACAATCACGGCACACTTTTTTGTTTTTCTGGGAATAGCTTCAACAGTCTAGTTAAAGAGTCTAATATGGAGGGTGTGTATTTCTCCCAAAGTCCTGCTCATCAGATGCCATCGTTTCCATACCTGCAGTCTACTGGTTTGTTTTTCAGGGAAAATACTTGGAAAACAACCTGCAACCTTGCTGTACGTAGATCATTTAGACTCTAAAAACAAAAAATTTATCAAGGCTGCATCTGTACTTTTGATCCACCCAGACTGTTGTCCACTCCTCAGAATGAAAAGTAGCTATTGGATGCCCTAATAATGCCTAAATTATGTCATCTAATTTGCATAATCAATCTGGTACATAAAGTTGCAACAGACAACTGCAGAGGGAAGAAAAATTTGTTATATGACACCCTAAACATGTTTAAAAGAAAATGTTTTTAAAACAAAGTGTTTTGGGGTTTTTGTTTTTTTTTTAAATCAATATTTTCTTTGGTTTTTATTTTAGATTTTATTAAGTGTAGTTTGGTTGCATTGTGTTCTTGTATTTCTGTCTTTTTAAAATGTTTCTGTTCACACTCTTCATGAAATCGATATTTTTGGTTTTTTTTTAAAAAATCTATATTTCCAAATAAATGAAAATAATCCATTATAAAATAAAATGTTTTTTTAAAATGATCATTTATTTACTATTATATTTATTTTTTATTGTTTTAATTGCTCTTTTTACTTTTCTTCTTGGGAATTTTCTCAGCAGAATGATTTACTTAATTAAAATGAAGAACAATGACGAGCAAAACATTTTTGTTCATGTTTAAATGGAATCGATCCAAATAATTTGTCATTTCTTTCTAGCTTATAGAAGAATGAAGTTACTTGTGAAATTTGCACCAGAATCACCAAAAATCAGAATCGAACGGAATTGTGAATTGTTGTTTGATTCACATCCCAAATGCTTTCACATCAGTTGCCAAAAGTCTGATGGGGGGGGAGTCACTGGAGCGGCCTGAAAACTCACTACTTATGGCAACAGAATTGCTAAGTTGGTTACACTACACATATCTCACATTACTGGTAAATCTACATTTTATCCTGAAAATTTACATTTATGTTCAAGTGTACAGATTAAAAACATAGAGATACAAATTTATGTTTGCACAGAAACAAATAGCTTTGTTCAGTTAAGTCTGCAAACAGCCCAACCTGATCTGTAAGAGCAGGTGTGATTTAAATAAAATGTATAAAGAGCATAAAAACAGTAATGTAGAAAACAAAAGGTCTCATTGGCTCTCCCTCGTTTCCGATCAGCTGTGGCAGGTGTCATGTTATGTGACAGTCTGCATTATTTCTTGTGTTGTCTGACACACAGATCCTGTATGGATTTCTGCTGACAGACTTCAATAGTTAAAATCTGAATTCACCCACGACTCTCAACACCAGGCATCTTAAAGGAGGGGAACTATGATAATAATGCAAACATTAGCTGCATCCAGCAAAATACCATGTAAAGAAAAGAAAAATAATACTAAATAAAGTACTCTGCTGTACTGACTACATTAGACTAATGTCTACAGGTTCTCAGATAAATAAAGGTTGAGACTTAACTACAAAATGAATCAGCGGAGCTCAGAGCAGGCGAGTTTTTAGACTGAAATTGCTTCCATTTGTTATTTATTTTCCAAGTTACTGTTGAGTCAAATAATAAAGAAAAATGAATCATTTTAGCATTTTGTGGAGGGGGTTCAACCATGAACTTATTTGGAGGACAATTAAATATATGAATAAAAAGCATAAAAACAAACAAGTTTATTGCTCAAGACTTTTTGTGAGTGGAACATTAAAAAGACTGAATCACAATGTCGTGTTTCAACTGCTTTTGAGAAACTGAATAAAAAATGTGGAGTTACCAAATATGGAGCAATGGAAGCTTTTTCCCTTCACTCTAATATCTGATCTACATGTCACCAGTTTTATTTATGCATCCTGCACACAAATAACAGCGTATATATCCATAAACGAGACCTGAGGCTTGACATTTAATGGTTTTGTAAGTGGAGATTGGAGGATGACAGGGCTGATATCCATCTGTGTTAACTTATGTGTGCTATATGAAGTCCCTGCAGTTTGCAAGGACACACACACCACATCAAAGAGTGTGTAAATGGGGGGGTGTGTGTGTTAGTGTTTAATTCTGTAGGACCAAGTTCATGTGGTAAAAATAGCTTAAAGCAATTGCCCCGTGACAAACTGAAGACAGGGCAACAAGTGACATAGTAAATAATCTGAAAGTCTAATTGAAACTGAAAACATAACACACATACACAAACACACACACACAGCTTTCAAATGCAGGTATCTATCTGAAATAAATCTGTCATTTGAACAAGACAACAAAAAAGGTCTCAATACCGCATCTAGTTTCTCAACATCTTCCATTCCCTTTAGATATAATCAAGATTCCCATGACACTAATCTGGAAGGCCATCGTCTAAAGGATTGCATAACGATACAGGACAGATCTGGAGCTGGATCAGAGAAGCCATCGCCTGCTGTAGCCCTCATCTGCCCAACAGCAGACCTGGAAGGAGGCCAAGGCCATCACTGCCTGTGGGGAAAGCACAGCACTACAATTTCCACAGACAAGCAGGCGTGGGGTGCCCACTGCTCTGCAACAGCACCATAAAAAGGAGATGCGAGCCCGAGGCCCCAATTAACAGAGTGCCAAGTGTTATTATACAATCATGGATTGGGTTATTAGATGCGTACGAAGTTAGTGGGGTGTTTCGAAGTCAAACTCTACTAATAAGACTTTGAAGACTTATTTCAACACCAAATATGAGTTTATGAAAAATATGTTGTCATGGGGAGAGAAATGGGTCAAAACAAGAGAAGGGTGTATGTTGTACCAGTTGGCCATATAAATAGTCAGAAGAAGGGACTAATGAAATGAGAAAATGAAAAATACTTTATTAATCCCCAAGGGAAATTCAATATTGTAGTAGATAATTATCTTGAGGAGGTCTTGTTCCTGAGGCTGATGGCTGCTGGTAGGAATGATCTGTATCTTTCAGTCTTGCATCAGACCTGAAGAAGCCTGTCACTGAACAGACTTTGTTGTTTTTCTTCACTGTGTGTATAACAATATAATACATTGCTGTATTTTCTAAAACAATACAGGTTTCAGGGTATTTGACGATATTACCCAAGTTTACTACTGATTGAGAGAAGAACTGCTGCAGTAGATTGTCCAAGAATAACCAAACACATCGACATCAGGACAGTTGTGCACCAAAACGTGGAGCATTTTCATGTCCACATTGTCCTGATCACAGCGCTGAATCCATCTTTTGCTCAATGGAACCATGTCTTTGATCATATGGATTGTGATGGTTTTGGTTGCTGCAATTTTTCCAACATAATATATAGTGCATATACGACAACACAGCTGAAAGTTGCCATGATGACATAATCTGCAAGAAATAAGATGTTGCTCCACTTGCAAAACTCTCATACGCCAACATTTGTTCAATTTAATAGCTTGTGCTAAAAGAATGTTAGTAGCCCTGTGTTGGTTTCACTCTCTTGTTTGTCTGCAGAAATATTCAGCGCTGCTACACTTTAGTACGATCTATAAAGTGATTTGATGCTAACAGAGTAATAAATATAGTATGGAAACGACTACCTCAAAATCCTTTATGTGGAACTCCTTCAAGAAAAAATGAAATGGGGTCCAGTGCAACCTCTACAAGGGAAAGGAGCAAACTACTATAGCTGAACAATCATTTGAAGCATCCAAGATCCCTCCACACATCAGTAGTCATGGCCTGGATTTGTCACCAAAGCAGGTAAGTTTCAGCAAATAGCAGACCTCATCTCCTTAATAATAGCCAAACATATCTGTTGTTGAAGGTTTAAGAAGTTTAAAAAGAATTAATTGATCCTGAGTTTAATCAAGAAGACCAATCAGCACAAGACAGAAGCTGAAAATACTGGAGAGAAGCGGTCAACCATTGCTGAAAAGGTGTCTATAAGACAGCAAATGCCCATTCCAAGTATATGCCAACCAAATACTCCCTGCATTGTAAAACATATTCAAAAATGGAGAAAAACTAACAAAAGAAAAAGAAAAAGAGTCCAGAACTTAAGAACTATTTTGAATGAAAGCGTCACATAGTTGCCGCTACACAACAACAAGCGAATTGTGTCGTGGCAACACACATTCTGATCCATTTTACCAACTTTCACATCCTTCAAACCACAGAATCAATGTCAACTAGCACTACGTTAGTGCACAAAATTCAAATCCAACAATGTCTCTGGAGGACCTGAGTTTCGAGTTCCAGTTTGAAGAGAGAGATGATGAAGACAAGAGGAACTTGAGTGAAAATGAAGAAAACGTGAATTTAAGTGAGCTTTTCCTTCTGTTCAACAACCTGAAGATGTTTGATGACATCTATGTGAACAACATAGTTATAGATATGGAGGTAAGGCAGATATTGATCATTTTGTTTGACTGTATTTTCTATCAACAATTCAATGGGAAATTCCAGAGTAGGCCACAATCAGTAATGTTCCAATTTTACCAGAGAGGAAAAGTGATAACTTTATTTACCTACAGCACCAAATGGAGGATAGTGAATGGGAGACCAATTCTGAATCTGACAGCATCATATCAGACCTGATTCTCCTCCAGGACTATGTCCAAAGTATTTTGGAAGACGCTACTTCCCCCTTGACCTCGATGCCGCTGTCTGCTACGTCGCAGGAAAATACACTGAGCTCCGCCTCCTCCCACATCGAGGACTTTACTGAGGTTACCACTAGGAGTGTCTTGGATCTGCTTGAAGAGGTGTTCTCTACATCTTCCTCTGGTTCATCTGACAACTCAGATGGTGCAAACGCTGCAGATGGAGAAGTGGGCAACGTGGACAGAATGGACAACTTACAGGGTGAAAATGAATGTAGCTTGCAGTGAAGCAGCGGGGAACAGTTAAATAAAATAGTGTACCGTAATCTGCATGAAATAGCTTTGTTTCTATCAGACTGGCTAAAAATAGAAAGCATTTATGTTGTATTTGATGATTAGGGGCTTTTGTCTTTTGCTGCTATACAGGCTGCTGTGGTGAAACAGAGGATTAAATGAACACAATGGTGTCATAAACTGCAGGTTAACCAACGAGTAGAGTCGGCTACAATATGCAGCAACTTCATGCGCTTTTACTTGTTTGCACACCTCCCTAATGTATGTCGACCTAACCAGTCACCATTGTAGACATGGGAGGGAATGGGGAAACATTTACGATGAAACACTGAAATCGTGACACTCAGACTCACGCTTAGAATAATGGCACAAATTCATTTTGTCATGCAGAATTGTCTTGATTTTCTAGAAACAGTATTACACTAAAGGCCACATTGACAGCAATGTGTGCATCAATGTTTTACCCAAGAACACTTTGGCAAGAGGTCCTAGGAAGCCAGTGGTGATCATGCCATAGTTCAAGGCAGCGGCCACAGCAAAGCCTCACCCTTTATTTGAGGATATTCGGTAGTTAGAGCCTTTACAGGGTCAGGCGGGGTCTTAATTAGTAGACATCAAGTGACCTTTGACACCTCCAACTTTATTTAATCTCACCACCCCCACTACCATCTGCTGCTACTCAGCAAACCTGGTATTACCATAATTCACTGCTACCATAAGACAAATGAACTCTAGCTGAGTGTTATTGGGACATTTTTAACCCACACATGGTTTTTTCAAGAGAAAGCCTAGCTTGTCTGCATCTACATCGTTCTTAATGGAGCTGAAACTGGTTATTCCTAAATGGCAAAGCTTGCATAATGTTTGGCACCAACTGCACGATAAAGTTCCCTGTATCTTTTCCTGGTGCAGTTATATTCTCTACAACCAAGCCGCAATGCAAACAACATGTTCTGTTGAAACTTCTATGTGTCTGCTGTTCTTGGCAGAGGTTTTGTTTTTGTTTTTGTCATGCACTAGCATCAGCTTGTGATGTACTGCAGTTAAAATGCCACAAGTTATCTACAAAGATTGGCACTCGTGCATCTGTAAACTTGGTTTTATTGCATTCCATCTTCCATCAAATGTCTGCTTATTCTCACTTATAAGTCTGTCTACGCCATTTCTGTCCAACCCTGTACGTTTCCCTCTTTGTACTGATTAAACTTTAACAAAATGTGCTTTTTAAAAACCAAGCCGCAATGCAAACAACATGTTCTGTTGAAACTTCTATGTGTCTGCTGTTCTTGGCAGAGGTTTTGTTTTTGTTTTTGTCATGCACTAGCATCAGCTTGTGATGTACTGCAGTTAAAATGCCACAAGTTATCTACAAAGATTGGCACTCGTGCATCTGTAAACTTGGTTTTATTGCATTCCATCTTCCATCAAATGTCTGCTTATTCTCACTTATAAGTCTGTCTACGCCATTTCTGTCCAACACTGTACGTTTCCCTCTTTGTACTGATTAAACTTTAACAAAATGTGCTTTTTAAAAAAGAAATTAAAAAAAAAATGCACTGCAGCATTCCCTTGTTGGGAATCCTTTGTATATCCACAACTACCCTGCCATGCAGCATCAATGCAGGTTTAAAACACATCATTTCTTGCACCAATTCTAATTTGCAAGTTGAGCGTTACATGTTTTTGTTTCCTCCCAAGTGACTTCCATTACTAAAAAAATGCATTTTGCTGCTTCATCTCCTCCTCCCTCTCAATTTAGGAAGACGGGAGAGGGGAAGGGCTAATGCTTCACAGAAGATGAGAGGGAATAATTGAGTGGTTGTAGATTTAAGATTTAGAGGGGACCAGATGGGAACAAGGATGGAATTACTTAAAGGCAATGAGATGGTTGAAGATCTTAAAATCTAAACAACGTGACACGGATCTAGCAGGGAGTTGAAAAACTTAACTTAATACAATCTATGTCAAGGCATGCTTTATCCTCACAGCAGGCAGCACTAATGAGATGTGGATTAAGAACACACAGTAGGCTTATTGGCACCCAAGTGTGTGATACTGTGTGTTTGTCCACCGGTGCACAAGCGTGTAGAGCTCACATATGCAGGGCAATCTGCAACAGGCAGAAGCTGTTACCGATACCTCATGAGTTTACAGTCTAAAAAATAAACTAAACTAAAAATATTTTTACCATAATTGGCAAAAACTTAAACTTGCATTCAAACACAAACATCAA
>NC_136625.1:10259806-10309806 GCF_933228915.1 Telmatherina bonti | reverse complement strand
AAACATCCAGCATGGATGGAAAAGGAGGGGTGATGAGCCTCCAGTCAAAGTGACAAGCCAGACAAGATGAGTTAGAACACACAAGCTTTGCCCAAATAAGTTTCCTATTTATTCATAAGTTTTCATGAAAAAGCTTGAATATATAATCTGAAATAATTCCTTAAATAAAATTAAGGAGAATAATCCAAGTATAAATCACCGGGTTAAGCTAAATCAACCCCTTCGCACATTCACAAAGGTCTGTGCCTCAATGTTATCAATCAGTCTTCTGTGCCTCCATTCAACTATTCAGCTCCACCTTAATGTCGCGGGTCGTTGCTCAGAGAAACGGAGACTAAAGGCGAAAAGAGGACCGAGACAGAAAGCAGAGAAACAGCAGCAGGAGCAAACACACTAATGGCAGCAGGGTAACAATGTCCCCATTTAAAAGAAACATTTTTATCTGATCAGAACAGCCGACGGCTTGACAGTTTAACATATTACGCTCTAAAAATGGTCCAAATTACACCATCTAGGACTGGGCGTTAAAACCAGGCAAGTAGGATTAATCCGACGACGTTAAACTTTAAAAACACCAAACAAGAGCTGTATTCATTCCAGTGTGAAGGAACCAGTTTGGATTTAGTCGTAGGAGTGGTAGCGGTCATTTCATGTGAAAAATGTCATTAGAAATACAGAACTGAACTGAACAGAAAGCTGTCCGACTTCACGCATGATGCAGCGGGAGCAAAACTGGGATTTCAGCCTGTAGCCTGATTAAGGTGATGAATAATGAAGAGTCACACAGAGGCCCCATGTTTTTAACTTCCTTCCTGTGCTGTGAAACGCAGAGAGGAAGGAGGACGAGATGGAGAGATAGAAAAGATGGATGAGTTGGTCTGCAGTGCTACACAAGAAAAAGGGAAAGGGGGGAGGAGGACTGAAGTTTACAGGAAAAGGGAAATATTCCTGAGACTGCAGTTTGTCTCCAAACAAAAATCTGAGTCATCCTGGTGAATATTTTATTCCCCAGAACAGAAATTTAGGGCCTTGAATACAGATGAAATTTTCTTGGCCAATTCACATTAATATTTTAATCGTTTTTTGTTTTTCTTTTTAACTTCTGACATGCAAATTCCAGTTCTGGGGAACAATCTACAGCACTTCATACCATCTCAGTTTTCATTAAAGTTTTAATTCTATACAGTATGAAAACATTAACTGTAAATCACTTTAACATTTGGTCCAAGGTCAAAAATGGTTCGCAGATCTTCCTGTCCAGCAGCCATGAGCTATTTTTAGATTTCCAGGGAAAGATATTTTGACTGAAACACTCTTCTCTCACATTTAAAGCAACACTTATTTTTATCTAAAGGGGGGTACAGCTACTAAAACAAGGACATCACATTCGTTCTCATTGCTGTTTCATACCTTGTTACTGTCAGGTTACGCCTGCACACTTAAACTGTCACTTCCTGCTACACACATATCATACGTTCTGTCATGAATAGCATGTCAGATGATTAATAATCCTGCCACAGACCAGACCTGACATGACCCAACCTCTAAGTGTATATCTGCCACCAATCTCACACTTCTTCATCAATTCATTTGCTTTCAGCAGTAAGCAGCTTAGGAGCACAAACAGAAGAGGATCAACAGCTCCAGTTAAACACACCATCTTCCAGCCCATCACCACAGAGACCTTCACGCCGTTGTCTTTTTAACTAGCTAATGCTTAGAAAAAGCAGTGGAATCAGAAATGGAAGGGAAATGGCGTTTTGTCATCAAACACATGAGAAAATAAAATACCAGAACGCAACGCGCCATCTCACGCATTTCCTCACGTGCATAATTCACATGTAATGCAACCTCATTTAATTCCAACCAGAGTACTTAATACGATGCAGAAATAGTGGGAAACTTGTGAGTAGGGGTGGGAAAACCGAATCAAAAAATCGGAAATCGGGATATTTTTTGTTCACAATTTTAAAATAGATTTTTTCAACAAAAAAGCTTTTTTTTTTTAAATAAATAAAATTAATCCACTATAAAAATTTTTGTCTTTTTCATTGGTTTTATTGATCTTTTTACTTTTCTTCTTGGGCGTTACAGTAGCAGAATGATGATCTGGCTACTGTGTTGTTTTTTTCTAACTGAAATAAAGAAAAATTACTAGCAAAAAGAAGTTTTATAAAAAAAAACAACAAATTTTTTTAATCTACAGAAATCATCAATATTGAAGAATTTTGAGAATCACAATTTAAATCGAATCGGCACCCAAAAAATCGGAATCGAATCGAAACAAAAGCTTATAGTCACAGCCCTACTTGTGAGATTCCTACAAGTTTGTTTTCTATCAGCATTAGGAGGTAACGGAATTTATTAAAGGCATATCTACTCAAAAAGTAAGCCATTAGATAACATTTATGGTGCCATCTGAAGCCAACTTGTTTAAACAGAAATGTAACTATTTTGTGCTGTTTGGCTTCAACGTTGGTTTCTGCACCATATCATCACATTATAGTCACAAATGATGATAGTTTTCACATAAATAAATCACATTTATTAGGTTTATGTTGAAAAAAAGAGCTTGAAATACCTTTCCAGCTACTTTTTGCATTGTTGTTTACGTTTGAAACATGATTTATATTGATGTTACAGCTGTAGTTAACCATCTTAACTAGCTGTAACCATCCAACAGTCTACATCTTGTGGCCATTTTAGTGTTACGCAAAGACTCCTGTTTGCATGAAACTCTACACAAACTGTGAACATGATATGTGAGGAAAAGCTGTCAGACCTGCCACATAATTTCCTGAAACAGCAGACTGTCAGATCCAGAAAGTAACAGGAAATGCTTAGCATAAAGAGGCTGTGTTAGACTTTTAGTAACCTAAGCTGAATCAATCTCAGGGGTCAGTTTTGTGTGTAAATATTTCCCCATTAAATTATCAGATCAGGAAACCACTGTGATAGTTGTAACTATCCTTAAAAACAACAGGAAAACAGCCAGGCTTGACTGTCAGCATTTGGAATAATTAAAATCGTATAAAATCCATGTCTATTCTCAACGTTGTTTCTTTTAAAGGGTCGGGTTCAAGGAAAACAGGGAGGCAAATTGAAGACACACGTCAAAGTAGCGTGTAGGGTTTCACCAACTGTCAGCCTGCCAGCATCCGCACCCCAAGACCCCAGCTTCACTAAATCCTTAAACAATGAGAAGGATTGAAATCAAGCACAAGTGGGGAGGAAAAAAAAAACACAGACTCTTAGGAGCACTTTTCAGCAAGCAAAGCTGAACTGAACCTGGCAACCGTCCATGTGGGCCAGAGTTGTTAAGTACCACGAGGAGGCCGCAGAATATACTGGCTGAATGAGTGATTCAGTCCTTATACACATGATTTAACACAACACGCTGGAAGCAGAAGAACCCTGTAAGTCTGGCTCTCTGATCCATCATTTCAGACCATTTTTAGACTTCAGCACTGCTGTCAGACATGCTCATTTGGATTTGTGGCTTTTTTTCTTCCAGACACCAGAAGTAAACGTGCCGTGGCATCGCAAGAGATGCAGAAAGAAAAGTATCCCGACTCGCACCGATGGCAAGATTAAGCTGTATTATCACTTGCGTTCCTGGCCAGTGAATAAGAAAACCTGAAAAGTGATAAAGTGACTGAGCAGAAACAAGACAGGAATGCAGAGAAACAGAAGGTGAGTCAGAGGAAAACAACTCAGGTGCAGTCAGAGGTTCAGCCGAGACACCGATACCGCTCTGAATGCTATCATCCACACCTGTCCCATCCAGTCCAGCAAGCTGCGCTAAAAGCTGGCCTTGGTGGCGAGAATTCAGAGGGAATAATCAGACAGGTTGTTGCTATCGTTCCTCTGAAGCAGGAACACGATGACTTCATTGTTTAAATACAAAGCAAAGTCAAACCGAGGCCGGAACAGATAAATGTTTCCCCTGGAGCTGGAACAGATTCATTGTCACAAACTTCAATGGCAGACATCTGCCATTGAAGTCGAGTCGAGTCGAGCTACGCTTTCCATTTATCTGGCCTTTAAATGGTTTGCTCCCACAATATACATTCACAGTTAGAAAGAATCACTTTTAAGATTCTGTTAATATGCATGCAAAACTAATTTTGTTCACTGCTCAGATGGTTTTAGGCTGCTTTTTTTTTTCTTTTTTTTTTTTTTTAATTTAAAAGAAATATACATATAAGGATTTTATTTGAGCAAATTTTCAGCCTGGAAATATTCTACAAAACCAAAGCTTGACAGACTTTTAGATGCACTCACACGAGGATAGTTGGGGGAACAAGGAATGCCAAATAATGTGGGAATCTCACAAGTTTCCCACATTATTTGGCATTCCTTGTCCGAGTCCAACAAACTTCATCCGGTTTTCTTTAAACCAACTGAACATCATCACGCAGCAACTTCTCATTGGAGGCTGGATTGCATGAGGCAATCACTGAACAAAACCTGGCTCATTGATGGGCCAGGGTCAAAAATAGAAACTCTTCCCCTTTAGCCAACTCATCACGTAGACAACAGCACAACACCAAGTCTGAGCAGTGTTTGGGTTTTTTCTTTATCCTTGGTTTTCAAATCTAAAGCAGTTTGAGCAACAGAAGAGTCTACATGTTGCACTACGTCACTTCCTCTCTTCTCGTCCATTAAGTGTCACACGATAAGCCTGATGTGTCCAATGACACTCCACGAGGGCCGCTGTCCTACATCTGGTTTTTGATGTATCTCTGTTCCAACACGCCTAGCCTACATGCAATAGACCAAACAGCCAATGAAGTTCTGCACAATTGCTACGTTTACAGTGGAGCTTTAATTCCTGTTTAATTCCAAATAAAAGTTAATTCTGCTTTCAACTGATGAAAAACGACCATGTAAACACTTAATTCCTTATGCAAATTTCTCTTTAGAACTAAACTTAATTTCAAAGTAAGTGTCAGGACATCGGGGGCAGTACCGCTGGATTGGCAGACTGGGGTGGTGGTCCCCCTTTTTAAGAAGGGGGACCGGAGGGTGTGTTCCAATTACAGGGGACTCACACTCCTCAGCCTCCGTGGTAAGGTCTATTCAGGGGTCCTGCAGAGGAGGGTCCGCCGGATTGTCGAATCCCGGATTGAGGAGGAGCAGTGTGGTTTTTGTCCTGGTCGCGGAACAGTGGACCAGCTCTATACCCTCTTTGCGGTCCTGGAGGGGGCATGGGAGTTTGCCCAACCAGTCTACATGTGCTTTGTGGACCTGGAGAAGGCATTCGACTGTGTCCCCCGGGGGCTCCTGTGGGGGGTACCCCGGGAGTATGGGGTACCGGACCCCCTTGTGCGAGCTGTCCGGTCCCTGTACGACAGGTGTCAGAGCTTGGTCCGCATTGCCGGTAGTAAGTCGGATTCGTTTCCGGTGAGGGTTGGACTCCGCCAAGGCTGCCCTTTATCACCGATTCTGTTCATAACTTATTTGGACAGAATTTCTAGGCGCAGCCGAGGTGTTGAGGGGATCCGACTTGGTGGCCTCAGGATTGGGTCCCTGCTTTTTGCAGATGACGTGGTCCTGTTGGCTTCATCTGGTGATCTCCAGCTCTCGCTTGAGCGATTCGCGGCCGAGTGTGAAGCGGCTGGGATGAGAATCAGCACCTCCAAATCTGAGACCATGGTCCTCAGCCGGAATAGGGTGGATTGCCCTCTCCAGGTCGGGAGTCAGGTCCTGCCTCAAGTGGAGGAGTTTAAATATCTCGGGGTCTTGTTCACGAGTGAGGGAAGGATGGAGCGCGAGATCGACAGACGGATCGGTGCGGCGTCTGCAGTAATGCGGACTCTGCGCCGGTCTGTCGTGGTGAAGAAGGAGCTGAGCCAGAAGGCGAAGCTCTCGATTTACCAGTCGATCTACGTTCCTACCCTCACCTATGGTCATGAGCTGTGGGTCGTGACTGAAAGAACGAGATCTCGTATACAGGCAGCTGAAATGAGTTTCCTCCGCAGGGTGGCCTGGCTC
Source organism: Telmatherina bonti (assembly GCF_933228915.1). Lineage (NCBI taxonomy): Eukaryota > Metazoa > Chordata > Actinopteri > Atheriniformes > Telmatherinidae > Telmatherina > Telmatherina bonti. Next base: position 10,303,809 of record NC_136625.1, on the reverse strand, counting down.
ACCCTTAGAGATAGGGTGAGGAGCTCGGTCATCCGGGAGGGGCTCAGAGTAGAGCCGCTGCTCCTCCGCATCGAGAGGAACCAGTTGAGGTGGCTCGGGCATCTGGTCAGGATGCCTCCTGGACGCCTCCCTGGTGAGGTGTTCCAGGCACGTCCCTCTGGGAGGAGACCCCAGGGAAGACCCAGGACACGCTGGAGGGATTGCATCTCTCGGCTGGCCTGGGAACGCCTCGGGATCCCCCCCGCAGAGTTGGCAAATGTGGCTGGGGAGAGGGAAGTCTGGTCTTCCCTGCTTAGGCTGCTGCCCCCGCGACCTGACCCCGGATAAGCGGCTGAAGATGAAGATGAAGATGAAGTGTCTGGTTTATTCGCATTTTATTTCCAAACTATTTAATTCCTCTGTCATGTAAACCTTAATTTTGCTCTAGGTTAATTTCGGTCGTTCTGCACATGCTTGTTACCTTGTCCTGTCCCAATGACGCGCGTTCGGTGGTCTATCTTCCTTTTCCTTCTCAGTTGCTGAAAAAAGTTAAGTACTACGCTCGTGTTGAGCTGCTACTTCAAAATCATAATACAAATAGCGAAATTGGTACTTATTATGTAGTTTTTACAAGTTACAACTGAAAAGTCGAGAAGCAGGGAGACAACTTTGTTTATTTCTGGTATACGTCGTACGTCACTTGCTCTCTCTGTCCAGTCAAATCAAATCAAAGACACTTTATTTATCCCCGGGGGGAAATTCAAGGTTCAAGTCAGCTCGTCCAAGGACGGACTGATACTTCGGCCCTGCAGACCGGTGCTGCCTTATATCAGAACCCTTCCCAACCTGCCTCTCTAAAGAGGAATTAAGTGAGGACGTGTTTCATGTAAACCTCCATTCAGAACTATTATTTTCACGTAAACTCATAGGAGAATATATTAATTTCGAATTATTAATTCCAAATGAAAAAGTATCATGTAACCGTAGTCAATGACTGACTCATTTGCCTCATGCAGGTTGACACCCCTGCTGTAAGCAAACCATACCAGTTCATTTGCAGGCAAACCAAAAGCCTTGTTTTCAAGCAGATAAGAGTTTGTTTCTTTCTTTCATCCACACTAGAGGGGTTAGAGATTTTACACCACTCCAAACAAACCGTACCAGGGATTCTGTAAACTGACTAAACATGGTCAGAGTGAATCCATCTTTTATGGGCTGTTTCAGGAACCTGACCGAAGTGAAAAAAAGACATATGAATAAGGACTCCTTCATGGACAATTCAGATCTCTTAACATGAAGCTATATTTTACAGTTATAACAAAAAAAAAAAAAAAGAAAACTTGGCATATGATCGGACTGTGTAGGTTTATTTGACTTGTACTGGCACAATCACACTCAGTTCTTTTGCAAAGACATGATTTCTCCTGGCAGATGTTTATTTTGTCAATTTCATTCGGAGTCACACACTCATTAAAGATGCTGATGCGGTGGTGTTTTCCAGCACAGCATATCGAGCGCTTCTGACAACTGGCATCTCCAGAGATGGCAAACAATCAAAAATGGGGTAATTCCTGCTGCGCAGGACTGTGTACACAGAAACATGACAGCGGTATTCACTGGAGGCAACTGATGACATGAAACGGAGGATTGTTATTTTTGTGGCAACACAACAAAAACAACACAAGCAAAGAATACAAAGACAGAAGTCAGGATGTGTTTGCAGAGCCTCTAAAACATACCTGAACCCCACTGATCTGGCATGATTCTGCTTTCAGTCTCTTTTTGAGACCATAGTGATGTTTCCACATATCGCTTGCACTTTCAGCTACATTCGCTCTGCTGATCGTCGTCCTCGGCAGCTCAGCTTTCTCAGCATCTGACCAGCAGCTTTATCCCCGTTTAAAAAGTTTCAACAATGCATGTGACGTTCGGTGTGCATGTTCATATGCAAAGAGAGAGGATGCATGTGTGTACCTGCAGTTCAGCTCTCGACAGAAACCTGAAAGGGGACACATGCTGCAACACAATGACCTGTTTACTGACTTCAGAGGCAGTGTGTATCAGATTGCAAGCAATGTCTCTGGTTATGGGCAACAAGAAACCAAACACACGGAAGTGTGTGAAACCACACTGATACATGAGCTCCAAGTTGCGGGACAGCATTTGCATGTCTATGACCTGTTTTGACAGCTCTATCGGTTACATTTTAATTTAGTGTAAATCTACAATTTCAGGACATTCAAGTTACTGCAATTTTATTCCAACTATTTTTTTTTTTTTTTTAAAAACATGCACTTTTTAACCTGGCTTTGGTTGGACACATTTGACACTTCGGTGTATTACTTTGAAAATTCATCGTAAGCACAAATCAAAATACAAACTAAGTTTTTTCCTTATTTTGCTAAAAGAAAACAATTTTCAATGTAAATGTTGAATAATATCATTTAATTTCGTGTAGTTACATTAGTCGAGGGCTGTACAGGTCCGCTCCTGATGGGCTACAATCTTACAGCATCTCCATGCGTTAATGTTCCAACACACCTGAGTCATGTTAGAGTCATTGTGCAGAACTTCACAGGCTGTTGGATCCATTCAATTTGAGTCTGGTGTGTTGAAGCAGAAATAAAAAAAAAAAAAAACTTCCAGACAGCAGCCCTCAAGGACCCCCTTTGGACACCCCTGGATTACTCAGACAATAATTGATCAGATGCGTCTTCAAATCTGATCTCCATAGCAACCATGCATTTTCCAGGAGGTCAACAACAGTTTGGGATACAATTTAGAGATAAAGCTTAGAATAAGAACAAAGATAAAACATAAAAAAAACATTTTTTTTCCCATTCAAAATCTGAGAAAAAGATTTATCATAATATTTTTACATATAGTGCTTAAAAAAGATGTAAAGATGTGAATAATGTCAACAGTGGGCTTTAGTAGAGCAGATATGACTGCAGCAGACAGCTGCAGTGCAGTGCAGGCTTGGTATAAACAATAAACCGAGCCTGAACAAAGCCAAGGCAACAGGATCAAAGCAATCCCAGCTGAGAAGCCGCCACGGCCATCCCCTCTGACAAACCTCTTGAATACTCCCCAGGCGTGTTTCTAGTGCATCTACAAAGCACGTTTCAAACCATTTTCCGACTGTGTCCATAAAACGTTACTATTTGTTAACTTTTCAAGCTAATCTATTCAGCGCTACGCGCTAATTACAACACACATAACTCTTATCCTTCAGTTAAAGATCAGCTCACTGGTCCTTGTTTTACTACCTTCCACTCAGCAGTTTCAACACACTCAAAAATGTGTCCACGGTGGTCGATGCTATCAGGAGACAATCTTGTGGTTAAACGTGTCTGGTTTCTGGGAGAATGTGACAGGAGGAAATCTTGTCTGTCAGAGGTGGAAGTCTGACAGGCGAAACTTACAGCTACTTACAGAACCGGTTCATCCAGGGACACTTCCTTCTGCTGCCCAGAACAACCAGCTTTTACACACTGATGACCAGAAAACAATTCCAGCAACTCATGCTCCAAAAAATAAATCGCTATGTATCATCACTGGTGTATCTTCTTTTATCTTAAAAGTAAAGTTGAATACATTCACACACACTCAAAGTAGAAAAAGAATTTAATCTGTTGCGCAATATTTGAAAATAAATGCTTGTTTCAGACGGCGAAACCTGGTTTAAATATGAAACAACTTCTTGGAGACACTGCAGTGATGTTTGCCACAGTTGTAACTTCAGGCTGCCACAACCATTTCATCATCTGATCACTGGAAACACTGCTATTATTTTTAATAATTGTCAAAATTGATTCAATTCATCCATAAAGACAGAACACAACAACACATAAATGTCTTATTTTTATGTCATTTTCCCCATTTTATGGCACACCAGAAAGAAGAAACTGAACATCTCTGCAGCCCGTTTACTATAACTCAATGTGCATAAGCACATGTATACTGCTATAAGCATTTGTTAAAACTAAAATTATGGGCTCACCTGGAAGCCAAACTAAACAAATTTGGAGATTATTCAGTTTAAAGCCAGAAGAAATGAGATTTCTAATAAACTTAGACCAGGGGTAGGCAACTCCGGTCCTCGAGTGCCACAGTCCTGCAAATGTTAGGAGTTTCTCTGCTGCAACACACCTGATTCAAATCAATGGCTAATTAGCAGACTTGTGCAGAGTTTGATGTCAAGTTCGGCTGATTAGGTCTGATGTGTGTCATGTGTGTTGCAGCATAGAAACCCCTAACATTTGCAGGACTGTGGCACTCGAGGATCAGAGTTGCCTACTCATGACTTAGAGGATGTGATTTTAGGTTTTACAGCAGAAATTACAAAACATAGTAAATCAGTATGGTACAAAAACAGAAAAACCTTAAAAGAAATGTTCCACAAGTTGAAAAAGAAATGGTATTTACCAGGAAATACTCATTTCCAACATGGACAAATTAATCAATGATGACTTTCTCCTGGATTTGAAAGAGATACATTTTTTTTACCTTCATATTAATTTATTACCAAAACTTTAAAAAAAAAAAACATGTTTAATTTTTATTCCTTTACTTAGTCTTAAGAGTTTGTGTATCATCACATTATTATCAGACTCAAGCAACTGATTTGTGTTTGACAGCTTAAGTGAAGACTAACTAACTTGAGATGCATCTGAGAGTTCAGCATCTGCCATCATATGTTAAAGTTATGTTTATTAAAATAGCAAGAAACCTGAGTATTTACAGTATGAAAGTATTACAATTTTATTCATAGCATTTTAACCCTTGGAGGTCTGGATCACTTTTGCTTTTCAAAGCTTTCCAACAGAAAACTAGGTCACCTGCAGCACTGCTACGAAGTGGAGGTCTGACATTTTCTCCTCCACATAAGAACTGGTGATATGATGGTTTAAACTTGATAATGCACAAATAATTACTGTATACAAACATAAAGGTAAGTGGGTAAGGTCAGGTGTTACATTTTTACTGTGATTTTTGTTCCTTATTATTATTAGAATTATTATTCTCAGTTCAGATTTGATTAGTGGTGCATGGATATCAGGGCCATATGTTTTCTTTAAGCTACTTTATTAAAACATCACTTTTGACCACATAGTTAAAATTAGGGATGCACTGATCCACTTTTTGGGAGTTCCGATCTGATACAGATATCGGAAATTTGAATATCTGCAGATACCAATATTTGCCGATACCAAATCTGTTTATGTGAACATTATTGTGACTATGGTTATTACTGCTGTGTAAGATTTCATTAGGTTGTAATAAATGATCCATCCTTTCTGAAGTTACCTCACCAATACAAATATAATAACATTACAGATCTAACAATTTCAACAAGTTTTATCATGATTTGGAACATTTTACCTAAATACAACAATAAATGTGTGGTTTTGAAACAAAAATCTAGACTTTAGTGGAACAAAAAATGTCACATTTTAACATTCAAAGCATTTATTTCTTTTAAAACATGTCGGAAGCATGTCATCGAACACATCTGCACTGGCTTGACTAGTGTAATATCGGGTATTGGTTGTGGTATCGGTACACTTTTATCAATACCAAGAGTACACACACATGGTATTGAGCCGATACTGATATCGGTGAATCCCTAGTTGCCCAAAAGAAAAGAACATGGGTATATTAACATTACTGTATGCGATATATAAAAGCTAAATGAAGTATTTGATGGATAAAACAGCCTCAGACACCTGAGGATTCAGTGTGAGGAAAGTCTACCTAAAACTACTCAGACATAATAAATAATCCTAAGAACTATTAGTCTTAGTTGAATGTAACTTGATGAAATATAAGATGGCAGAATACTGTTAAAGTAAATTTTGTTAAGTTTAGCATATTCCAACATATTATTCCACAATAGTCTTCGAACTTTCAAAATGTTAAGTTTACGATAAAAGCGCCTGAAAAAAGTTTGCAAAGATAGTGGTTCTTCAATCATCAGGTGCTAAATAACTTGCCATGGCAATGAAGAGTCTAGCTTGGGCAATGAAAAGATTTAAAAAAAAATAAATTAATTAAAAATTACCAGTCGTGGGCCAATCTTCTTCTATTAAGCTATTTACAAGTGCATAAAGACGGAGGTTTGATCATGACTACTTGACTTAATCAGTCAATGATCATCTGTCACAAACCACATAAAACATTGGTTTTAATGAAAAATAAGTTATTTCAATACTGTTTAATGATATTTACAGCTAATAATACACACAAATCTGCAGTTTCTGAAAACTTGGACAAACAACCAGCTGATCCAAACATTCAAACCTCTAAACCCTGTTAATGATGCAGCCTCTATCTTGGCTTAATTTTCACTGAAACTGATAGAGGCCCAGCCAAGCAGAGCTTTGGTGCTCTCTGTAACACATCCCAGGTTGTCCTGCAGGACAACAAACACAAACTATAACCATGGAGACAAACTGACTTCATCACCATATGTTCCCAGGAGTTCCCGTCTCAACCAATCGGAGGAGGAAACTGGCAGTGTGAGGAAGAAACAAAAAATTCTCCGTCTTCCTGGGGGGGGGGGTGGGTGGGTTATCAACAGAGAAGAGGGTTTAATCTAAAGTTATTTAGTGTTATTTAGTCAGGAGGAATAGCGAGATAGGCCCATGGATAGTTGAAGTAAAATCCAGACGCTGAAAGGTGAAAAAACACACGTCTGAACGGAGGGAATACATGAAAAGATTTAGAGAATTTATAAATCGAGTTGTTAAAGCAAGAAATTCCTTTTAGTTTATTCTATGTTTTCTTTTTCGCCCCTTCTTCACTTCACAATCACACTGCTGAAATGAATGCTTTATGAAATACATTTAGCCAGTTGCTCTGTATGATAAATGTGTCATACTGCATATTTTCAACATTTATTAAGGTTTCCATGCTTTTCATTGCATTTGATACAACAATTGCATTAGTATTTGTTGCAACATGTGTTTTACACAAATTGATGTCAGATTCACAAAAACTGTTAAACACTGCATTCCACATTGCAAAAGGTCTAATATCCAGTGTTTGTTTCGTGCTCTAACTAGGCCTTTTTTCCTCATATTCCCAAGTGCCTTTAGAGGCATCAGGCCTTTGGATTAATTAATATTTAAAAACCTATTAAACTTTTATCCTGTCAGAAGAAACTACTGTTGTCGGATCAGTTTCTCTGAACCTCAATGAAAAACTTTTCTCATCATCTGAGCTTTGGAGCTTTAAATGTGGGGCACATATTTCTCTGTAATTTTTGTCATTTATATTTTTAAGCTTCACCTCAGTAAAATTCTTCAGTCAGTCAATCATCTTTTTATCTACTGTAGAAAACCATGACTTGTGCCTGAAGCTGCCGGTACGGTCAACTGCACCCAGCTCTTCCCTTTCAGCATTAAATATGCTTTCTGTGTTGTCGAGCCAAAGAGTTTGTGGTCAATGAGCCAGCTGTTTTCCTGCCACTTAGTGGGCGGAGCCCAAAAAAACAGATGCCAGATGTGGGAAGAAACTGCACGCATTCTCACCATCGTTTTATTTTCAAGCAATATAGTAAAAAAAAAATTTAAAATTAAAAATAAATAAATAAAATAAAAAAAAAGTCCCCCTAATAATATTCTGTAATGATTTTTAGATTGAAAGTAATCACCAAAATCAAACTTTTTTTTTTTTTTTTTTTGTCTCATCTTATTGGCACATAAAGGCTTCCATACATGTAAGAATACAATACAATAATAATCATACAAATCCTGATATGAGGTTATATGACATTCATTCAGCCATTCAGTGTTCCCACAGGTCCGAACACGATCTGATTAAAGCTACACACACCTTGGACATTCTTTCTCCCATCCCAGATTCAAAGGCGGGTTTTAGGAGGTGAGTCACATCAAAATCAATGGCTTCTTTCTATCAAAGAATTAGTTGGCACATTAAGCCCAACTATCAACAGAGTCTGAATGAAAACGACTTATATACGGACCACTCCTGATCTAGTTATGACGCCGAATGTTATCCATGGGATTTGGAGATGCTGTACAAGAGGATTTGCTGAAGTAGAAGTCGTCTGAACAGTTGGTCACTCTCCAGACGGCAATGCATGAGATTATGTTGGAGAACATGCATTCGCTCAGTGTGCAACACTGCTTTGTCTGCATCATGTGACCATCTGACAGCGTAGAGGAATAACTGGCAACAGCCTCAGCTGTATCAGATTACAGCTTGGCTAAGGGGACAGGCAGAAATAAGGAGGCTTATTTGCAGCGGGGCTGATACATGTCCTGTTACACAAAACAAAACTGCAAACACAGAGAGAGAAACAACCGCTCCTCTGCTCCACAAGGACGCAGAATGAGATAAGTTCTGCTGAGATATCAGCTCAAACGCCTCCTAAACAAGTTACAACATATAACTTGTTGAGACTGAAATGTACGAATTAATGCCTTTCTAAAGTATCATGTCATTATGTCTTACAGGCAGGTGACACTGAAGCGCCCAGCAAGATAGCAGCCACTTGAAAGAGAAGCATTAATAAACACTACAATAGTAAAAGCCATATAATACTAAAAAGAAAAGAGGAAAAATTAATCAGGAGTGTTTTCTTGGAAGGGTTGCATTTGCCATCTGCCACTTATACAGCTGTTGTAGCTGCACAATATGGTTGCATGTCATCACTGCCTGAGGGGAAACACTGCTTCAACAGAAATGGTGCAACACAAGAGATAATCCACCTGCATGCAGTATCTGTAAAAAAGTCTTGACGTGGCTTTTTTGTGTTTTAAATGTGGTTCTGCAGCATCACTCCCTCACGTGTGAAGTTGTATCTACACTGTCAGCTGCAAATATGTGCATTTGCTGCAGTCCTGATCCTCTGGTCACCTCTGGTTGCACATAAAATTTCCATTTGTTTGCTCTGTAATCTTTGGAAAAAGAGCAGAACTGTCTGGTCCAAGGTGTGGTGTGCAGATGCATGCGTTAACGTCTATAGGGATTACTAAGGCCTGCACGAACCAAATATGGAACAGACGGGCCCAGGCAGGCAGAGAAAACCCAGTACAGTACAGCCACTGATGGCTTACAGATATTGCTGTGTAATGTTTATGGACGCACTTCAAACAGACAAGAGGTTCATAGCGGAGGAGATGGAGGAACTTCAAAAAGAGAGAACATCCTTGTTGTATGTGTGACAGAAGGCGGGGATGGTGATTATCCTGCAACAAAGATGTCAAAGAAGTGTGTCTTTCCACACCTAAAAGTCCATGGCCAAGTCTCTGCATTTCTCTATAATGTACACTCATTTCATCAGTTACCACAGTAAAGGATAGATAGATAGATAGATAGATGGATAGATATAGATATATTTTTTTCTTCCTAAAGGAAAACAAGGTTTAAACTTTCAGAAAACAATGCTTTAAAGAATCTGAGGGAAAACCATCCGAAGGAGTGCAACAGACTGCATTGTTTCATAGCAGCTCTTCTATGGAACAGAGGCACAAGAGCATAAAGGGTTTAATGCAAAGGTGGATTGTGAAGACGGAGGGAGAGGTTAGAGTTCTGACATGTAAAGATGGATGCAGGCAGGGAGGAGGTTGGAGCCCCTCGCATACAGAGATGCAGATTGTAGCCGTTTCTTCTTCTTTTATAGTCTGAAGAGAAACTAATGGGTGTTAGTTAGAGCAAGACGAGAAAAGTTTCCTTTGAATCTCTGAAATATATGATGCAATCACAGTCACAACCTTAGAAATATGCAAGACTCGTCTGGCTTTTGAGTTAGAACTGTCTTGTGGTTATAATTAACCCTTTGATGCATCGTGTCCACTACATTAAACACCTTTTTACAGGCTGTTGTCTCATATATTCATAAGTGAGGGTGATATATTTGCAATTTTGCCACTTCAGACATTAGGAGAGTCACCCAACACACTGCCACTCACAGAAGAATAAAACAAACATAGAAAATTTCATTTATACATGTAATTACCAACTTTACCTCAGTGATAAACAGGACAAGAAATTGATACTAGTCCATTTTTATACAATATTTCTATAATATAAATATCACATTTTAAAGATAACAGATCAAATAAACTAAATAAAAGCTCAAATAATGTCTGAACATGTCTGTAGAAGTAAAATATTGCATGTGGAAAAAAACTGCAGAATGTTTTTTCTTTTTAATCCATGCATCAGAGGGATAATACCTGCAGAATTTAAAATGGAAATAATTAAGAATTACATGTTTGGGAAACCAAATGTCTTTCTTTCTGACTGACTTTAAAGTAATTTAGCAGATTTTCTTTTGGTTTTTTTGGGGTTTTTTTTTTTTAAACACACATCACGTTCTGAGAAACAATAATAGTTTCTAATTTCTTACCTAGAATCTCACACAAGATTAGGCTTAAACATTCTCAACACGCTGATGCAAATGGAAGACTTTTAGTTTAGATTTGTGTGCATTAAAGAGTGGACAAAGTGGTATGCATGCTTAAATGCATGAGCAGGAAGCTCTCACTACTCTCATTTACCCTCTGCAAGACTAACGCCGGTGATGTAAGAGGATAAACTGCAGGGTCAGGACACTGCCTGGTCAAATGAGAGACATGGATGTGCATAACTGCACCTAACTTCATTTCCAAAGCAAATGCAGCCCCAAAACATCACTGGTATTTCACAAATACATTCTGTACTTTTCACTCAGTAGGCTATTAGCATATTTCTCATATGGTTTAAGTATAACTACACACAGTACTTCTTTAATAGCAGCTTCTTCTGGAGTTGTAGCTGCTAAAATGAGCACTTTTTATTTTAAAAAAAAGCAACTGTTTTGACATCATCTCATCGCCTTTCTAAAAAAAAAAAAAAACTCCTCTGAAAATATAGAGTGGGAATAAATCAACACAGAACATACTGAATAACAGCAATAACTCATATGCCGTTTATAGAGAACCAGCTGGACTTGTGCACAAACCATCAGGATTTTTGGCAGCAGACAGGCTGTTTCCCCTCTTCGGGTCTGGATGGTGAAGATAGAGGTATTTGCAGAGCCTCTTTCTCCATGCCAGGCTTTCAAAAAGTCCCACAGGACTGGACGAGCTTGGACTGAGCTTCAAATTAAAACAGCGTCTTCACAGAGCATGAACGACAGCGATGTTAAAGGATCCCAGTAACTATCCAGCCTGCTGAGGTTAAGCTCTTCCAATAGTTTTGATGAAGTTAAACTAACATCTTCAAGTTTAGCGGGCACCTCGATGATCAAAGACATTCAGAAATGAGCTGTGAGCTGAATAAATGGGTCAGTTTGGAGTATGGATGTTTGTCAGGGGTATGGTACCAACCAGGCGTCAGCTGTGAGAGTGCTTCCAGGGTTTCCTGTTGTGACACAGCAGGAAGAGCTTCTGGAGCAAACACATAAACGGGAATAAGTGGAGCGTGGGACTTTGAAGCTGTGGCCACTTTAAATGTGCATCAAGAAGCTTGTAAGATTTATGTTGAAAAGCCCTCAGGCGCGCCCGTTTCATCAGCAGGTAAACAACACTGGTTGCATGCAACGAGTCATCCACGCTCATCTTTTATTTACCTCAACAGCTAAATGTTTTTAAATCAGATGGACATGTTGGGAAATGATGCACAAGATAACCATAACAGCGTATGAGAAAACAAATAATTTGTCGCCCTTTTAAAAACTGTTAGTGAGGGAAGTTGAAAACTTTTCCTTATGTTTTGAACAATGTCGTAATAAACCAAACCCTAACTTCCCCCTGGAAGTCAGCAGAAGTTGAGCATTGCGGTACTTCATACATTAATTATTTGCTTGATTAGAGTGATCATAAAATAGAATCCTCTATCATTCACAGCTGCAAGCCTTTTCAGCGTGGCAATCCCAAAAGGACTATTTTAGGATCTTTACAGGTTCACAGTCTGATGCTGGATTAATCTGTTTGTGCTCTGGACATTTGCAGAGGATTAAACATGATGCTATCAGGGTAAGGGCTGGGCTGGATGTGCTGAGGTAGCAACTTTTTAAAAGTCTGTCACAAGGAACCATCACCAGAAGAAGACATCCCCAGGTGATGTTCATCACTAGGACTGAGAAGAATGCCAAGCATGCAGGGTGAAACAGCATATTTCCACATGTTAAGAGATTAACATGATCTATTCTTTTGCTATAGCTGCTTCATCCTGGTCACGGGGGGAGGGCAGAGTCTATGCCAGCTGTCACTGAAGAGCGGACACCTATCAGGTTACAGAAATATACAAATCTCAAAATGGAAGCCAAATCCATACTTATGAGGTTATCATAATATCATGCATCATGTCTTTAGCATTTTTTCTTACATATTCAACTACGCCCAAAGCTTGCAGTTTTAACTGTGATGCAAATATTAGCCGTGGAAGTACAGCTATCCAAACACTTAGCATGATACTTAAAACACGTCATGGCACGATCACATCATGAGTCTGGTGGACATTTGGGAGCGAAAAGAGGACAATTTTTCACCTTTTAGTTTGCTTTCATATGGTACCTTAAGTCGACCGAAGCATCTAAACAATGTCAAGCAGTTACAGCTGCTTGCTGTGGATGATACTCCATGAAAAGATGACTGAATAAGAGAAAAAATGTTCAAACTTAATGTTTTCACAAGCAGCTGTCCAGTATAACCACCAGGAGAAGCAGCGAGCAATCCAGCAAGATGTGCCGCGGCACAGTGCATTTTGGTTGCTTGCTTTGCAATGGCGAAGTTTACATTGGAGTCTTAATTCCTCTTTAATTCTGAATAAAAGTTAATTCTGCTTTAAACAGACGACAAATGACCATGTAATCACCCAATTCCTTTTGCAAAAGTCAATTTGGATTTAAACTTAATTCCAATTTAAGTGTCTAGTTTATTCACATTTTAATTTTGAACTATTTAATTCCTCTGTCATGTAAACCTTTATTCCACTCTGAGTTTATTCCTATTGTTCTGTGCATGCTCGTTATCTTGTCCTGTCCCGATGACGTCCTGATGATAGACATACTCCACTTTTGTTGTTTTGCCTCTCGTCTTTGGTAGTCTATCTTCCTTCTCAGCTGTTGCAAAAAGTGAAGTAGTATGCTCGCGCTGAGCTGGTACTTCGAAATTATAATCAAAATAGCAGCAAAACTGGTACTAATGTAGTTTTCCATGTTACAACTGAAAAGACGAGAAGCACGCAGCAAACTTTGTTTATTTCCACTAGATGTCAATACGTCACGTGTTTCCTCTATTCAATCAGAACCCTTCCCAGCCCGCCGCCCTAAAGCGGAATTAAGTGAGGACATGTTTCATGTAAATTTCCATTCAGAATTATTATTTCCATGTAAAATTGTAGGAGAAAAATACTGATAATTGGAAATTATTTAATTCCGAAGTATTTATTCCCAGTTAAAAATCATCATGTAACCGGACCCAGTGAACTACATCCAGGGTTCACCTGCAAGTGTCCTGCAACGTCACACGGCAGGGTTAGTGATCTCCTAAAGACACTGAGGATATTCTGCACCAGCAAGACTCAAAGCTGCATTCAAAGTTACAGAAAATGTTTAAAGGAATACATTTTTATCTTACAAGTACAAGCCTCACCAACCAATATGATGTGAACCAAAATTTAAAAAGGTACAAAAGGGAACAAAAACTGGAATACACTGATGGAAAAAAAAGAAAAAGAGATTATGCAAAAACAAAACTGAATCTGTGCATCTCTGCAACCTGTCAAGGAAATTTCCAACTCACCAACAGCTCACCACCAGACACTTATTCCTGCTCTGCATCACACGCACAACAGAACTGAACCAGTTTGGCCAACAGGATTGACATTCTGGGCAAAATATAAGACATGGATCAAGACAGATTAAATGCAGCGCTTGTTTCAAACAAACGGCCTCCTTTTTGAAATGCCAGGCGTGTTGGGTTTGGTGTCCTCATTCACGTGTAACAGGGCAAACTTCAGCAGCACCCCCCCCCCCCCCCCCCCCCCCCCCCCCCACACACACACACACACACCAATCTTGTCTGATCATGTCACATGAGACAGCAGAGTTGATGTGAATATCCTCGCTATAAGCTTTTCCATTGCTTTAATTTGTGTTTGTTTCTACTGAAAAAGCAATCTTTTGCATGCAAAAACTCTGCAAGCAAACTAAAACCCATTTTTATCAAATATTCATGTGGCGTGCCGCTGCAACATGTTTGCAAATGTTCCCAAATGTGTTGTATGTGGTTACATATAGGAATCTATTGTAGTGCATGCCTTGTTCTTATGAGTTTTACTTTTCCTTCTTTTTCTGCAGCATTCTGTGAATCTGTGTGGTGAAAAATTAAAGAAAGTTCAGCAGATTCTTACAAACAAAACTATGTTTGCCAACATGCTCCCAACCATCATCTCGCTGTGCTGGCTTCAGGCTCTGCAGACTCACTGACCTTTTCACAACACCCCCTATCTAATGATCTTTTGGCACATATCATCTGTTTGTGTCAGCTGATCACTTTCATGTTTGCATACTTTTCATTTCTATTTTGCCCTCAGATGCAAAATAAACGGAAGCTAAACTTTCATATGTGCTCGGATTCCTCCCCCCTCCTACCCCAGCACCACTGCTGGTTTCCCTCTTGTTTTGAGTCAAGAAGACTATTTCTGGTTTGACCAAAACTATGGTTGTTTCTTTCATCCGCTCTCACCCACTGGTGCCGAGCGTCTGAGTAAACCAAAGTTAGATGACAAGCGCTCATCTTCTTTGCGTCTCTGCCCACAAAATTATATAAAATTCACAATAAAATCTAGGAATCAGCTATTTTTTTCCATTTTAAAAATGATATTTAGTTCAGTTTACATGCTGGATGCATTTCACTGCATCGTGTGCTTCTCATATAGCCCGGAGGGTGCACTTCCTCACCAATGACTCCCTGCATACTGATGCCAAAAGACCGGAAAAGGAAAACCCTTTCCCTCCCCAATGACACACCACTCAATCTACGCCATCTGGGCTGAAATGTCTTCCTCCAACAAGTTCACATGCACAGCTTCAAACACATAACTGTATTCTGATTTCATATCTGAAGGCATCAGAAAAATCTCAAGTAATGCGACAGGCTTGCCAAAAATGCATCACTTAAAAAGCTTCAAGTAAATATTGAAAGAGATACGGGAATATCAGCAGCTGTGCAGCCAGAAATGTAAAATGTTGGCTCCTGGTATCAGCTCCATGAGCCACTACGAGGGCTTTGACTCAAGGTAAGTAAGAGTGTTGCAGGTTTGCAGTTGTATTAATGGCTGTTGAACGCCACTGACATGTAAATGCTGCTTTAGTTGATGTTATCTAGTTGTTTGCATTCTTCCGATTAATTTATGCAGTCATGGTAAAACACCACTTAAGAATTTGCACATATACGTTGGGGTAACAATGTCATAACAATGCATTTACAGCTATAATCATATTCGTACAACACATTTTAACATAATAAAATGCCTCCATATTTCCCATCTCATTCACATCTTTGTCAGCTGCTGCACTCACTTGACAGCATGCAGTTCAGTTCCTTGTAATTCCTGCTTGGTGAAATTAGCCACCCCCAGCCACTTAAATCACCATAAATGCAACTGAAACATTTATTGATATATTATTTCAATTGGAAATGTCGTAATAAGTGTTCAGGTAAAAAAAATAAAAATAAAAAATCTAAATTAAGAGGTTTCGCATCCATTTATCAGGTTGCTTTTCATTAACTTACCACCAAAGAAAAACCTGCCATCACAGTTTGTGTTCACACTAATGTCACAGAGCAACGTCAAACAATAGTTAAGCATCTAAAAAGTTTAATATTTACATGCTCAACAGCAGGAAAGAAAAGAAGTTCATTACAGAAAATAATAAAATAAAAAATGCTTCTCTACAAAGCAGCATTTCCACCGACTGGTCCCCTCAGGAGAGGATGTATTGGTACAGTTTGCTACCCTAAACCCAGCTCCTTCCTTGAATAATAAAACAAAGAAAGCAGCTGACATGCAGTAGTTTGTGTTCTTTCTTCTCGGCAAAACAAGAGGCTGCAGTGCACCAAGCTCCATTGGAACGGTAAGACTCAGAGTCCAGTGGATGAGTCCCACAAAAGTAGGCTGGGTCAGATTTTCCAGCGCCCTTACTAGTTTTTGCCTGTGGAAACCATAGACTGTATATAGAGATGGACAGAGCTTCCGTGACGTCACCCGTAGGTTTCTGAAGAGCTGAATTGAAGCTCAGTGGACGGTTCCTACCGTCGCCATCTTGGCCGAGGCATGCGTGTCGTCTCACCCGGAAAATACAAATATGGACAAAGAGGTGGAGCTGAGAGGGGGGATGTGAGCATCATGGTGGATGATTGACATCGAGCGAACTCCAAACTTTCTGAAGCTAAGAGTTAACCGAGCTAACTCGGAGATAACAGGAGCTAACCAGCTAACAGAGGTAAGCGGGCGAAAGTTAAATCACGTTGTTAACCGGGTAAAAACCACGGTTGTTCTACATTCTTCTGACTTGAAGAGTGAGGTTAGGACACGCCCCTAAATATGCCGAACCTCGAGATTAAATTACTTTTAAACGGGCGAGTTAGAAAAAAATTCACTCCCTCCACATTTATCATGAAGGTAAACCTGACCTATTACACCTAAAATGGATTTTTGAACCAGGCTGTAAACATGTTTATTTCTGCTGTGAAGAGTCTATGGGGATTTGCTCTGTTTTGGAGCCCCTAGTGGATGAAGGGGGAACTGCAGTTTTATGCACGTCCGCATTGGCTTCACTTTTTACCGCCGGAGGCTCCGTCCATCTTTCATATAGTCTATGTGGAAATGCAAAAACAAGTGTGCCATCCCAAGTCGCATCCCTTGGTAGAAAAGGGATAGAAGACAGAATCACAACCGAAATGCTTTGATTTTTTTCCTGAATTTTTTTCAACTGTAAAATCACCTCAGATACTACAATAATCCAAACTTTCCTCACACATTTACATGTACTTTTCTACACATTACTGCCTCACTAGAACCACATTAAGCTATTGAACACACAATTCTTTATGAGCTTCAACATAATTTGCTCAAAAATCTGTGTTGCATTCCCAGTAAATAGAAAACATTAAAAAAAAACAGCAGATGCACAATGAAGGCAGTGAAAATTGCAGTCTTGGTCAGTTATTCCACATAATGCATTTGTACTGCTCCAACATTTATGAGAGAAGTTAACATGAGATAAATGTAAAGTAAACATATCATCCAAAATGAACGCACAGATATGCTTCTGAGAACGGAAGAGAAAATTTATAGCAGGCTTTCTGACAGGTTGACTTCTCATATGGGTGCAAGATATTACATACAGTATCATCAGCTGCTTAGAGATTTTTTGCTCAAGTCTTACATAATTTCAGTTTCAGCAACTGAATCACCCTACATGGTTGCTTTCAAATTCATTCCAGGATTGCAATACTAATTAAACCAGCAAAAATCATTAATAACATCAACCACTATTAATGTCCTGCTTTGTATCTGTTCCTCAAAGACTCTTGTAGATTCAGACTTTCTGTATTAATGCAAGCCCTCGCCACGTGAAGGCAGCAATCTGACATGTGCAGACCAGACATGTCAAAAACACACCCAGGAGAGACAAGGCTTGGAATCGCAGAGGTGGCCATGAATCAGTGTCTTTTATCTTTGTCATTCAAACCTGAAAGGCAAATACATGCTAAAACTTGAGCCATCTTAGCTCATCAAGCTGTGCAGAAAAGGAGTAGACAAGCAGACAAGCCCAGTGTCTACATGAGTGACGAGATCATTTTTAGCCACAGCCATGATTTAGCCACATCCAAAGAATCCAGAATCAGTTCTACAAATACCACACACAAGCTTGACAGAGGCAATAAAGAAGCCAGTTAACATCCATGTGAGTGGCCGACTTTGAGGTTTCACAGCTAAACACTCCTGAGAGCTTCAGTCATTCAAATGTGGGAAAATAAACCAGTTTTAATCATAATACCATTGAAGTCCATAAGTGTCTGTAGGCGACATTTAGTCTTATAGACTCCTTTTACCATCCCTTTAGTTTTATAGACTAAATGTGGACAAATACAAAACCTGGCAATCTCTCAGTAAAAATGTGTCATTATTGTTGCTTTGGAAATATTTCTAACAAATCTGCAACATAGTGACAAGGCAGATGTTCTGTTTAATATCTCCTTGGTTGATGTGCAAATCTTACGATTTTGCTAATTTGATCAAAAACATGTATTCTGTCATTAAAATAAGGGATAGTTGTTAGGACTGGGAAATTGATTTTTTTTTTTTTTTTTCAAAAAATCTAATATCGGGATTTTTGCTTCACAATTTTAAAATAGATTTTTATTTTGTTATTTAAAAAATAAAATAACCCATTCTATTTTTTTTCCCCATTCTTTTTTTTTTTTTTTTTTTTTTTAAATCTTTTTACTTGTCTTCTTGGGCATTATAGCAGCAGAATGATGGTCTGGCTACTGTGTTGCTATTTCCTAACTGAAATTAAGAAAAATGTCAAGGAAAAGGTTTTGTACATTTTTTGTCTAATCAGCAATAAAGAAGAATCGTGAAAATCCCAATTTGAATACAATTAGCACCCAAAAAAATGGAATCAAATTAAATCGGGACAAAAGCAAACCGTCACAGCTCTAATAGTTGTATTAATGTATTTGGCAGAGTTGTTAGCAAGTTAAATCAAAAAGTTATGGACAGATTTTGTTGAAAATTTCAGGAATACTCAGAAATGAAATAAGGAGCAAGTGATTATTTTTGGGGGGTGAGCCCTGCCCGGATCCACAAATTCTTTAAAGGATTTTTTTCTAAAAGGATATGAATATCATTTTGCCATTATCAGCTTCTAACTAAAAAATAATGTGCACAATAATTAGCAAACGGAAAAAGTCAGTGGTCTGTACTCTGAGAGCTTCTTGGGGGATCCCAGTTGGAGTAATCAATCAAAATGGCTTTAAAAATGACTCATGATCTTTAAGATTTTGGGTTGGCCAGGTCAGTCACATCAGCTGACTCATCAGTTTTTCCTCATTAGGCACTGGAGGAGAAACAAGACACTTCTTCAGACACTGGAGAGATGAAGTTCAAGGCCTTCGTGAATGTGCTCTGCCTGGAGGCCAGTGATCATCTGTCTAAGGCAGAGCTCTCATCGGGTCTGTCCTATATTTAGCAGACAAAGACTCATCAGCGTAAGTACTGAATTCAATTTCAAGGGACATCATTAATCTACATTAATAAATCATTGGAACCGTGGTAATGTAGGCTTTCACTCCACTGAACAGCTCTGCGTTTTCTGCATCTTTACTTTCCAATTCTGAGCTCTGTCAATGCATCCCGGCTTTCAATTCAGAACTTTGGCTGCAAGGAACTACCAGCTGTCTGAGAACAAGAGATACTTTTTATAAGATTAACAAAGATTTCACAGGAACCTCGGAGGCAGGAGGAGCAAACTAATCCACCAGTATCTGACGAGGTGACAAAGCAAGATTTTAAGTAAAAGATAGAGGCTGCTGTTGCAGCAAAGGAAGTGAATAACAGTTTGATTAGAATATTAAGTCCTGTGACTTGATTTAATGTCCAGCCTGTATCTGTCCAGACAGATGAATACAGTACATCTGAACGGCGCTCCTGTTTGTTCGGCGTCCTGACATTCCTCAGAGACAATCCTCTGCCTGTGCTCAGCACTCCACACACAGCAAGTCCTTGACATTTCAGTCGATGTCTGCCTGCTTGATGGACAAGGGCCAGTATTCCCACTGAAAACAAATGCACATTCATGTTCATTTATCTGATACTCTTATTTAAAGCAAATCACACTGAACGGGCAGGCAGGGGATGGGAGTTGGAGCCGGCAACAGGGCTGTAGCACACTAAAACTAGGTACTAGTAGCTGGAATACTATAATAGTACGCATTCACTTTCTACACTCTCTGTAGTCTAAGTCTAAGCTTTTTAGATTGTTCAGCTTTTGCAAAAATTCAACATTTCTGTAGTGACAAAACTAGCAAAAAGAAAAATCTGAGTTTGGAAATCGTTACAGATTCGGGAAAAAGTCCAAATATATCCACAAATATTCCATCCATCCATTTTCTTAACTGATTAGTCCAATTAAGGGTCGAGGGGAAGCTGGAGCCTATCTAAGCAATCACTGGGCAAGAGGCAGGTACACCTGGACAGGTGGCCAGTCCATCACAGGGCCAACACACAGAGACAAACCATTCATGCTCGCTATCTAAATAAGAAAAAGGCAAAAATGAGTGTCTTGTATTGAAACAACCCTTGAAGCCATCAGGGGAACGGGTTACTGAAGTCTCGGACTTTGCTGTACAAACTACTGAGTTTTACCATGAATGGTTGCCAACCTTTCACGGTGAAACTGAGGCACATCAAAATGGTATCTGATCTAGATATTTTCCTCACTAAGCGAAAAGACTTTTCCATCATGCTAACATAGAAATAACCAGACGGCTTTGATTCCAAAGAGAACATTGTTCCTTTCCACTTCTGGAGACAATTTCTACGCTGTGTAACCTCCATGTTTATTATGGGAGAAAGTTGATGACTACCTGGTTATGCTTGGCAAGCTTAGCCTAACTATTAGTTGAGTGTTGCTGAGGCTCCAACCACAAACTCCTGGGTAATTTCAACGCAAGTTAACTCGGAGGGTTTTTCACGAAAGCACAAAGACGATGCATTGTTCTTAATACAAGCGGCAACGCTTTGCCATAAAGGATCGCCATTATTACACGCTGGCGTGTTTCCATTAGGTACCAAATGTTTTTAAAAAGTGAAAACAGTCCAACGTTATGTGCAAAACAGTGTCATATAAAGATCCAATTTTAATGCTCATGCCAGTAAATTTTCACGAGGTCAAATCTTCACACTCACTTGTGGTGGGGGCCTCCACAATGACAGCATTATCCTGAAAACACACAAGCTCTCTTAGCCACACGCCCTGACTTTCCACAAACGCCCCTCTGTCAGGACTTAGTAAAAGAAAAAAAAATCTCTTTCATAAATAAACTAATGATCCAGCTGAAGATTCTGGTTGAAAATACAAGGACAAAAAGGCATAAAAGCATAGAAGAGCTGATACTAGAGCTTCTTTCTAAGCTACCTGATCCTTCTTCCCTGCAAGTTTACATTTGGCTGCTTCCCCTGTTTATACAAGAAACTCAGCTGAATCATACAAGAGTTAAGAAAAAAAACTTGACCTCAAAACACGACCCTGTGATGCATCTACTCATCAAGAGAACTTCAATTTCCTTAAACATCAATCATCCAAAATAAGTTTCCCTGTCAGTGCATACATGTCTGTCTAAAACAGTTGGGGTGTCAATGCTCAGCTGACTGGACCCATGGCAGAGGTCAAGTAATCTGTCTCTAAGCTCACTGCATCATGGCATTGCATGATCTGGACTGATTAACCCAGGGACCAACCCCCTCTCTCATCATGATCAAGAGTTTAGTTTTGCAAGAAGAAAAGCTTTACAATTTTATCTCTTGTGCTTTTTCCCCCCCTTTTCAATTACAAGTTCATCTGCAAAGCACATCCATGTGAATAGTTCAGGATTATGGCGCTGCAGACAGCATATGTTCCAGCATCTTTTTATATAATGGTATTATACTAGATGCTTGGGTTGATTTTACGGTAAAAGCCTCAAGTGCCTCCAATCATTCTGAGATGATTTTAGCCCAGGTTATGTTTTATGTCTTACCAGCTGCAGAAGCTGACTGAAACAAAAATGTGGACTAGTTTTGTCTTAAAATCTTGAGGGGCATGGTTGCTTTAATGTCCTCTTAACATGCCAGAGCTGGTTTAGTGGTGAGGAATGCTCCTAATGACTACATTCAAAGTCATTCAGGGCATCAGAAAGAGAGAGAGGGCAAGATGAGAAAATCCATGCCCAGTGGGGAAATGGATTACGTTTACATTTCCGTTCTTGAGTCTGTCTTCAGGGTACTCTGGGGTGTTTAAATTTGGTTGTATGTATGAAATGAGGGGAAAAGATTTAAAGACAAATCCTGCATAGTTTCTCCTTTCTGGGCCACAGCCAAGTTATTATTTTATGCAGATGATGCTTTGATGTTTTGGGGGTTTTTTCTGGACCAAAATGTGGCCTGCCACCAACACTTTGGTGTCTGTGCTGGATTATTTATAGCTCCATTAATCTTTGCACTTCTTTCATGCTTTAGAAACAGATTACCAAGGAGCGATAAGGTCATCGCAAAGCTTGACAACCTTGTCATATCATTGTATACTGTAAACAAACCAAACTCCTAACCTGTGTGACTCAAAAATGCACAAGAAGTTACCATCTTCACTTAAGACTTATTCCTTTTACCATCCCCTAAAAGCTGTACGAAACTTGGAGAAAGGTTGTCCCAAACAGCTGAATCTGTAGAACCTTTTTAAATTGGTAATCATTTTTTAGGGGTGGGAACATTAGGAAAATGACCTGATACCTGATGAATCTTTTAGTGATGCTTAGTGCTGTCCCATGAGAGCATCCTTACAACATGAACAATATGCATGTACAGTACATCATTATTATGTGTGTACTGTAAAGTAATAAGTGTTTATCAAGCTGCTGATTGGTTTGCCAAGGGTAACTGCAACAAGAGTTTCTAACATCTCAAAAGTTTTATTTTTCTGGTTTAATAGAAGTTGGATAACCTGCCTCCTCCAGATGATGATATTGAGATAGCAAAGATGGTTGGTAGTATAATCTAATAAACACTTTAAAATTTACACTAAACCATTTTGAAACCAACCAAAATCATTAGTTTTCAGGTCTCAAACCAGAACCAAGTCCCAGGATCAAACCCCAAGTCTAAAGCTTTGCAACACAAGTTATCAACAAAATCTGATGTGGAATTTTTCCTCCTAGGAAGAAACACTTTCTGCTCGAGGTGTTGCTTGTTGTGCATCCTTGAGGCTCCAGAGTTCACCACATGACTTGTTTGCTTACTTTATTCCATGTGTACCAATTCCATTTATGGTCTTAGCAAAAGCCACCGGGCCACCTACATAGAAGGCACATATAAATTTAGTCAAGGTAAGACCATTAACCTTTAATAGCATATCCTGCCACTTCCGGAAAATCCAACCCGGGTATGTATGAAAGGTTGGTATGATAAAACTGCTGTGCTAACACGGCATGCTAAACTCCTGAAATGTTAATGAACTTCAAAAAGAAAAAGAGAGCACCAGTCTTCCCACCATCTGAGAAGTCTGCATTCAGCAATTCACAACCTCCCACTTCACATCTCTTACTATCTCTACTGGCACAAACGGCTGCTTTAATCTATTAATGACTCCATAGCAAGTTCATTCCCCTCCTGGGAAAACCCCCCACTGGCAAATGACAAAACTATCATTTTTTTCTACTATCCTGTCAACATCGTAATCCCAAACAATGATAAAGAAGACCTGTCACACACGAAAATTCCTCACAGTGAAGCAATACATCTGAGATACACGGGAAATTAAGGGCAGAAAAAAAAAAAGATCTCATCCAAAATGCAAAGCACAGCAAAGAAGCACAGTGGGAACGATGGTTATGCGAGCGTCATCAACTAGAGCAGAAGGTGCAGAATTTCTCATGCCCTGGAGAAAAATAGACTCTACAACTGCTGCCTGATTACCTTTGCTGTTGTTCAAAGCTTTTTTTGCGTAATGTCAGTAATTTTCTTAAATGCTTCAGCAATTTGCAAAAATTTAGGAGGTAGAAGAAACAACAGTATGCAACTGTTTGAAAGCAAAGTTAACTGCAGGAAAGTCTGTGTTTTAATGTTTTGTTGACTTGCTCATGCAAGAAACCTAATTTTCCTCATTTAATCGTGGATTTAATCAACTCCTTCAAGAAATTAAACCCTGCACCAGGTCGTTTAAGGGACATTTTTCACAGTAGTTTGGTCAAGGGCAGAGTCAGCGGCCCGTGGATCATCGGTGAAGCTTTTAATCCTCTACTGTGCTTGTTTTAGAAGCAGCAACCACTGGCAGGTACAGCCTGGTGACACAGGGATCAAAGAAATGAACTGTAAAATTTTAGGCCTCACTACTCACATCAGCTACACCTGTGCAGCCAAATTCACCAAGGTAAGTACTTCAAGTATGTCTACTGATGGTAACTATCACTTGAGACTGTTTGTCCCTTGTTAGCGAGAAAAGTAGGGGCAAACATGTTCACTGATGTACAGCTTCATTCCAGGTTAATACAAATTATAAAGGTTGATATTTTCTTTTTTGAGTTTTTTTCCTCTCAAATTAAGTCTTACATTTTTCCTATGTCCAGAAATTCTAACCATCAGAGGAGGGTGGCTTCAGCTTGACATCTTCAGGAATAAATGTGCAGGGAGAGCCTCCCTCTCTGCTGTGCTTCAGCTCTCCCTCCAAAAGTCTCAGCCAATTACGATGCTAGCCTAAATGCACATCCACATAACCAAGAAAACTAGGTGCTGTTCTTCAGTTTGCATCAGTCTAAACCACATTATCATGTCACTTTGAACAGGCCTTCCAGAACAAGGCCCCGTGTCCCCGTGTCAAACAACTATTAACAACACCGGACTGTAAGTAAATTAATACACTACGATAATGCAAGTGTGGCTGTTAAAGGCTTGCTGCTACACAGATCTGTGTTTAGCTTGTTATTTTCCTGCACAAAGCCAGAGTTTTCACCATGTAAATATCATCAGTTTAGTGTATAAAAGCTGTTTAAACAACATTTTGTGTTTGACATCCTTGCAACAACATTGAGCATTATACACTAAACATTTCATTTTTTTATTTAATGACATTGCTGCAGGTACGCAGGATTTATCAACACATCCTGGTGGTGTTAAAACAATTTATAAATGACGTGACAAACAGTTAATATCAACTGAGGGTTGTCAGTGCAGTTCCATGTGGTACATTAAGCAGCACTCACAAACAGCTTATAATTTGAAAACACCTGAAAAGAAAAGTGAAACACTAAGTTTATGAGCTTCATCAGCTGTTTCAAGTTGGATATAATGTTCAACTTGAAACTTTTGAGTGCATTTTCCTGAATAAAACAGATGAGATGCTCTACTTGCTCTGGATTTTTAAACATGAAGGCCGCAACATTTCAGCTGGTCTGGTTTGACACTTTCACCTCAACCCCACCTCTCAACACAAGTGCCTCTTTGATCAGTGCAAGCAAAGAGCTTTTCAGAGATGGAGTCAGAACCTTGGCAGCTAAAACAGAAAGAACTGGTTTTAAGCTACACTTGAAAATTGCTATGGTAGGCAAACTACCTCCATGACAGAGGCTGACGATGACTTCATCTGCTTGTTCGATCATGAAAGTCGCACAAAAGGCACTAATAAGAGCCAGCAAAACGTGTTATTTGCCTTTATTTTATTCCACGCATTGCCTACAGGAACATAGTCGCTGTTTCGTCAGTTGTGAGAAGTTTAAGATACCAGCTTTCTCTTTCATGGTAAAAATATGGGCACACATCCCAAACTGAAACCAGTGGAAAGCACTGGAAAACCCACCCACAACCCGCTTCCACCATCGCCACGCAGAGTGCAATGTGTCGCCGCACACATGCAGTTATGTTATTCGTTTCAACAAATTGGGGCCAGCTTTGCTACCTGGAGCCATTCCTTTGAAGATGCAGCATATTTCTGGTGGCTACCATTTTAATCTGTCAGAGTATAACCAGAACAGCAACTCCCACTCAACATGCACGAGTGTGCATCTCCGGGGCCCGTCCACCATCAAAGGCTGATGCGCAATAATTGAAAACAGTCATTTGTGTAATGAATTGTGTAATATCTTGAGCACACAACAGAGCATAGAAATAACATCAGGACAAGATTAAAACCAGACTGACAGATTTGACTCATCGCTGCTCAAACCTGATGATTTCCTGAGCTTAACCCACATTGGTGGTGGCTTATTGAATGCAACCAAATTTTTCTAAACCACCATCTATATGTCCTGTCAAGAAAAGAAAAACATTAACCCTGCAGCGTTTCCATTTAAATTCCTGACGAATAAAAAAGTTCACCCTGGCATAAGATTCTCAGTATCAGCCAAAACCAGCACCAATAAAAGGGGAGAAATGGAGAAACATACTCAAATAAAAAGGTCAAAAGCTAACACTAGCTACTTTAGGCTGCAACAAGTCAAAGTCACCTAAAATTAATCTGATTCAACAGTCAATCTCACCTCCTCTGGAGAAAATCTCATCAGCGTGGAGGTGTAAATGGAAATGTGCTGCATGCTTGTGTGGTCAAGACAATGCAGAACCCTCATATTCCACAGGAGGCTTTGGACTTGTTGGAAAATCTCATGAATCTGCTGACATGCCAACACTCACGCCGTTTGAGGGTTGAAAGCATTAAACTACCAGACAGTTTTCCAGACAAGGGTGTCATTTTAAGAGCTTGCCACACTAAATGTAAATGGTCGAACATTAACAACAAACCAACTTATTATCTGTGGAAGGAAAAACTGCAATGGAAGATATTCTGACAGAGTTTCCTTCTCAAAAAGTCTGAATCCATAAGTCTTATTTCAGTATGACAACGCTGTGCAAATTATATCTAAACACTCATCCCCGAGTCTGCATCTTCATAATTCCTTAGTTATGAGAAGGCTAAAGGCCCTCAAACGTAGATTTGTTTTCTTTCTTTTTCTGCAGGAAGCATTCCTCTGTAATGACAGGGGAAGTTGCATGAAGGTCCATACAAACTTTGAGGAAGGAGAAAACACCCAACCTAAATTTGGTCCTCTTATTAAGGCGGGCAGACCCAAAGAAGCTGTGATCTTCAACACAACATCTGTGGCCAGTACACTTCCTAAAAGATGAAAATGCTCAACCTTGGTTAGATGAAATGGTTTGGGTGGGACAGAAGAAATAAACACGGCTATAAGAAGATTAAATGAGGGTGTTGTGCTTTGAGGCAGTGTGTTTTGTTATGGGTGAGGAATTCCTGAATACCTCTTCTTTTAATTTAACCAAAAGCCTCTAAGGTCACATTTCCAACACATTGTTCTGTTTTACAGCAGTAGAATTAAACTTTTTACATGATCATTGTCAGATCTAAAGCCAAATGTTTTGGGTTTTTTTCCCCACACAGTCCATTTCAGAAGCAAGACTGACGCACATTAGTATCTCTGTGTGTGTAAACACAAAAGAGGGTTGAGCCTGCAACACATCTACGGGTGTTTCTACAGCACCAGATACAGCGATTCTATGAAAAAACTCAAATTTTTCACCTTGTTTTCGAAAAATGGTTGCATTTAGACAATTGAAACTACCTCAAATCAGACTGAAAACACAAATCAGACTGGAAACGGTGTTGCGTGCATGCCAGGCCTGTAGTGGGCAGTATAACTTTGCAATGACACACCCAGTGTTTGCGTTACGTCTTCGTCACACCTGCGGAAAAGGAGAGACGCTTGAATAGAGGTGGCTTGGTTTTATAGATGAGCCTTTCCCAAACTGATTATCTCAGGAGGTTGCCAGATCATTAAAAAACAAATAAAATAAAAATAGCGTAAATATGTTACTTAATCTGTGGAATTAATGCTTTAAATTTGCATCTTATTTTGTGGCTGTGGCTCATAAAGTTTGGTATCCATCCAAACATGTCATCTATCCATCTTCTCTGATGATGTAAATGCACAACAAAGCTGGTTTTTCCTATAAGAGACCAAAATACCCTGAAAGATTCAGCAGCATGAAGACAACATAGAGGCCGGCCATTGTCTTATGATGCAGTTTGCAGGGCGTCATTATGCAAATGCAGGATAACATGACTTTATTCACGGCACAGACAGGATTGACTTCAATTTTACTCTGGAGTTTTTTCTCAATTTTGTGCACCTAAAACTCTGCTACCATGCAAACTAGAAGCCAAAACTCCACTAAACTTTTGCATTTTAATGTCTCGGCGTTGTGTAAACTGGCAAGCCAATATGGCGAGACACACAGCCTTTACCAACAGAGTGTTTTCACTCTGCTTATTCCAAGGCAACCCCCCGCTGTGTGTGAGCGCACACTGTTGCAGCACTGAGCCGACTTGATTCAGTTTGTTTGAATTACTAAAAGGGGAACAGAGGGAGCACCATTAAGGAGTGGCCGCTGTGTGTGAAAGCTACAGATACTACAGTTATCCCAGTGCCAGCTTGCAGCCAGTAAGAGTTTATCTCCAAAGCCTTGAATATCCCGGGACAGCAAATAAATATAATCTCATTTTGTTAGAGGACTTAAAATCTTAAAAGTCTGGGTAAAGCAAATCTGCATGAAAACAATAGCTTAACATATTTAAAGAACAGAAATACACTGAATTGTGGAGTTTTGTAGAGAATCGGGACTTCTAGAGGTGTATTATCAGGTACCATAAAGTAAAGGTCCTGCCATGTTTCTGGATGTACCTGTGCATTTAGAACAGGCGTCTCATCTACCTGCAGTGGAGCTGAACTAATGAAATTCAGCTGGTTTAGTGACTGGTTGGTACCTGGATTATACACCTCTGGTTACTTCGCAGCAGCATTTCACTATAAGGCACCACATCACATCCCAGCAACTGGATATCAACATGCTGGCCACTTTGAATGTCCACTGCGGCTGATTGAGTAAAGAAACACAAGAGGACTGTATTGTAGGGGACAAGGAAAAGAGAGAGAAAGTGCCAGAGCAAGAGATTGGACAGGAATCAACATCAGGCTGACTTTTACTGCCTGGAGGGAGCTAAGAGGATGCAAGATGGATGCTGAATTAACTCTAATTAGAGAGCAAATCTGCCACAGTTGAACTGAACACACACTTTTCATTTACACGTCTAATTGAGCTCAAAGATTAATTACATTTTAGTTGTTTTTAGTCTCATATCTGATCACAGCCAACAAGTCAAATCAAAAGTTATGCAAATTTTCTAATATCAGCATCAAATCTTTGTCCAGTTAATCCAATAAAATATATAATGACCAACTTGGAACTGAAATCCTCAATTTCACATGTGTGTGCATGTGTGATTTTGCATATAAGCAGCTTTGTTTGACTAAAATAAACTCTGTTTTGCTGGTTTGACATCTACTGATCAGCAGCTTCAGCTGAAATGTCCATCTAATTTAGCAATTTATACATGGAAAGTTTGACTGGAACTTATTGGCTTCCACATGATCCAAATAATGTTGCATTTCTAGGGCTGATTCGATTTAATTCCAATTTTTTTGGGTGCCGATTCGATTTAAATTACGATACAATTCTTTGATATTGCTGATTTTTGTAGATGAAAAAAAAAAAGTGTATAAAACTTGTTTTTGCTCGTCATTTTTCTTGATTTAAATTAGGAAAAGCCAACACAGTAGCCAGGCTATCATTCTGCTGCTATAATGCCTAAGATGACAAGTTAAAACATAAACAATAAAAATGACAAAAAAAAAATGTTTTAGTGGATTAATTTTATTTATTTGAAAAGAAAAAAAGAAAAAAAATTTAAAAAGAAAATTGATTTTGAAATTGTGAAGCAAAAAAATACCAAATTTTGATTTTTTAATTTGATTTCCCCACCCCTATTTCCTACCCCATTAATAAAAACTTTTTCTATTTTCACTTTTGCACAAAATGCTTAACTTTGCCTTTTTTCCAGACTAATACAAAAATTGCATGAAGTCAAAGGGGAGTTTTCCCCATCAGCAACCTGCCTCTTGTTGGGATCGTGATGTTCTCCAGTCGTGTTGTCAGCTCACTCTGAATTATTCAAAAGAGAAGAGGATACAGTTCAACTTCTACGTCACTGTCGTTACAGCAAAGAGAACGGCTTCATGTTAATGCACGGCGGGGCAAAGTATTTATTCAGCATGAGGAACTACTTAAAAACACTTACACATAAAATGGAGACTGGCCAACAAACCCTCATCCCTTCATCAATGACAAAACCATCGGGCCTTAACTAATCACCTACTTCAGGTTAGCGGTGGTTTTAGAGTTGCGAGATTCAACCAGATGTTCAACAAATCACCCAAATCTTTGTTTAATACACCTCTGTGAATGCTAAGCTGCAAATATGAGGCAAATTCTACTTTTCTTCCATAGAATACAATAATTTACAATCTTCTTGTCCCTGAACTCCCATCTTATCTGATCCAACTGCAAAACCCTGCAGATTTAAGCACAGGGGGAGTTCAGAGGTTATCTTCCACTGCCCCAATATGCTTGCTACAAGTTTTCTTTTCTTTCACTTTTATCTCCAGGATTTATGGTTAATTCTGGGCTTCCACCAGTCAGCTGGAGCTGGGCTCTGCAGTGTACCTCTCCATCCTGCAGGGCCTGGAGCCTGATCAGGCAGCTGAGGGGAGCAGCTTCATACATCATTTTATTCTTATTTTATTTATTTTATTGAATTTCCCTTTCGGGATTAATAAAGTATTTTTCATTTCATTTCATTCCCAATTTACCCTCATACTATTTATTAAAAAGCAGTGTGTTCTTTTCCTCTTTTGTTGCATTTTAAGCCATGTTTATTCACCTACACTTTGACTTAGCGTGGTGGTTTGCACATTCCAGCTTCAAGGCGTGTTTAACTCGCTAAAAGTGCATTAGAAAACAGCTTTTTGGATGCCTTTCTGTAGAGAGAGCATTAAACTGATGCGACTCTCCAGCTGGTAGCTACATTGCCTTCCACTAGAGCCTGAACGCCTCACTGCCAAGGCCGGATTATCCAATGGGCATTATGGGCACAGGCCCAGGGGCCCACACCCACTTGGGGCACACGTAGGGCAAACAACTAGGGTGGCCAGATGTCACAGTTTGTGTGGGATAGTCCCACATTTCTATTACTTTTTACATGTCCCACAAAACGGGGCGCTGTCCCGCATTGTTACGACCAGTCTTCACTTTTGTGAAGGAAAAAAAAACAAAACAAAACAAAACTTGTCTTTCATTAATTGTGTGGCAAAGGTTTTGACAGCTGCTGATTTGATTGACACTCATGTCAATCAAACTAGGAGGTGGGACTTAATGTACATCTAGGATGCACCGGTGCACCCACTAACGAAAATAATAAATACGCCGATTTATCAAGGAGGACAGGGAGACGACCGCAACGAAGAAGAAAAGAAAGTGCTGTTACAACAAAGACTGGGAAAGCATATATTCCTTGGTTAAAACTGTTAAAGTAATTTTTCCGTGTCACACGGCGGAGAATATGACGTGAAATGGCACAAAAATTCGAGTGACAACTCACGCGCTACTCAGAGGGAGGCTTTAGTTTAGTTACTTTAGTTTAGTTTGGATAGTAATAATATTACCTAAGAGCAGAATAAAAAAAAGTTTTTATTTTTTTTAAACTTTGTCATGGCAGAGTGGAATCTCACATTATCCCACATATTCAGTCTTTGTCCCACATTTGGTAAGAGAAGATCTGGTCACCCTCCAAACAGCAGCAGTTTGGACATGAAACAAAAAGTACATAAAAGCCACATAGTTACACCACAGTGTATTGTGTATTGCTATTGGTACCACTGGCTGAGAGATGTTAGAAACGTCGTTTTACAGAGTATCATTCACAATTTTCACAATGTTGCGGTGGGGAAGGGGGCCCATGGAACACTAAAGGCCCAGGGGTCTGTGCACTTTTAATCCGGCCCTGCTCCCTGCAGATACTTTGGCTGCTAGCTAACCTGCTAGTAGGCTAATCTCTGCGGGCAAGTTCCACAAGCATGAACTAGACTCATTAAACTGCGCTGCAAAGTCCAGAAAGGTGTGTTCTGTGCATTAATGTGCGAGAAGTTCCGACTTCAGCCTTCCAGCTTGCAGCTGCATGCTCTGTTGTGTGCCACAGGGAGAATCCCTCAGGAAGTTTTCTGGCTTTCCAAACACAAGAACCACAATGGCGGTGCGCCTTTCTTTGCAAGCGGCAACACACTGGGGAATGTGCACATCAAGCGTGCGTATGCGCCTCTCGCGCAAACATGCGCAACGAAAGAGCAGAAACAAGCGCCTCTTTTGCACTACTCTGCATCCATGTGAAGTTTGCGCCATATTGACGCGCACACACGCAACAGCGTTGTTTCCTGGAAAACAAAAGCTGCAGAGAGCAAAGTAGCCGCCACTCACCTTCGCGATTGCCTTTTTATACCTCATGACAGCCTGCTGGATGAGTGTGTGGACTTTAATATTTCCATCCCCGCATGGCACGACCACCCGGGTCCTGCCGAAACACACCGTGACTTTCATGGTTTAGTATCCGAGGTCTTCCCCTGGTTCGGAGCACAACCAAGTCGAGGAGGAGCGGGACGAGGAATCCGTGTGGAAAGCCAAAAGGAGCATGAGTTTGGGTTTGTTTGGCCGCGAGCTCGTCCCGGTATTCCTTCACAGAAACGAGGACTACAGGTCTGTTTGCTTCTCCCTGATGGGCGACATTGTTTTCTGGGTTTTCAGACCACCTGTTTATCTTTTCTATCTCTCTCTCTCTCTCTCTCTCTCTCTCTCTTCTTCCTTCCCTCTGAATCCCAATCCCTCTCTCTCTCTCTCTCTCGCTCTCTCTCTCTCTGTGCTGAGCTCATGCTCAGTCACGTGCTGCGTTCAGGTGCAGCCTGGAATATCCGTTCAAAATAACCAACCACAAATTGATTTGGGAAAAAAGGCAGTGTAATGTTTAGACCAGTGTTTTTCATCCTTTTTTTTTTTTTTTTTTTTTTTTTTAGCCAAGGCACAACTTTTTTCACTGAAAACTTCCCAAGCACACCAGAAACCAATTTTTTGTTGTTGTTTTGTTTTCTTTTGTTTTTTTTCTAAAAAGCCCATATAATCAATATAAAGTCATCTTGTCAAAGCATCTTGAATAGAAATAAGATAAACACAAGAATAAAGGAATTTTATTTTATTTCACCTGGGCCTCTTTGGATGAACGCAGAGCTGTTTTTTAGACCAATCAGGTGAAATTGGATAATTTCTCAAGGCACACCTGATGATCTCTCACGCCACGGCACAGTGGTTGAAAAACACTGGTTTAGACATTAAGAAAATGTTGCCTCTTTTACTTAAATAAAGAGCATCCAAAAAATTAAATATTTTTAGGTTCATAATGTAGAAAATGTTCTTACACATTTAAAAACAAAAGTACTAAATGCAACTTTTATTTTCTTATATATTCTATAATTACAATATAAATTATGCAGACATATAATAACGGTGTTGTAGTGTTTTTAGTTGAGATGGAGCTAATTATACAATAATTAAACTTATATTTTTACCATTAACTGACTGACTATTCTGTGTAAAACTGAGAAATGCTCAAAGCAAATTATCAAAACAATTAACCTGTGATTTAATAAATAATTAAGTTTGTTGTCTTTAACTTTATACATTTTTTCTGTAATTTTAAAGCAACCAAAGATGTAAGATTAATGTTGTGAAGTAAGTTTGAAAAAGCATTCAGTACATTTTGCATTGAGAACTGATTGAAATTTACGTCGAGTCCTTGAATGCATCAGAGAAGCAGTGTTAAACACTCGATCGCCACCCTGTGGTCAC
Organism: Telmatherina bonti; assembly: GCF_933228915.1. Taxonomy (NCBI): domain Eukaryota; kingdom Metazoa; phylum Chordata; class Actinopteri; order Atheriniformes; family Telmatherinidae; genus Telmatherina; species Telmatherina bonti. Next base: position 10,270,257 of record NC_136625.1, on the reverse strand, counting down.
TATTGGTAATGTTTGCTGTACAAGACCAATGCTTTTAGACACTAGTCGATGGAAAATTCATACAAGTCAGTGTTTTGTTTTCTTTTGTTTTGTTTTTGTTTGTTTTGTTTTTTTAACAATATTGAACAAAACACTTTCTGGGAGTGTCTAAATTACACTACACTATAGAAAGTTTAATAAATTCTCCACTGTGTAGATTGCATGAGCTCCTTTCAAGTTAAGACTTGAGTTTGGATTTAAAAGTGGAATTAGGATTAGGCAGAGATTAGGTTTGTTAAAAGGAAATTACTCGATAAGTAATTAAAGTTTTCTCAAGTACAGTAATACAACTAAATGTGTATATTCAATTATTTGTTCCTGATTTTTAACAGGAAAAACAAATCTGTTTGCAACCTATACTTGTCCTGCCTGAAAACCAAAGCACACTGCAGATAAAGAGCCATCCAAATCCATGTGGAGCTTTCAGAAACAGATGTCTAAGTAGCACATGCATGGATCGCGAGGACTGTTTCCTACTCCCTCCCTTCAATAAATGGTGTAGGTAACAGAAGGCCAGAGAGAAGCAGCAACACGACGTTTGGTAAAAACAAGGGGAAAAAAAGAAACTCACTGAACTCCAAGTTTATGAAAAGTGTGTGCATTAGTGTGTGTCTGTGTCTTGAAAAAGAATCTCTCCTGCATCGAATGCCAGCATTTAACCAGGAGGATATTTTAACTCTTGAACCAGCTGGAGCGCTCACCGACCACCAACCACAGCCTTAGCAGCTGTCACAACAGATTAAATAACCTCACATTCTGGGGAAATTTGATTTTTATTTTTTTTTTAACTAAATGTAATGCAGTAAATGTGTGAACGCGCAGGAAATAAACATAGTTTTATCAAAGGGGAACATTCAAGGTGTGATACACATTTAAAACATTTACCTGATTGTTAAAGTTTCATGGACAAAGCAGAAGTTAAAAGTATAGGAAAGTGGCAAGTAGCTGTCATAGTGGAATCTAAAGTTATTTAACATGTTAGGAATAAATCAGTACCTCCTTCTACATCTTATCAAACCAGTTTACTCTTTAGAGGATATTTTACATACATTTTGCATAATATTTTTGATGTTTTAGATGAGAAATGCAAATGGTCAAGTGATTGCTTGAGGGTTTATTTTGTCATTTCTATGGTAGCATAATGGCTTTTTGCCAAATAATGTTATTTTCTGACCATGAAAATATATGTCTGTGCTGCATTCTGATTGCAGAGCAATAATATTTATGGAAGTTTTTGGAGCAACCACTGCCCTGCTCAATCCGGAGGCTGAGAAATGTCAAACCTCACTTGGCAAGTTTGGGTTTCACTCTGGAACAAAACAGCAAATTTCATTTTATGCTTCGCTTTGCTGGTTTGTACGCAGCTTCAGAGACTGGATGGCAACACTAATACTTTTTAGAACATGTGGGAGAAAGGTGCAGAGCAAGAGGTTTGGACTGACTTTCACTTGCTGGACAGCATTTGGAGAAGATATAGGATGCAAGATGGATGCCAAATTATCCATTGTTGATGGGGTCACCACTTAGAAGTTGTATTTTCAGGCAATAAAGGGTTCATTCCACTGTAAATAATTCTTCAGAGCTACTTTCTTAAACATGATATCAACAAAATTAGGAGCAAAGCAATGCCAAAAAGGTGATCCATGAACTCTATTCGTCTAAGCTTGACTACTGGAACCAGTGCCAGTCTTGCTGCATGTCTATACTTTCAGTTCAACCAAAACCCTGAGGCCAGAGTACTGATGGGTACTGTCAGGAGAGATCACATTGTTCATGTGTTAGCTTCTCCTTACTGACTTCAAGTAAAATTTAGATTTAGAATTGAAACTTTGCTGTGCAATGCCTCAAGGATCCTGTCATAGTAATCTTAATATTCCTCATGACCCTAAAAGAAGCGTTCACTCTCTGGGTGCTTACCTGGTCATGGGTCCCGGAGTTTCCAGAACTAAATGCAGGACTTTTTCAGGGTCTGATCCACCCCTCTATGTTTTTAAGTCTAGGATTGAAACTTCTCTCTTTAAATGAACTGATCTTTTTCTTTTCAGTGTCTGGTTTTTCCAATGTTCAACTCTTCTTTTTGGCTTTCTTTAATAGTTTAGTACTATTTACAATCTGCTCTTCTACTGTCACAGTTCTAATCTAGCGTTTCTTAATCTTGCTCCTCGAGGAGCAATGCTCTGCATGTTTTAGTTCCTACCAACTCCAGTGCACCTCATGCAGATTGACTCAACTGCTTGCTGAGTTCTATGAAACCCTGACAATGAGCCTCTGATTTGAGTCTGGTGTGTTAAAGTAGGGTTACCTATAAGACGTGCAGGGCATGGGCCCAAAGGACCAGGATTAAGAAACACTCTTGTAATCCATGAACATTTATTTTACCTTCATGATGGTAAAATAAATGGGGTGCCCAAAGTCAGTCCTCGAAGGCTGCTGTCCAGCAGGTTTTCCCTGTATCCCTGTTCCAACACACACATGGGTTCCATTAAATGGATCCAACAGCCAACGAAGTTCTGCACAATGAGTAATTAGTTTGAGTCAGGTGTGTTGGAGCAGGAAATCTGCAGGATTGGTGCCCTCGAGGACTGAAGCTGGGCATGCCTGTTCTAAGTTGTGCATTCATCTTTGGGTTGCATTTGTGCATGAAATGGTCACAATAATAATAACTAAGTTACACAAGACTGCTGACCTGTCCAGAGCATAACCTGCTTCTCACCTCTGTCTCATGTCTGCTGGGGAAGACTCCAGCACACCTACAACTCTGCATTGGAATAAGCGGAGTGGAAATGGATGGATGAATGGATGAATGGTAAGAATGGATAGATGGATGGATGGATGGTAAAAATGGATGGATGGATGGTAAGAATGGATGGATGGTAAAATGGATGGATGGATGGATGGTAAGAATGGATGGATGGATGGATGGATGGTAAGAATGGATGGATGGATGGATGGATGGATGGATGGTAAGAATGGATGGATGGATGGATGGATGGATGGTAAGAATGGATGGATGGATGCTAAGAATGGATGGATGGTAAGAATGGATAGATGGATGGATGGATGGTGAGAATGGATAGATGGATGGATGGATGGATGGTGAGAATGGATGGATGGATGGATGGATGGTGAGAATGGATAGATGGATGGATGGATGGATGGTAAGAATGGATGGATGGATGCTAAGAATGGATGGATGGATGGATGAAAGCTGTAAATGTGTTTCCAGGTGTATTCGTTTTCCTCCTCCCTATCAGATTTGCAGATATTTTTACAGGGTTACATGGTGTCGTGATTTTCTGCATTCATTATCTCTGACAATAAAAGATGCTAAATGTAAATAACAAGTCAAATAAAAAAACAAATATCATCATGCGGTGTAGGCGATCTTGAACTTTTTCATATCATTCACGTTATTCTACATTATTCTGAGTGTGAAATCATCCTTTGTGCATCTAATAAAGACAGAAAACACAGTTCAGAGGTTCTTTCTCATTGCAGGACTTCTAACATCTGAATCTGCATTTTTCAGCTGCTGAATTTCTTAAAATGAAACAAGAGTCAGATATCGTGTGTGTGTGTGTGTCTTTCAGAGCATCATGTTTGGATCAGTTGTGACCTCTTGTGGTGGACAGTTACTGAAGTCATTACACATCTTTATGGCCTTTTTCTTATTTTTTAATTTCTTTATTAGACAGGACTTCCTGTCAAAACTTAGATAATAAACACTTTCTTGGTTTTAAATCGCTCTTAAGACCCAACTATTTTCATTGGCATTTTACTCAGAATGAGTTAGCTTTAATAGTTTTTACTGGTTTTATATTTTATGGATTGATTCTTTTCTATTTTTATTGTTTTCTGTTTTAATATGTTAATTATTTATGTTCAGCAATGTTCAGCAGTAGCTGTTGGAAAGGGTGTTATAAATAAAGTTGGCTTGCCTTGGTCATAAACATAAACAGTAAAGTTACAGCAAAATTGCATCATACCAATAAATTTCCTAAAATTTTTTCATTAAAGTCTGTTTTATTAAATTATTTTAATCATGAGATATATATATATACTGTATCAGATTACATCTTAAATATTTAGTTGAGACAAAACATTAACATTGTGAGTCATTCTGGAGCTGACATGCACACACAGAAACCCAGAGGGACACCAGTCTTATCTCCTGTTCCTGTTTTATCTGCAGCCCTCTGGTTGATGAAAATGACTGCAGACCAATCTGATGTTGCTCCTGGAAGTTTTCCCATGACAAATTCAGCAACCACACGTTTCTTAATATAAGCAATCACCAGTTTTGTGTTCTTTGTGTGGGTAACAACTGCAGGGAGAAAAGTTATAGAGGCTTAACCTCTCGATAAATCCCAAGTTTGACTTTCCTAAAAGAGCTGTGAAATTTCCTGAATTATGCCAGTTAAGCTGCGAAGGCCACATCCTCTTTGATGGTATTAACAGCGTGTAATTGTGCTCAGCGTTCATCCCAGGCTAATTTTGTGCTAAAGAGCTGTCTGGTGCAGACCCCATGTGGCTCCCTGCTGTCAGGCCTTTGTGCCACCCGAGGGTCCCCCTTCTGCTGCTGGTGTGCAGCCATCTGGAGAAGTCCACCATCTGACTGCAGGACAGGCTAAGGAGATGGATGAGGAGAAGGAAGGAGAGGTGCAGCAGCAGGGCAAGAGGACACGAGCAAAAGAAGATGATGTAATACAGCTCAATCTTCGAGAGAAGCAGAAGGTGGGTGGCTGAGAAATGTTTTACATGTGGAAAAGCAATAAATGAAAAAAATATATTCAGATTTTTTTCATTTTATACTTGAAAGATTTGCTACAGAAACACAAGTAGGTATAAACAGAGTATTCTGAGGACTGTGTTTGGGATGAGGAGGGGTTTGACCCAGCAGGACAGTGGTCTTTGATGACAGCAGGGGCAGCGTTCGAACGGTACGGCATCTCTTGGCACGGAGGCGGACAGATGGTGACCGAGGTCAGCCGGAGTCAGCTTTAAACGAAGGAATTCAGCACATTCTGCAGTGTATCGGGAACATCTCATACCAGGATGAAATGATACGTGGTAGGTGTGGCAGAAGAAAGCAGCTTTTCATCCTACTGAGGGAATTTCTTTATTTCTGACTAAACCACAGTCCCTGAACTTGAGACATTCACCACCGAGCACATTTATATGCTGATGTTTTGGTTAAAGAAACAGACTAGAAGCTGGGTGGGGGTGTGTGTGATAAGGTGTGGAGGATCAGGTGCATGTTATGGAATTGTAATGCTTTTCACTTAGATGTATTCAATTCAATTCAATTCAACTTTATTTATATAGCGTCAAATCATGGCAATGCCATCTCAAGACACTTTACAGACAGAGGGGGAAAACATAATGAAGGCCAATTCATAATAGCCTATATAAGGAAACCAACAGATTGAGTTGAGTCCAACCGATTGTGTAGACCATCAAAGGTGTTGAATCAAGTTGAATCGGTTAATTGCGTCTTGTTGAAACATTGCATTTCCATTAAAATGTACATTTTTAAATGCAGTTCAGCTGTATCTCCCATCCTGAGCAAGCCCACTGGCGACAGTGGGAAGGAAAAAACTCCCTTTTAACAGGAAGGAAACCTCCGGCAGAACCCGGCTCAGGACAGGCAGCCATCTGCCTCTGCTGTGTGGGGGGAAGAGGACAGAAAGACAACAGACAACAGGAACTGCTACTCCCGGCCAGGGAGACCTGCTGAGACAGGAGACATACATGTTAATGATGCAACACTGTTATGGGGGGGGTAAAAGAAAGAGATAAAGAGAAAAAGAAAGAAGCTCAGTGTATCAGGAAATGTCCCTCAGCAGTCTAAACCTATAGCAGCATAACTAAGGGATGCTAACCATCCCTAGCTATAGGACTTATCAAAAAGATAAGTCTTCAGCCTAGTCTTAAAGGTGGGGAGGGTGTCTGCTTCCCTAACACTAACTGGGAGCTTATTCCATAAGAGAGGGGCCTGATAACCAAAGGCTCTGCCTCCTGCTCGGCTCTTTGAGACTCTAGGAACCACAAGTAAGCCTGCAGTCTGCGAACGAAGTACTCTGCTTGGTATATAAGGAACAATGAGGTCTTTGATATATAGTGGTGCCTGGTTGTGGAGGGCTTTATATGTAAGGAGAAGGATTTTAAATTCTATTCTAGATTCAACAGGCAGCCAATGAAGAGAGGCTAAAACTGGAGAAATATGATCTCTCATGCTGGTTCTGGTCAGGACTCTGGCTGCAGAATTCTGGATCAGCTGAAGGCTTTTCAGGGCATATTTAGGACAGCCCAGTAATAGAGAGTTACAGTAATCTAGTCTCGAAGTAACAAAAGCATGAACCAGTTTTTCTGCATCACTCTGAGACAGAATGTCCCTAATTTTGGCTATATTACGTAAATGAAAGAAGGCTGTTTTAGTAACCTGCTTAATATGTGGGCCAAAGGACAGGTCAGGGTCAAATATTACTCCAAGGTTTCTCACTGTAGCACTGGAAGCTAAAGTAATGCCATCCAGGTTCATTACAAAACCATTATGATGGTTTCTAAAGTAAAGCACTTTGAGCTGCTTTTGTATGAAAAGTACTGTATAAATTTTTATCACTTTATGTTTTATTTGATTAACCTGCGTTTGGTTAAAGAGACAGTATGTATGGAATGATGTATTTTGGGGAATGTGGTGGTGGGGTGTTGCTCTCTGTCGTTGTGTGTGTGTATGAGGGTGTGGAAAGATCTTGCATCTTTATTGTTTTTAAATGTCATGTTATCTGCTGTTTGTTTTAATCCTTATGACTTGATTTTATCTTGTGAAGGACTTTGTGTTGCCTGTGGCATGAAAATTGCTCAAGAAATAAAGTTTGATTTGATAAATAAAGTTTGATTTGACTCGATTAAACTGTGTCAAATACATGATATTTGTTTTGTATACAATATGGACCACAGATGACAAGCAGATGTTTCAAAACTGCCCCAAAAAAAGATTTCCAGTCTGCTGTTAACAGTTTTCTAATCTGTGCTGCTGCATTACCTGTTCAAGCAACTTGTTAACATCTGATTGCCGTTGCTTGTAGACCTGGAGAAGAGTGTGTTTTTCTCCTGGAGCGAGGTGTCGCTGACGTTCAGACCTGGTGGAAACAGGCATCCTGTGGTCGGATGAAGAACTCAGGATGCATCGAGGACACTTTCAGACCCAGGAGCTGAAGCCTTACTGATTCTGTTCATACCTAGTGCAATCTTCAGGGGTTTGAACAGCTTTTAAATTCACTTCACTGCAAAAACTGAAATCTAAGTAAGATTAAATCTTAAATTGAGTACATATATGCTTATTTTTTTTAAAGATAAGATAATTCTTAGTTTTTATGCCAGAGAATTCCTCTTGTTTTAAGAGTATTTTTACTTGTTTTGGGAAGTCTTGACAAGCCAAATTGTATTGTTCTGTTGGCAGATAATTTATCTTATTTTAAGCAACATTTAACTAATTTTTGTACATTTTTTTAAGGCTGAGTTTTTCAGTGTTTAAGACAAAAAAAAACTGCCTCAAACGAAATGTAACGTAGTGACTGTGAAAAAGTCTCGACTGATCGCTAATGTCTTCAGATTTACTTCCAAGAAGTCAGACTTTCTTGTCATTCTTTGAAAGTGACCTTAAACTGGTTTTAATGGCTTTCTGAAGCTCAGCTTTGAAGATCCCTCATTTTAGCTCCAGTCCCTCCACCAGACTATTTTCCCTGACCTATCCAAGCTAACTTTATTTATAGAGCACTTTTAAAACAGCGTAGTTAACCAAAGTGCTGTAAACATTCTTAGACTCAACAACCAACATGATTGGACGAGCTACCTTGAACCAGAATTTCCCCTCGGGGATGAAAAAAGTATCTTTGAATTGATAGTAAAGACTAAAATAATACGCTATAAGAGCACCCATTTCACTAGAGACATTAACACATAATAAAACAAAGTCAAATAAAACATAATAAGTCAAATAAGCCATGAATCATTAAAGCATCAAAAAGGCTCCTTACTCAAGGGATGAACCAGTGTTGTGTCGACATGTAATAAACAACTTAAAAGACAAAAAGGCACTTTGTTAGCAGCAGCCTGATGCAAAGATGGGTAACTCAGCCTCTCCTTTTAAAAGTTTAGTATTAATAAAATGTTTTGTGGAGCTCCTTTGCGTCTGAAATAAAGCAACGGTATCTCACTACCAGATGGGACAAGGCTGCGTGCTGTTTTCTTGAAAAATTCTAGAAAATGTACTTGTTTGCGAACAAAAGAAGACATGGCCTAAAAAAAACCTGCCTGCAACAGATAAACAAGCAAAGACCTGAACAAGGACCTGAAAGAAGTGTGAGGTCCTGCTGATCTCTCCTGGTCTTCATGGACCAGTGGATGTTTACTCGGCACTTAAATGAAGAGGAAACAGGGAGGAAAGGCCAAAAAAAGCGACAGGTCTGATGAAGTCATGAATCGTCCCCAGAACTCCGACCTGAACATTATTAAAGCAGCGTCATCTGGAACGAGAACGAGACAAGAAGCAGAAAACATCCAAAGATCTTTTGAAAGTTCTATAAGAAACTAGAAAAACATTTCCTGATTGGTTGAACTTCCAGGAAAGCTTCAGTGAGAGGCTTCACTGTAGGCCAGAAATGCACTTTCATTAGAAATGTAGAAACTCTGCTTTGGCCTCAAACACTGTTTTCTTATTTACATTTGTTGATATTTTATAAATCATTTCAGTTATTTCCTATTTTTCTTTAAGACTTTTACACAGGTTCTGTTCATGTACACTGCAAGGTGAACCACAAAGGCACCATGTAACCCCTTCATGCTTCAATTTATTTACAATCTTTAAAAAACAAAATAAACACAAAGAAAATCAGAAAAAAACTGAAAAGGGTTGTTACAAAGTCAAATACTATTTACTATAACATGAAATAATAAATTAATCAAGTTTAATAATAAAGACAGATAAAAAAAATACATAAGTAAGAGTGAATAAAAACAAATAAACACAAAATAGAATAACTAGATAAAAAGAATTCAAATAAAGCCCAGAAGTGGCTTTTAAGGCTTAATCCTTAATAATAATGTAATTATGCATTTTGCTATATTACAATATATTTAAGTCAGAAAACAGATTTTTCATACAAGGCTGTGCTAATTTGAGCCAGACGATGCTGCAGTCAATTCGGCACATATTACAAGGTAATTACTCTGCACCTGCCATCCAGGTCGTGAAATTAAAAATACTTTAATAATCCCCAAAGGGAAATTCAATATTGTAGTATATAATAATTAACTTGAGGAGGTCTTGTTCTGGAGGCTGATGGCTGCTGGCAGGAATGATCTTCATTCGTCCCATTATGAAAATAAAAACAACACAGTAAGACAGACACAACTAGAGCATAAAAATGGCAAATCAAGTGAACATTCAGTGTTTAAAACCATTAGGAACTGGTCCCAAAACACTTATACTGGTGAAATACATGGTGATGGAACGCAGACAGACAGGAAAGCTGGAGTTTCTCTTTTGCAGAGCATGTGCTGAACCAGTAAAGAAAAAAAGAATGGCTTAGTGATCAAGATCAACTCATTGTTGTTATTTGGATTCTTGATGGGATTTGCCATCATGTTGAATCTTGCTGTGGAACCCCCCCCTCTGATTCTAGAGTACTGCAAACATGTTGCCTCCACTTTGAATCTAAACAAAAACAATGCACTCTGGGCAACATGGCTGCCGTCCATTACTTCCCTTCCATTTATGACAAGACAGAAAGCCTGAAAATGTGGGCATTTTTCAACACTAATGAAATAAAGTCTTTGCCTGTCACTTCCAGAAGAGGCTCCTGTCACGGGTCTAGTAGTGCAGATCAGAGCTGTTTCATCGCTCAGCAGGCTGGAATTCCAGCAGCTCTCACAGCGTTGAACCTGAAAGTGCCTGATTACCGACCTTTGGAAGTCTTCAGTGCATCAGCAGACGATCGTGGAAAAGCTTCATGGAGCGAGGCCGATGAAATCTGTGAGCTCTGCATCAAGTTGAAGGAATTTGAGTTATGCAAAATGATACAAGGCACGCCACAAGTCCAAGAAAGTAAGTAGACAGTGATGGTAATTGTCATTTGCTGCTGTTAGATCATTAAACAGGTCATGTTGGAGCCACAGGAGTTTAAAACATTTAGTCTTCATGCAGCTTTGATGTGAATAGCATGTATTATAGCCATCTGTAAATAAAAAAACAAAGAAAAAACTTGATGAAAAACAGCAACTTATTAAAAGGTGTATGTATCATATTTGATACATACAGTTTCTGAGACCGTTTATATGGTAAAAACTCTAGCACAAAGTCTGATACTTGTTTCCTTCCACCAGCGGATACATTAATAATATAATGCAAT
>NC_136625.1:10099806-10254806 GCF_933228915.1 Telmatherina bonti | reverse complement strand
AAAAAACTATGACTTTTACTAATTTCCAAGGCAAAGTGCAGCTGGTGCTCATGCCTTATTTAATTTCACTGCTGTATCTTTTATGTTTACATGAGAAAAGCATTCAGTAATGATGTTTACTTGTTCCAAGTGCACACAGGGCACATAAGCACATCATTAAAGTTACATTATGTTCTTAGGGACAAAACTTTCTCAGGTAGTGGTTTAGCTGTACATGATGGACCCCGATGAGAGACTACTGTACGTCTTTCACCTAAAACAAGCTTTTTGTTTCCTTAAAAAGAAAAAAAGCCTTCAAGTTGATTTCTTAATCTTTTCTGGATGTGAACCTGTACTTGGTCTGCAAATTAAAATATATTTTCTTACCACTCCAACATAAATCCCCTCCAGCGCTTTTGCTCAACTCCTAAGAAACATGAATCTGATTAAATCATATTTGAGCTTACAACAGGCTCTGCCTGGAGGTGTGAAAACATGCCCAGAGTTCAGTGTGCCGGTTCCACCCGGTGGCTGCCACACATAATAAGCATGAGTGGAGAATGTTGCATAACACAAAATGTGTCCAGGGCTGAGGAAACAGTCATTTCCACACAAACCTTTAGTCATTTTGTCTCACACACAAATCAGCAAGTAATTTAGTTTACATAAGATTAAAGGTGTCTGTATAAAACTGCATCTTCATTTTTTAATCATCTCTGGTTAAAGGTGGGCTCTTTTTTTGGTGTTAAGAATCACCACAAGGGGGCAGAATTTTACCAAATGAAGGGTATGTTTCCATTCTTATTTATTTAAAGTATTTTTCCTTTTATATGCTTTTTAAATCTTAGTTAGCTCTGCTACCACCATGGGCTCCTTTTAATCCATCATTCATCACCTTATTGCTTGTTAATTGATGGGCTAATGGCTTACAAGAAGAGAAGCATGCACACATTTTAACTGTGCGACATGGTTATTATAATATTGGTATCTTTTTATGTCTAAAGTTTATATTATGCAGTGAGTTTTCACATTTTCTTTATTTTCACTTTAAAAAATAAAAAACAAAACAAACAACTAGATGTTCTTGTAACCTGTCTTTTTTTTATTATTAGTAATTCACAAAACAAAAGAGAAGAGATTAATGCTGCAGGATTAAACACAACAAGCTGGTGTTGGTATTGACAGCATCAATTACATCCGAGCCCCAACATGAGCAACCTGAAAGAAAAGTTGCTGCCTCTGCATCAGATTTCAGTCCTTTGTTGCCTCTCAAAAAGCTTTCTTTGTTTACTATTTTTCCAAATCTTTTATTTATTTTTGTTTGTCAGTTTTGCTATTGGAAAACAAAGTTAAAAATCACACACATCCTAAAAACAGTTAAGCCTTTCTGCAAGCTTTGTGGAATTTTTCCAGTTCCTGTTATATACTATACTTTTTTTTTTTTTTTTTTTAACAAAATGCTCCTTTAAACAATATCTTAAGGGTGCTGTGTGTAATCAAAGGTCAATGACAAAAACAAATGAAGATATCAGTAAAAACTATTTTTGTTGGTATCTAATCCCTTCATTGAAACAACTGTTTTGTTTTCCTTATCACAGAATGAGGCATTTATATCTGCTTGTTGTGTGTCAACCATACATGTTAGCTGGTGAATTTGTGCCATCATTTTTACTACGGTGTCTGTAAATGGACAAACAACTCTGTGTGTGAAGTGAGAACCCTCTGAGCTTTAATACTGCAGCACCCGGTCTGTTTGAAAGGTGCCCCGTTTGGAATAAATAATGCTGTAAAACCATAGAAGAAGACAACACGTGTCCACTTACAGATAAAAACGCAGATCATTGAATTATTTTGTACGTTTATATCTGTGGTCTGCATATGAAGTCATTTCAGCCCATCTTTACCACCAGAGTCTCACATGCTGAACCTTTAAACCTACTGATTAAAAATGGAACTGTTTTATAAGATCACCTTTTTAATATTTTGTTTTCACTCTAGTTATTTTTGCAACTTCAGACACTGTTTCTGTTTCATCCATATTCTGAACCGCTTTGTCCAATTAAGGGTCTTGAGGGAGCTGGAGCCTATCCCAGCAATCATTGGTCGAGAGGCAGGTACACTGGACGGATCGCCAGTCCGTCGCAGAGCCAACACGGAGAGGCAAACAACCGTTCACGCTCATTCTTAGAGACAATTCAGAGTGGGGCGGTGAGAGAGTGGAGAACATGCAAACTCCACACAGAAAGACCTCCGTTTGAGGTTAAATATGCACATACAGTCAGGAAAAGTCAGCTTGTCAGCCGTGACCAGGACTCAGTTTCCTGCCTCGTACGAAGCCGATATTTAATAAAAAGCAGGTTAATCATGACGTGATCATAATGTTGCTTATCGTCAGCCTCAGCTGCAGAGTTAACAGTGTGTGTGTGTGTTTGTCTAGGTGACCATGGATACGTCAATATCATCTCGGCTGGACAGCAGTTTAAATGACACGGTGACAGATGGAGAGGAGAATCACATTGACGGCACTCCATCTCCCGCCGCCTCCTCTCAGGTATGCACATTTTATTATCACCAGCGTAGCTGTTCATAACTGACTGAGTACCGGGATTTAAGTATGTTCATCAGCCTATGATCACTTTCAGACTATGAAAATGTTCTCATAAAAACACTTTTCTTGTTTTAGTCTTTAAGTTTCCTCTGGATTACAGGTTTCAGTGGAAGCTGAGGGCTCAGTGGTGACTGTGGTCCAGTTATCTGATGGTCAGACCATACCGGTCCAAGGTGTCATCCAGGCCCCTCAGACCTCAGTTATTCAGTCACCACAAGTACAGACTGTTCAGGTAGGGCTCACAACTCACAACTCTGTGTCACTGGGTAAAGCCAAACAGCAAATTGGAACCAATATTTCCATCATTAAACATCAGTAACTCAACATTAGCCATAACCAAGTAAGATGTATAAGAAGTTCAGCCTGCGTACTGTAAAACTTGTCAGAATCAGCTGTCCAAGGAAGTCTAAAGACAAGCCGCAAATCAAGTCCAAGTCTGTTCATACAGTATAAACTGTCAGATGACTCAGACCGTACGCCTCAGGTTCAAATAATCATATCTTCACACAGTTCCTAAAGTTGATAAAAGGGTCAAAAACATAAAAGATCTTCTACAACAAACATGATCTTAAACAAGATTTTTTTTTATTTTTTTATTTTTTTTATGAAAATGATCCAATAATATAAAGTGTGTATGTCAGTGTTACTTGGATTTGCAGGTATTAAGAGACTCTTAATACTCTTAACTTATAAGCCACCTCTTCCACTAGTCAGGACTGGTTTTTATCTTCCCCAGACTTGGTTAATCAGCAGAGATGACTTGTTAAACAAAGGTGTGCAGTGGTCTGCAAAGTCAAAAAGGAAGTTCCTAACCAACTCGCCATTAAAGTTTACAAGTCCACCAGTAGAAGCGCTGCTTCTCTCTCTGTTTGTTAAATATTACCCCAACAAGTCAGAGAGCTGCTGAAAAGTTCTGTTGACAGATGAGACCAAACTGGACTCTCCGGTTTGGTTTCTGTTCGGATAACAAGCATGTCTTACATTACATGAATACAAGACGTACTTTGGCCTGTTTTTAAAACCAGATCAGCTTTTCATCGTTAATTAAAAATGTTAAAGTCTGGAGATTTAAGGAAAAAATCAGGATGATCTGTATCTCGACAGAAAATATATCTTTTTAATGCATTCATTCTTCATATGCAAATATATTTAACATTGTAAAGGCTTCATAGATACCACCCCTAACCTTAAGTGTGTCCAAAAAAAAAAGTTAAGTCACGATTAAGTTAAACTGTTCTGGTGTACAACTCTATAAAAAGTACCAAGGAGCAGTAAACCGTCTATTTTACATCATATTTTATACTAATGTTTAGATTGCAGCATCAGAGTCGGTGTGTTTGTCAATGAACGTTCAGCTGCTGTGTGGAGGCGATGCATTGTATCTGCTAATAGGATTGATGTGAGCAGCAGGGCCTGAGGTTTAAGCTCCTCAGTGTAACCTTCACGTTCAGGAGTTGTTTTAACAACAGCTCCAGAAAGCGGACACACATCACACACACACACTGATCTGAGAGGTGTAGCTGTGTGCGGAAATTAATTTAACTCCCGTATTGAGGTGATATTAGACGTACGGACTGTATTCCCAGCGCTGGAACACAATGTTGTGGGAAGGGAAATGAAAGAATCGTTAACAAGAAGCAGCGTCAGCACATGTGCAACATGAGTTGCAAAGCAGACATAATTAAAAAGAAAAGTAGATTTTTTTGTTGTTGTGGGGAAATGGGTTAGGAAAGAGATTAAATCTTCAAACTGCGACGTGAAACGCAGCAGAAAAACACCACAAAGTGGTTTAAATGACTGATTTCAGCCAGTTAATAAGCCTGTAAATATCCTGTCTCACTAATTCTTGAAATTTCTCCAAAACTTTAAAGTTCGCATACACCTCTGTAAGCTGGAATCAGATGCAGAGCGAATAAAAGTTACACACACTTCTGTGTCATCTGCACACGTCTGTTTACCCTTGCACCTTGGCCTCGTAATAACATTTCTCTCCAAAGGCACCAAGACAACGCAGCGTTTCTACGCATGGCCATAATTCACCATGGAATCATAAAAGCCTGCTGTTTGATGACACAATCACCACATCCACTCTATATTTGATTTGAATCTAATAACACAAATTGGCCGACTAAATATCACCGTTTATTCATACTACAATGGGATGATGCATGTGGAGGCATGCACAAATCATTATGCAGTATTAAAGGAGTCGTAGAGTCTCCGTTGAGGCATGTAATGGGTTGAAAAGATTAGTGCATAAAATGATATCCTCCTTCTTTGACGTCATCCTTGTCTTTCATAAACATTCACCATTAACAGGGAGAAACAACCCCCAAACTATTAACAGTTAATATGAAAGATGCTGCCGGTATTTAACCCAAAAAAAAAACAAAAAACCACAATTAGAAATGTCTATTTTTAAATGCTTCCTGTAGATTGCTGCTGTCGCAGAGCTGGAGGAGGATGAGTCGGTTACAGACACGCAGAAGAGACGGGAGATTCTCTCCAGGCGTCCGTCTTATCGGTAAGAAGGCGTCAACGGAAACGTCACGGTGAAAAGCGCCATCGCGTTGTAACAGTTTGCAGAAACGGGAAACGGGCTTCTGTTCTCCTGCAGAAAAATTTTAAATGAACTCTCATCGGATTCGCCGGCAGTTCCTAAAATCGACGAGGAGAAGCCGGAGGATGAGATGCCAGTCTGCAGCAGCCCTCCAGCATCAGTGCCGAACTCCATTTACCAAACCAGCTCAGGACAATACAGTCAGTACTGGTCCGCTCAATGCTTCCACACACTTTCTGTAAAATGTCTCATGCTTTGCGTTTTTTTCCCCTTCCTGTTCGTAACGTTCAGTCTGTGAGTGAAGTAACAGATTGCTCAACATAAACAACCGAGGAAGCTCAGATCCAGATTGCAGAAACACTTTTTAAAGAAACTGTCTGAATTCATTCATTATTAACTGCATGAAAACAAGATTTAATGCACAGTAGCTGAATAATACTGCAGCAGGAGAGTCCAGCCAGCCGCTCCCGCTTTTATACTTCAGCCGAGCTAAAAGCAAACTCTGATCCCACACAGTTGCCATTGCTCAGGGGAGAGCCATCCCACTCAGCAGCCCTGCAGCCGAAACCCTTCCGGGGAGCCAGACTCTGACGGTCACCAGCTCTCCCACACCACAACCCGGAGCCGCTGTCCTGCAGGCTGGAGACTCCCCGCATCAGTTTTACATCCAGGGAGGGCAAGTGCTCATCCAAGGTGTGTGAAGAGTAAATACTTGAGCAGGAGAACATACTGTGTGTTAAATCAGAGAAAGCGTTTTCACTCGTCACTTCCTAATTACAGCTGTGATCATAGCTGACATGACGGTGTGTGTTAAACACACTGATAACACATAATCCCCTTTGTAATCACGGGATTAAGGCCTCAACATATTATGGGATCATAAAATGGACAGCCTGGTTGTTAACTGCCATAACCCACAATTTGCCCCCAGAGACAGCAGATTATGTGGAAATGAGGCTCAGACATGTCATTAAAGATTTTAAAATGACTTCAAGAAGAAATTTCTACTGATGAAATGTTTTCATCAGGCTCCTGATGTTTACTTTTACCTTTGGCTTAAACACACACACACACACACACACACACACACACATCTTTAAATTACCAGGAGTGTGTTTGTTAGTCCTCTGTGAGTCTGTGGATTCCTCTTCTGACTGATGGGACCTTGTTCTGCTCGGCGTGACGGTCTCCCCAGCTCGGTGTCTTCCTCCTTCAGATCATCTCTCTCCTTTTGTGCTAAATCTGACTCAGTTTTCTGCTGGGATCTGATCTGCTGCTTCTTATGATTTTTCCAACAGCTCAGTAAAGCTTTTCTGACAGCAGAGTGATTGGGACTTCTGCTTGTCACGAATTATCTCAGAGATTTTGCAGTTTGTGTCTCTCTTAACTCCTGCTGCAGCTGGCACGATGCTGCGTGTTATTTCTATTAATCAGTGACACACAAACAACAGATAAGATTTCAGCTGATATTTTTTAAGACTGACTTTCAGTCAGCATGATGGGTCCTTGTTTTTTATGCATCTTATGAAGCAGAGCAGGAGAGCTTCCTGCTTTTGCAGATATTTTCATATAGCGTAGATGGAAACTGGGAGTCCACTCTTCTTCTTCATCTCTACAATTACGTGTATAATATGAGGTTTTGAAGTTGGACAAACCCAAGCATGAAGCCTTTGAATAGACAGAAAACAGCTGTGTTTTCTTTCCCGGATCCTTCCTTCATCCTTAAAGCTTTTGCTTGAGCTCTGTGTAGAGTCCTCGGGGAATCGTCTGAATCTCCTAAAACATCTGGACCATTGAATCAGCAAAGCGGTTCTGGTCCTCCTGCCTTTAATGTCAGACTGCCTCGTTCCAAAAACAGCACTTTGCTTTTTTTCTTGCACTTAGCTTCAAAGTGGGGAGATTTCATTGATGGCATAATGGTGGCTGCTGGTCTTCAGACACCAGGAGGAATGGTCTGGAAAGTCTTTAGTTGTTCTCCAGTAAAACCAGTGCAAAGTAGCAGTCAGTGCTTCATGAACACCGTTGGAGTCCAACAGTTGCAGCTGTTCCCTTTGACAAAAAAAAACTTAATGGTTCATAATTGTATAATTTCCTGCTTCTTGATGTTTGATATATTCTATAAATCTGTCTGATTCAGTGTCTATAAAGAGCCTGGAAGAAACAATGAATAACTGCATCTGCGTACCAACTGAATGAGTTTACAAGGATTAAAATGTACAAAAGAATCACATCTCTGCAGCATCTGTCATGACCTTCTGACTGGTTTAGTTTTGGTCTCCCTCCTGTTTACAAATCCACATATACTTGTAACACATTGTCATTTTGCCGAAGTGTTTCACGCAGCATGCGTCACTGCAAAATCTGCCGGGTGCCATTTCGCAATAGTTTACTGATTTACAGAAATTTTCTTCTGTATCCCATGATGTAATGTGCCACTGCCACCATAAAACTTAAAAGTTGTTTTAAGTTATTCATCATTATTATAATTCTTTCTCATATTATTATTATTGTATGACAGCTGGGTGACGCAGCATAACTTTGTTTTCTTTCTTCTTCTTTTGTTTTCTGATTGAGTGTTTCTCTTCTTCTCAACATCCTGGTAGGCGTTACCTCAAACACACGTAGGTAAATATAATAGTTGTATCACAAAGATACATATATTTTTAATTGTTTCTGCAAGTATTAAACAAGAGAAAAGGCAGCTAAGCCACTGTTAACTTACGTCTCTGAAACTGACTAAAAATGACAGCATGCTTCAAAATAAAGCGATTATAGGGTGAAGTACTGCGAGTGATGGATGTAGTACCTATGATACGTAGTATGATGTTGTAGGTGGTTTTAAAACTGTCCTCAGCTGCTTCTGACTGATTGAAAATGACCAAAAAAAAATCACAGCATGTAGGAGAGCGTTATGTAATTGTGTTTAATAGTGATACAGAGGAGAAGACTGGCATGGTGTCTGATTAATCTGCCTTTTCTTTTTCCTCCGTCACACTGTATGGGCAAAAGGAATATATTGGATGTTTTATTTCTCACTTGTATATATGTGTGTATGTGTATTGACTAAAGGAAAAGTCCAAAAAGGGAAGTGCTTAATCTTAGTACACGTCTGTGGTCCAGATTTAATATCTGAGACATGTTAGATGACATTGTTTTTAATGTAAGCTGATATCAAGCTACTAGGAATAAAAGAAAAATCAAAGTTTCAACCTTTTAACCTTTTAGTCTTCAAGTCTATTGATTTTTTTTTTTTTTCTATTTTCTTTCTGGTGACTTATTGTTTCATGTAGGTGTTGTGTCTGTTATATTGTGCCAGTGTTTCCAGTTTTTGACCTTTAGACCCTTTCACCATGTTAGTGTCAATGTTTCAGTTTCAGTAAGCTCCTGTTTTTCTCATGTTTTCCTGCTCTTTCCAGTGTTTGGGTTTAGTCCAACTGAGTGGTGCACATACCTCCAGGCTTATTTCCTCTCATCTGCAAAGCTGTGTTGTTGTCTTTTATTGTCTCTCACATGGTATTTTCATTCATATTACTGTAGAAAAAAATAAGCAAGTACTTTTTTTTAATAAAGAAACAAGAGATCGGGATTATTTAGCTTTTTATTTCTGAGTTATAAACTTTCTGAATAGTATTATAAGATAAACATGTTTGACTTTTAGAGTGAGCAAAATGTCACAACTGTAAGTATCTATTTCAAAAGAGTATTGTGTTACAGGGATTTATTTTTAGGGCTTTAAAACTAACCTAACCTCTGTTTTCCCACATTTCCAGTCCATTTAAGCAGCCTGACAAGTAGTATTCAGTATAATAAAATAACTCTTGAGCACTAAAGGATGAAGGAAGCTACAGCATGTTAAAACCACAATGAAACAAGAAAGTGGCGTAGATGTGAAGTATCCTGTGATTACGGTTCCTGTTGACACATTACTGAGATTGTGGTGGAGGATTTTCCCCGAAAAGCCCAAAGCAAAGTGTTTATAATAAAGTCTTTTCATCTGCTTGGTAAAAAATCACCGTTTATGATTGCTTAAAACACATGATGTCAACCTCTGTTACCTTTTTTCCTTCATTCCTTTCCAACACAAACACAAACAAATTCAATCAGGGAGCTCAACAGTTTGCATGGCAGCCACTTGGGACACAATATCCTCTTGTTTGTTGAGCGTCTCTCTAGTTGCGTCACTGGTGCTAAAAATACAAGCCCTCCACTACCACCCTCCTCCCTGCCTCCCTCTCTCCCTCCCTCCCTCCCTGCCTGCCTGCTCACATTGTTTCTCTCCTTCAGCGTCTGTTCCACACGAGGGAGGAGGGGGGAGAGGTGGGAGGACCTCTAATCCAGGGTGTTTTACTGACTTCAGCGGGCATGAGTGATGTCATTGTGATGTCAATGCCTGTAATTGTAATCAGGCTGTAAAGTTGAAGAGCGACCACTCTGATTCAGACAGAGCTGAGAGGAAAAAGGGAGAAGCAGAAAGAGATCCAGGTAAAATAAAAAAAAAAAAGGGGGAAAGAAAAGTAGAAGTTTTTTTTTTCTTTCCTGAGGTTCTTTTTCCCCCCGCTGCCGGGTTGCTGGATTATTGAAAACAAGAGATGGCTGTAACAGGGGATGAGACTGAGTCAGGTAGAGTTTCCTCACATGTTTCTGTGTGTTTTCTGCAAAATCTCGCATGTATTTTTTTTATTTCAAGCTTATTTCTCAGCTGCTTTTTCACGTAAACAGACTGAAAAGTTGAGTAGTTTGTCATTTAGAGGCTGTTTTTTGTTATGAAAGAGTATCTCTGTGATTATCTAGCAACAGATTGTAAATGCTGGAAGATGTTTGCTTGTGTTCATGTTGCGTTACTTTGACTTAATCGGTCCTAAAATTCAGAATGAAACATGCAGAAGATGTGACAGTTTAGGGTTGGAAGGGGAAAAAAAAAGGAAACAGACCGAACAAGCCAACAGGCATTTGTTTTGTGTGGACGTTTTCACACACGCACACACACAAATACACACAGATCTACACGATCTGCTTTCTGAACCACTAAAGTGGTTGTCAGGCAGACGGACAGGGAGAGGGAGAGAGGGGGTGAAGAAGTAAATGGGCGGGTGGGGGCAAGATAGTTGACGCTTTGACGTCACCGTGTTTCCTGGAACACAAGCAAGGCAGGGAAGAGGGAATGTAAAACGTGCGAGTGAGACGCACAAACTGACGTCAGCACAGCTCGAGTCACTGTGCTATCGCAACAAGAGAGAACGGGTGAGATAGCCTGTGTGTGTGAGTGTGTGTGTGTGCACCTGCTGAGTCTCTGTGGATCAATGTGTGTGTGTGTGTGTGTGTGTGTGTGTTTGGAGAGCAAAGAGGGGGTTGAAAAGAGAGCTCCGAAGTGAAAAGAGAAGCTGAAACGGAGCGGTTAACTGTTGAGTCATCTCACTGATGAGTCAACTCAAAAAGCACAGAAACCACTTCCACTGAACGGGTTCGTTTCTTTTCAGGGCTTCTCCAGAGAAAGTGCTGCTTTTCTTTGAAAAATGTCGTCTAGCAGTTATCAGAAGCGCACAGCAGTCTGATAAACGCAACGTCACCTCCCAAATACTAAAAAAAGATGCCTTTTCAGGCTGGAAACTGTTGGAAAAAGCTTTGCAGGAGTTGCTTCTCTGCTACTCGCCGGACCTGGGACTTCTGTTCCCATGGTTACGGCTGCTTCATCCTGGGGCATGAAGAGAATTGAGCTTTTTAAGTGTGTTGAAGGCAGAAAATGAGGGCCTTAACTTGGATAGCTACAAGATGCTTCCCATTGGAGATTCAATTGAATTCAACTTTATTTATATAGCGTCAAATCACGGCAATGCCATCTCAAGACTCTTTACAGACAGAGAAGAAAATATAATGAAAGCCAATTCATGATAGCCTATATAAGGAAACCAACAGATTGAGTTGGGTCCAACTGATTGTGTAGATCATCAAAGGTGTTGAATCAAGTTGAATCGGTTAATTGCGTCTTGTTGAAACATTGCATTTCCATTAAAATGTACATTTTTAAATGCAGTTCAGCTGTATAAGAACAAATACCTGCTGGTCAGGTCAGTCGCGGTCAGAGGAAATTCACGCTTTGAGGCAGGAAGGCAGACGGATGAGGTGCTCTTGGCTGAAAATGATGTCTAACATCCTCTGGTGAAGAAACAGAGTCGCTATAAATTATATGAAGAAAAGAAAAAGGGTTGCATAAACTGCTCTAACGCTCTTGTCCATCTTGACCCACAGCCGCCACTGGAGACATACCCGCCTACCAGCTACGTTCGCCTAACTCAGGCCTGGCTCAGAGCATCGTGATGGCTGCTTCTCCCAGCAGCATGCAGAGCCCCTCATCGATGCACGCCGAAGATATCACCCGCAAGAGGGAGGTTCGGCTGATGAAGAACAGGTAGCTGGCGATGCAGGGGAAAGATCGTTATGTTTACAAACCGCATTAGATCTACAGCGGGGGAATGAACCGCCTGCATTCTTTAAGGGTTTGGAGAGAACATGAGCAGCTATTTCTGGAGTCAGAATAAGCCAGTGTTTATGGTACAGTAAATAAAAAATGCGGTTAGTTTGATGTCATTACGAGCATGGAAGTGTGTGCCAAGGCTTGTATCTTATTATCTGTGCTGCAGTAACTCTGTCAGAGCAGAGCTGCATGTGCAGCTTAACCGCCTGGAGGCCAAAACTGCAGCATAACGCTTTCATAGAGCAGTAAATGTTTCTGTTTTATTTTCTTCAGTAACCGTTTGTCTTAAAAAAAAAAAAAAGATATGGAGTCAGTGCTGATGGATTATGCATATCTCAAACTAGATTTTCTTCTTCTTTCCTCTGCAGGGAGGCAGCACGCGAGTGCCGCAGGAAAAAGAAAGAGTACGTCAAATGTCTGGAAAACCGCGTGGCTGTGTTGGAAAACCAAAACAAGACCCTGATTGAAGAGCTCAAAGCGCTGAAGGACATATACTGCCACAAAGCCGAGTAGCAGACGCTGCTTGTGGCCGCTGGCTGAAGACAGTTTACAATCTGCAGCAGCATTACAGAAAAAAACACACAAGAAGAAAAGGAAAAAAAAAAAAGACTTCAGAACAAAAACTGCTTTGATTGTCTTTGTTTCTCTGCTCACTCAGGCCTGATTCACGCCAAATTCAGAAGTGACGTGGGAAATTCAAACAGCTCAAGCTTGCCAGTTTTGCTCTTGTTCTTATCCTGTGTACTTTGCATGTGAAGACTCAAGTGTTGCACACACTGCGCTTGCCGTCGCTGTCGCGCGCAGGGGGGAGAGGCCGGCCGGCGAGAGTCGGATGAAGATGAGTGGAACAAGACGAAGAGGTACAGGTGCTTCCTGAAGCATGCAGGAGGAAGAGGGGAAGGAAGGGTCAGCCATGTCTGGCAACCAGCGAGTGTCTCCGGGGTCGAACGAAGTGCACGGAACACCACACCGATCCACCACCAGCTGCAACAAGCCAACGTGTTTACCTGACAAAGTCATGTGTGTGTGTCATTTCTGCTTGTGTTTTTGGTTGTTGCATTCCCATCATATAAAAGCACAAAGAAGGAGAATCAAGCTTGTTTTCTTAGTGAAGTGATGTCGTGCATTTCAACATTCTCTGTTTCTGAAGGAGTTTTCAGTTTTAGGTGGATTTATGATAAAAATCTAAAATAGAAGAAATGAAAATGAATGTTTTTTTTTTCTTTTTACAAATGTCAAAACATGCCAGGTCAATGTAAAGGGGCATTACCTAATCTGAATGCTAGAAGGATATAGTTTTCCCTCTGATAAGATCGATTTATTTATCTCTTTAGTCAAGGCACACAAATTAAATAATCTTTGATTGAGACGATAAATAATTTAAATTCACTAAAAAATCAAAAGCGGCAAATATTTCATCTTAAAAAACAAACAAGAAAAAGCCTTTCCAGTCAACTCTTCTGCTTACCTTCGACTCGGCACCCTTTTATTGTTCTTTCTCTGTTTTAGATGATGGATATCCGCGGTGGAGTAAAAACTGTACTGATTGTGGCGTAATATGGAAACGCTCTGTTTAAAGGGTGACGCCAGTTTCTTAACTCTGTTTTTTTTTTTTAACAACAGTTTATTTTAAATACGTGTATAACATCATCAGCTTGTGTTAATATTTCAGCTGTTGTATGAAACCGCTTACTTTGTTTCTGTTGATGTAGTAGTTGACTTTTTGCTTTAATCATGTCGATAACTGACTCGGGCTGCCAACGCATTTCTAGTGAGATATTTATCCATTGTTTAGTTGAATGACTGTATGTGTCACACGGTGACAGTCTCACTATTTATCTGCCAATTCCTTTCATGGTTTGTTTTGTTGGTTGAGTGCCCACTCAGCTAGCAAATAAAAAAAACAAAACAATAAAAAAAATTGAAACAAAACAGTCGTTATGATAAAAATTGAGTTTTTTTTTTTTTTTTTTTTTTTTAGTATTGATGCGTTTTTCCGCACTTTGCTTTAATTGTTTTAAAAAAAAAAAAGAAAAACTCCATATTTTTTTCTGTGTTCTTCTCTCGGTGTACTTCTTGTTTGAATTGTACAAATGTGGTTGTTTATCTAATAAAATGTTCAAATCTGACAAACATTTGTGATTTACTTCTCACCCAGCACTGACATACACGTTCATACACTGTAAAGCCTGGTATATATATTAAAAAGGAGGGAATTCTGTATTTTAACCAATTTTTCTTTATTATAATATAATATATTTTATCATTTATTATAAATATAATTTTTGGAACAATCGAAGGCAACTATTTTCTGCTGCAGAACCATGGAAATTCACTAGGGGGCAGAAAATACCAAGATGTTTATAACTGAGTTTTAACACAACACAAAAAGTTTCTGACCATAAAACTGCTTCTGATTCACTCTGATGGACACACACTGACATTTATTATGTACATTTCCAGCCCGGGGTGTCATGTCAAGGTTCAACGTGGCTCTGAGTCACGTCAACCGCTGGATATCAACACATTGGCTGTTTCGGAAGCGCACCATCACACGGCGATAAGAGTCAGCTGGAGAGAGCTCAGAGAAGAGACAGGACGCAGGATGGATTCTGAATGAACCTTTAATAGGGTGCAAATTCTTGCTCACTAGTGTTGCTTTAAAGACGATACGCACACCTAATGATGGCTAATTTTTCATCCATCTCGCACCCCACTTGTACAATCACTAAAATTCAATTCAATTTCAATTCAGCTTTATTTGTATAGCGCCATTTCACAACAACATCATCTCAGGGATCCTTACAGACACATCAGTTCAAGCCAATTCATGACGGACTATCTAAGAGAAACCAACAGATTGCATTGAATCTTGACTTCAATCCAATCCGCCATCCAGTGGAAGGCAAAAGGGCAGCCAGCTGCCTCGACTGCTTGGTGTGGCGAGGACAGGGAAGACTGATCAACATGCACTGCAGCTTTTATCCTGGAAGAGGCATTGCAGCTCGGCTTCCTGATCTCAGTCCGGAATAGTCACAGGTTTAGTAAAACATAGTCTTATCTTGGGTCATTACTTATCTTTTTCTTCCTCTGAAGATGTCTTCTTGTGTTTCTTTGGTCAATGCTTGGTAGCATGTGATGCGATGTGTCAGTGAAACTCCGCTACGTCATCACACAGCACAGTCTCTGTGTTGGGATGCTGCTGGGCAGTGACGGCTCCAGAAATGCACAAAATCGATATCCCCGTGGCATCAAACAAGTCTATAAAGTTACCAAAACTTGTATTTAAGAAACATTTTGATTAGATGAGTGGTTCTGAAGTTTCAGCAATTCATAAGTCAAACATACTGCATGTGGTGTAAACAGATTAAAACCGCAAAAATGAATAATTCTTTACTATTTTTTTTTTTTTTTTTACTGTGACTGTCTTTTTTTATGCTGCAAGACAAAATGCTGCCATCAGTGTGGTGGCGGAAAATTTCTGCTTTTAATCTGCAGAGTGCCCCCTACAGTCTTAGAAAGCTGTGGTCATGTAGCACGCTGGAGGAACAGATCCTGCGGCTGTACAGCGTAGACAGCAAGCGGAAAGGCTTGCTGCAAGGATGTTCTGTTTATGGTGGCATGAAATGAAGCATGTGTTAGCCAACCATCCTAAATTATGGCAGAGGTGAATCTGGAGTCGTTGCAAGGTCTCAGCAAATGTCCCAGACAGAACACAGGTCTTCTGAAGTCATTTTGAGGCTGAACTTAACAAAACAAATCTGATAAAAACCCACCTGGGTTCAGCAGTTTGCTTATTGTGAAGACTAATGCTGTTCTGTACATTTATCCAGGCGACACTGGGGGGAAAAAATATCATGTTAGGTACATTAGAAAAATAAGAAGGTTTATTGTTTTTCATTTTCTCTTTACCTTACTCTGGTACTGCAACTGCGTGGGCATCAAGTCTTCAGCTAAAAGCTATCCATATTTAACTGGCTCTGCTCACAGCATGAAAGTCAACAAGCCCCATGAAAAGCTGCTTCAAGGAAACACATGGTGGAGCCACAATGACTCTGCAGTATGCAGACACCATTCAGCATTGCTTCATCCACCATCAGTGGGCTGATGTCTTCCTCCAAATGAAGTAAACACAAACTAATGCTGCAGTGAAAAGATCTTTTTAATGACATGAGCATCGTGTACTTTTGTGTCAGGATGAATGCAGTCACTAAACAGAGGCCACATCCACAGTTTAAGCTATGCACAGTTTACATATGAGGTGCATCAAGGCCAGTCTCCTGCTTGTGTTTACCTTTGCTGTGCAAATACTGTATACTGTTTGTCATTTGAGGAAGTGGTGCAGGAATTCAGAGCTTTCCCTGATGACGTATAAACAACAGCGATCATACGACTGTATTTGCATCACAGTACTCAACACTGAAATATTATATTAGTTTGTGCTGGTTATATGGATTCACTGGATGACTGTCATGATAACAGAGGGCTCTGAGGTGGAACATAGATCAGGGATCCTAAATCCAGGTCCTTGAGGGCCTGGTGTCCTGCATGTTTTAGACGTGTCCCTGCTTGAACACACCTAACTCAGAATTTGACAAGTTCTGCACAAGTCTGCTAAATACACACTGATCTGAATTAAGGTGTGTTGCAGCAGGGAACACACCAATCCTGGGTTAACGATCCTTGACGTAGATGTTTGAATAAAACGTTCTGTCAATAAGCATGCTTATATGACATCTAAATGTGGTAGTCTGACTGAAATCCCAAGAAATGAACCTACTGTAGATAATGCAGTCTTAAGCCAGTTAACTCATGCATGCGTAAGCCCAACATCCAGCACACCATCTTCAGCTCTATTTGGATATCCTGTACAACACAATACAAAGGGAAATTACTCACTTGAAGCATGGGCTGTTTTGTATTTGAAAGATTAAAAAAAAAAGGTTATGTAGAAGTCCAACAAATAAAAATAGATGTACATAATTTAAATACAATCACAGAAACAAATGAGGGGAAAAAAAAAGCACAATCTTTGAAACACCTCATTATGTACTGAGATGTGTTGGTTTATCTGTCTGTCTGTTAGCAACATAGCTCAAAAAGTTTTCAGGAAAAATGAGAGATAGAATGACGAACAAGAGATTCAGATTCTGGGGGTGATCTGGATCTCTTGCCGCCTGGATCCAGGACCCTTTGAAAGAATTCTTTACTATTTGGAGACGGAAGCTCTAAAGGCAAAATGGTCCCTAATAAAAAAAAAAAAAGATGTCCGGGAGTTGTTGTTGTTGTTCCTCCGGGACTTGTTTAGCATGTTTTTCCTTGAACCTCTGAAAGGTCACAAATTGTGCTACAAACTGCACAACAAACCCAAGCTCCTTCATTCAAAGTGATAAATCTCAGTTTGCTTCACGGTTGGAATGAAAGCATTATGCACGCTATCAAGGAAGACTGATGTTGTTTATGTTGTGTGTATCAGCAGCATCACGTCATGAGCATGTAGTATTTTCTCATAAGACAAACGGACACAAGCTGAACTGAAACAACAGATTAAAATGAAACCGATGAGATTTTTTAAAGTAAAATCAACTCAAACTTCACAAGTCTTGTTTTTTCAGAGAAAACCTCTCATGAGAGGTTTCCATGGCAACTGCAAGTAGTACAACATTGACCCTGAAGGGTTTGCTGGCAATGAAAAGTTTTTTTTGTCTTTCAAACTTAGCCTGATCTCAAAATGCTACTTTATTTTCTGATAAAATGACTCAAAGTTATTACATTTCACAATCCACCTCTTTCAACACAGTCATAAAAAACAAGACTTTTAGTTTTTGCTCTTTCACAAAAGACACACATATTCACAAACTTAAACACACTGTGGAAAACCAGGTGAAAAGTTGAATGATGCTTCAGAAGGAAACCTTGAAACTAAAGCTCGTGAATCATCAGGGTTACTTTCAAACATCGAGTCTCCTATGCGTTGCATAAATGCCTGAAGTTAAGAAGTGCAATAGAAAACTGAAGCGTTTTGCTTTGTGCATTCATTTAACCCAAGGATCCATTTAATTGGGACAAATATTGAACTTGCATAAGCTTTTAATCACATTGCTTTTAAAATGTTTTTCCAGAAATATGTAAAAACTTTAGACTTCCTGTTTTTACTTCTCCTTTCATTATCCTTTGTTTATGCTAAAAAAAAACAAACCAGGACAAGCCAGAAGGTGAAAGTTCAAGAATGTGGGAGTCTTTTTAACTTTTCATGACGATATCTTGAAAACATTTTCATTGCTTCTCCTTCAGAGAGGCTGGAGTGGAAATTTCCACCTTGTTACTGGCCGCCTACAAGTGAGTCAAGGCTGATTACCTTGACAACATCAGCGATGCAGTCAAGGAGGACCTCTGCTGTTCGTTACACACGACTGCAACCAGAGCCTTCTGCTCAGTGAAGCAGCCAAACTCATCTTTAAACTGAGAGTTTTCATCTGTATTGAATAAATGTGTGTTAATACCATAATATCTGTTTCTATGAACACACTCTTGCCTCTATAAATAAATGACTAACCAGTAGACAGAGAGCTGATGTCTGTCATGACATCTGTCTTTATATGAATAAAAGATGTTCCTTCCCCCCCCCCTTCAGGTTAATTAGTAATTACATTTCACAAAATCAAAATCACGCTACAGCTATCTATAAAAAACATTCTAGACGTCTTCAATAGAATATTTACTGATAAATATTCTCATTTCCAATTTATTTCAGAAATCAGACTCAGAAAGACTTTTATTGCCATTGTCTTTGAATAATTCACAGACTAGGACCTTGTTTTGGTGAGAAGGTGCTGAATAATAAAAATAATAATAATAATAATTTAAAAAAAACCCACTGAATAATAATATAAAATTAGAAATACAGCTATTTTACAGCTATTTTACAAATAAGGTAAGGCATGCAGAGGAATGAAATGAACATATATACAAACATATATACAAACCCTTTTTGTTAAAAATATATAATAAAAATAAAGTTAAAAGTAATTTTGTATGACATGGAGACATTTAAACTAAAAAACAGTAAGAAAGCAGGCTTCATGCTGAGGACAGCTGTGGAACTGCACAAGCTACAGAAAATTTAAAGAAATTGTATTAAAAAGTTTAAAGAAAGAAAAAAAATAAACCCATACAAGTTACAAAATATATACTGTACTTATATGGTTATGTTGGGATGAATATGCATGTGTAAGTGTCCATATGTATGCTGTGTATGAGTATCAAAGAATGCAAATGGTGTTGGTTTATGTTTATGTGCTGTATATATGTGTGTACAGATACATAAGTGTGTAAAAAATGTATATAGATGTATATGTATATACATTTTCTCTGTTTGTTTGTTAGAGCTGACATATACCTGAAAGAAACTGGCATAAATTAAATTGCAACTTGCAATCCAGCTGAGGGAGAAAAAAAAAACATTCACCGTAATGCATAATGCTTATGTAACAGAGCTGTGTAGAGGAAAACTACACACTGACAGGAAGAAGTATTTCAACATAAAAGAGGAAGTGAAAAACAGAAAAAGAACAACTCTGTCCCAGCCTTGGCCTCTGCTGGGTTTACTGACCTGCCTCTTAGCTGCAAACGTTGAGCCAGGCTGTAGAATTTAATCTGGTTTACACAGACTGGTAAAAAGCCCTAAAATGCAGCCTGGATTCGGCTAAACTGGGGCCCATTACTGGTTGTAAATAAAGATACTGTAGTCAAGCCCTGAGGGAACGTGTAATGATGTAGTAGAGAGTTGGTGGCTGGGAAGCGGCTGTACCTTTGGCTTGTCATCATGAGAGATTCACACAACACAGTCAGGAAACAGGCATTATGTTCAGCAGCTCCGCAGTTAACCCAGCACAGAACCTGCCATCCTGATCACTTTCTCTAGTTTCTGGTTTTTTATAGTTGCAGCTCTAACAAATAGCTGCAAAGCAGACTTCATCTTCCAGACCTTTAGAAAGTAAAAAACATTTTGGTGCAAACATTTAAGGTTCTCAGCTTCCTCAGTAAGCAGCGTTGTTGATGACGGCTTTAGTGTTGTATTTAGTTTAGTTTGGTCTCCAGCTGAACTTCCTTTTAGTCCTCCACCTCTTTTCCCAAGATGTAAACAGTGCTTTGTTTACTCCTGTTCCTCCCAATATCCACAATCATCTTTTATTTTGTGTGTGGTCAAAGTGAACTGATTGGCTGAGCAGTTCCCTGCATTGGAGGGATGTTGTGTTGCCTTTATGACACGTTTGTCACAGGGTGGATGCTGAGGTGTGGACCCAAATGCAGAGCAGAGAAGTAGAGAAGCAGAATCTAGAGTATTTATTGCGAACAGCAACTCAAGACAAAAACTGAGTTGTATAAATACACAGAACAGAACAAGACACAGGTGAAACAAATGAACTGAATGAACCCAGGTGAACTACTGAACACAGACAAAGGCAAAACAGGAACAACCTACAAAATAAAACAGGAAACCAGGAACAAAGGACACAGGAAAACATATCGTCATGACAACGTTCTTAATTCAGAATGCACGTATTTATGAATAATGCCAAGAAAAATGCACAGTGGATGTCACGATCTAATCTTGAGCATTAAGCAGAGAAACAGATCACTTTTCTTTTTTTTAAGTCATTTGAATATTTCATTTTTTATGTATCATTTTAAACCTACATGTGTTTAGTTTGCAGCTATGAGCTGTAGATCACACTGTTTTAGATTAGGAACAAAGAAAACAAACTAAAGTATTTATTGTGACATACTACTATACTCATTATCTACTAGATCTAATACTTCCTACTGTTCAAATACATGCGTTTTATTTTAACCAGTCACTGGAAATTCTCCCTACAGGAGTGAGTGTGAGTGGTTGTTTGTGTTTTTGTGTTGACCCTGAGATGACCCTGGTGACCTATCCAGGTCCAGGGTGTCCTGTCCGGGATGTATGTGCCTCTCACCCGACGGAAGCTGGGATAAGCTCCCTTACCTTCCCTACAACCCTGAACTGGAATAAGCCATATGGAGAATGAATAAATGAGTGATACCCTCAACCATAAAATGTAGGCTTAACCAGAAAGGACCATTGGAGGCAGGTTTAAGCAGACGGTTGGGGTAGTTTATGACTAACGCAACATTTGCAACAAGTTTCTTTGTGCATATTTGCATGTATGTATAGACAAATAAAATTTATCAAATAAAATAAAATAATCGGAAATATTTAAAAAAAATGTACCATTATGAATCAAAGATATGAGTTACATTATGTTGATATAAAATAATAATACACTATATACAGATAAATAGCATAAATAGTACATAACATTTTTAAACACCAGATGCATGATCTTAAAAAATCCATTTTACTTAAACAAACATGTACAGTCAGTGACGTTTTTAAATCTAATTTTACTTTTTACTTATAAATTTTGTTAATTCGGTCTATTTTGCCAAAATATGTGCATAAAATGATTATGTTATACTCTCATAAAACATCTGTTCTAAAATAATACCTAAAACATTTCCTTTTCCTTTTTTTTTTTTTTTTTTTATCACCAAAGCAAAGTTTGTAATTAAGACGTATGGTTCATATAATATATTTATTTATCCATGAGTACCAGTGTAATTCATGAACAACTAATGTCAAATGAAGTGAATATTTTTTTCAAATAATTTGCCCATCACAGGCATGAAAACCTCTTTGATAGGTGTCCACTGTAGGGGACATTACATGTTCAAAGGGATGAACATAAACTACATTTATTATGTCTGACATGTTTGTATTACACAACTTTATTGAGTATATTTTGCTATAAAACAGCAAAATATGAAGAATCTCTACAGCACGCGTCATGATGTCCTAAATGACGTAACTGAGAAGTGTTTTACCCCTGGTTGGCCAGCAGATGACCTTCTTTCAGCTGTGAGCTATAACAGTGTTGTTCCTTGTTTACTCATTCAAACAAACGCTGCAGTGTTTTAAAAAGCTTAAAAGTGAAATTTTTGCAGGATTTCAACCCTGGAAACATTTTATAGGGGATTTAAAAAAAAAAAAAAAAAACCACAAGAAAACCTCAAATTCAAGCTTTCTGCTGACCTGCTTCCTTTAGGTGCCTGGTGATCAATAACATCCAGTGAATAATTATGCTCATCTATAATCACTAAATCTGATCTTTAATTTTTAGCTGTTTTTTTTTTTGTTATTACCAGAAATTATTGCTTATACAATAAACTTTCTTTGACTCAGAAACCCCCAAACAAACGTTTATAAAGAGTTAATTTTACTGGATTTTATGACTGACAATGACCTCACCCTTCACCTGACCCTGGATGTGTAATAAATGCAAAATGGCTGAATATTTTGTCCTTTGAGGCTGAGTTCATAAGGCACATTTTTTCCATTAAAAAATAATAAAATCAGCACATTTTCAGGCTTTTGTTTGAGTCTGTAAATGTTTCCTGAACCACCGAAGAGAATAAATGGAGCTCCCTCCGTTCATCAACAAGTCATAAATAATTCAATCACGCCTGTCAGCCAGAGTCTCTTTGCTTCTTTCGTACCCTCCCACTTGAACCGGAACCTCTTCTCTGGATTCTCAGCCCTCCCCGTCGGTCCGTGGCGCAGACATCCATCCTCTGGTCCACACGCACTGCGCGCACGCCGCGCCGCGCCGCGCCGCTCTCTCCTCCGCGCGCAGGATGCTTGCAGCTTTACGACGCCCAGGATGTCGGCCCGTTATCTAGCCTTTATCTACTGGAAGTGACACATCCTCTCCGCGGATAGGATCTCCGGGCGCTGCTATGGATGCTCCCGGTGCGCTCTGGTGATCCATGTTGGCCGGCTTGGTGCGGTCGGTTCAGCGCATTAAAGGATAATTTACACACACACACACACACACACACACACACACACACACACACACACACACACACACACTCTCCCTACCGGACTACAGGGTTCTTAAAAAAGGGGGGCCACGATGGGGAACATGACCTCTTGCTGCGTGTCTGGCAGCCCCAAGCTCAGCAGAAATACCCACTCGAGGCTGGAGTCGTACCACCAGGATTCGGATCTGAGCAGGGAGGAGACTCGATGCCATCTGCAGCACATCAGTGAGAGGGACAACATCGATGGTAAATGCATCACTCTCACAGCTGTCATCTGGCAAAGTTGCAAACCAATGCTTCCACTGCTTTGTGGGATGAAGGCTTTGTTTAAAAAAAATTGAGTGAATTAAGAATGAACCAAACACAAAAATCTCCAACTGACTGTCAGTACATGTGTAGTTGTCGTTGATTGTCTCATGATCATAGCAAATAAGCACAAAGCACACTGTAAGCATATTATGGTCTGTCAGTACAAGTTAAGCTACTCTAAAGGCAAAGATAGACTCATTACAACCTTCAAAATGAATCCTCAGAGAACCACTTTGACCTCTCTTGTGATCTGAATGAAACCTGCACATTTTTGGAAGCGTGGCCAGAAGACCTCTCTGTTCCTGCTCCTTGTCTCTGAGTGTGGTGTAAAAAGGCAGAGATGTATGAGTGCAGCAGGACACACGGACAGACATGTAAGCACGTTCTGTCTCATGTGGAGAGACATGAAGCTGCACACAACATCCTGTTCACGAGGACAGTCTCCTTTGTGTTGCTCTTTGTTTTCAGCCTGTGCATGAAAGAAGCTGGAACTGTGGAACGCAACCCCTCCCTCACACCACCCCTCCTCTCCACCGATACATGCTAATATGCATTACAATTGACCCATTCACTGTCGAAAGTGTCGGCTAAATAGGATGCCTATTTTCAGCCGGTGATTTCATAAAAATGGATTTCCTTTCAAACTGTCCAAGTCCACTTATCTTCTGTCCCTCACTCTGCGTCGTACCTGGATATTTCCAATTATCTGTGAATTTTCCTTTTAAAGATTTAGATCTGAGGGTTTAAATTAGGTGATTATAATTGAGATGTGTGGTCTGTTTTCTCTCTCAGGATAAGTATTCATTGTGACGTGCACCAACTGGTTTGCTGCCCAAATTAAACTGAATGGCAATAGGTTGACTGATTAATGCTTTATTGAAATCAGATTTTCTCAGATGAATTCTTCTCTTATTTTCCCATTTAATTCACTCTAGAAGTCAGATAAAGTCATTATTCTTGGGGGTGTTGTGTGTTTTTACCTTTACATTATAAAACACACAGAAAGTTCCTGACACGGTAGTTGTCCAATCCTGCTGAATATCCTGACATGTTTCAATCTAATTCAGTCATGATTCCTCCTGGAAAACCTTCTTCCACCAGGAAAGTTAAAAATGATAGAGTAAAAACTTGATCATTACCTGATTTCTGAGTTATCAGATAATTCCACTGATCATGTAGAAAGCTTAATCTGATATTCTTGATCAGATTTTCTCATTATAAGAAATCAGATTAATACACCTAGACTTTACCTCACTATACTCGGATGTCTCTGTGTGTGCAGACCTGTATGTCTGATTCATTTGGCTGTTTTATATTTGCACATGTGCAAAAAACTGTCTTCTGATAGGCCTCACAATGTGAGCTCAACACACACACACACACACACACACACACACACACACACACACACAAACATGATGGTGTGAAGCTGCAAGAAGTTGGAGTATAAATAAAGTAAAACACTCATGTGTGATCTGTTTGCAGCTTATTAGCGCCCACAGTAGCAGCTAACACTTCGACTGTGGGCCCCAGCATATTCTCACAAAGACTGGATGTTTTTGTTTGTTTGTTTGTTATTTTAATAACTGGAAGCTACGTCACTGCATACCTGTGAACGCACTCTCAAAGATTTCTATAAAATGTCAGAAGATTTTTTCCAAATACTGTATTTCAGAAGTGCACATGGACGTGATAATGACAATTATTTCATTTTTCCCAGTAATTGGATTTTTATTTTAATGTAAAGAGGCTCAATCATTCTACCTAAAGGTAGTGGTTAAGTGGTGCTTTGGTTTGGTTTAAAAAGGAAAACAATCATTTACATTTATTTTTCTGCATCATCCAGCGTGCGCTTTAAAAAACATCTTTGTTCTGATTATTGCTGCTATTTCCTAAAGTAATTTTATATACTGTATATATAAAAATAAACGGACATCAGTTTGTTTTTCCTCTTTAAAATGCATTAGATTAGTGCTTTAATTGGATGCACAATGGAGGCAGGAGCTTTCCTAACAGAGCACAGAAAGGGACATGAAGGATATTCAGAGTCACCTGACACCTCTTGATGAGGATAAAGACGGCTCGTGCTGAGAGGCCGTCTGTCTCGGTGGCGTGGTGATTAAAAAAACGGAGCGTGTCTAATGGTTTGGGTCTGTTATGAATGCACAGACAGAATGATGGAGATTAGCGGGCTTCGCTAGAATGT
Source organism: Telmatherina bonti (assembly GCF_933228915.1). NCBI lineage: Eukaryota > Metazoa > Chordata > Actinopteri > Atheriniformes > Telmatherinidae > Telmatherina > Telmatherina bonti. The sequence continues at coordinate 10,229,761 of NC_136625.1, read as the reverse complement.
GCATTATCAGAAGAAAATGATAAAACAAGAAAATCTTCATACCCCCCCCCCCCCACGTCCCCTCGTTCTGGAAATACTCAGACAGGCAGCTGTGAGCCTGTATCAGTGCAGACAGAAGAGGCCACGAGGGAGAAATGAGTGCGAAGAATTAACGCCTCAATTTAGAGCATGACACGCTGCTTTCACAACATCATGTGCCCCTTATTGAGTAGGCTGGCGTTTGGGAATGAGAAAATCCCTGAATGCATTGGATCCAGAAACCCAAATGAACCCAATGTGTTCAACACATATGAGCCACGTAGTGCACGCAGAGTAGATCCCCGTTTGACAAAACAGTATGAATTCCTGCTGTTTACCAGTTATTTTTTCAGCTATGTCCAAATCCCGTCATCTGTGGGTGTAAAATATTGAACAGGCATCTCTCAGCTACATTTTAACTAAAAAAATATCTGTCTTTGCAGGTTCGAACAAATTTTAGGTGTCAGATATGAAAAGTATCGTCCTCTTACACGAGTGTCATCCCTTACAATAACTGTTATCTGCACTGCTTAGCAGATCAAATCTACGCAGATCTGACCATTTATTTTAGAAATCCCTTCTGACATACAGCAGATGAGCTGTTAGCATCATGTCCTCTTGCCAGAGCTGATCTCTGAGTGAAGAATTTGAATTTGATGGGCAATTTGATGTAGCGAGACTAGGGCTGGGCGATAAATCGGATTTTTATCTCAATGACGGTCTGGGTTTTCAACCATCATAAAAATTTTTCTCTTTGCAGTTTCCTCTCCTGCTGTCTTCAGCTGCTAATCGAGCGTCTCTGGCATTGCAGCGCTGTGCTGTAAACTCCTCCCACAGCCGCTTTGCTTTCATTCAGACACTGTTGCCAACTTGTTAAAAGCGACTAGCGTCAAATCTAGCTACTTTTACTGGAGTTATTAGAGACTTTTCTGGTGTTTTGGCGACTGACTTGAAGGCACATATTGTTCTGCAGTTACTGTAAGGAAGGAGCAGTAGGAGCCTCTCCCGTCCTAAAGCACTCCCAGGCGGCCAGTCTCAGTCGGCTCCGGCTGCAGGTCAATGTAGAATAACTGCAGTAGGTTGTGGAAGTTCACCTAAACATAGTTTATACCATTGTCTGTGACAACTGACTGCGTTATTTTCGTATAAATGCACACGTAGTTTGGCGAGTTAAACACTGTAATATCCCTCTGTTACAGGGCGTTACCATAGCAACATGTTAATCAGCTGGTTTAGATCAACAGTCTTTTAACAGGTGAATGAGAGAAATGCGCTGCAGCCTGACAGCGGTTGTTTGGCATGAAATGTACATCCTGGCAAACATAAAATAGTTCCTATACTTCAGCAAATTCTGTAGAAAACAACAAATTATAATACAAATTTGTCATAAAATATTTACTGTGTGGGACCATGGTAAAAGCAAATTAAACAACTCGTAACCGTGTTTTAGACGGTTATAATGCCTGACGCGGAGTTGAGAACACCGTTGTTGAATCCTTACTTATATTTATCTATTCAGTTTACATCAGTATTTGCACTTTGTCAAGACAAAGCTTCATGTTATTTGTTTGTTTTCTAAAATATATGAAATCCTAAAGATTCACGGTTTAATGTTAAAAAAAAATTCGTGTTGTTAAAGATAAAAAGATAATCGTGTTAAATAATCGAGATCTCAATTTCAGTCAAAATAATCGTGATTATAATTTTGCCATAATTGAGCAGCCCTTAGAGAGATAAGCGTCTGCATCCGTTTATCTAAAGCTCAGTTCCTTTAAAGGTATTTGGTGAAAAATCTGCAAAGTGTGGCTCAACACTTTCCTGCTACATTTCAGGAGGGGATGAACAACAAAGTGAAAGTGTTTCATATATATTAGCTGTGTAACATTACTCCGCTATTCCCAGGGCTGCTGGCTCTGCTGTAACCCATGCATAGAGTTGCCTTCTGACAGCAGCTCGTCCCGCTGGATATCAGGGCGAGATTCTTCCTTTTATAATGTTGACAGACGCTTACAGCTGTGTGAACCAACAGATACAAGAGCTTCAACTTAGCTGACGATATTTGCGCCGTGATAATCACAACTTGTGTTGAGCAGCTGCCAATCATGAGTCAGTGTGGTTAAAAGCAGAACAACTGGTGTGTCTAGCATTAAGGAACAATAAATCTCAGGTTGAAAAATGCTTTTTTTCTTTTAGCTTAGATAATTATCAACTGTCTCAACTTGCCTTATTTTTCTGGATAAAAGCATCAAACCCCAAGTTATAAGAATGTTTCAATTAAAACAAATCTGCATTGCCTCTTATTTGCTGATACTATCAAATGAAAAATGTGCTTTTTCGTCATTTACCTCTAAATAAACTGAAAACTCATCGCGGTATTTCTCAGCTGTACTTAAACTATTATACTGTTACTTACATAAGAGGAGAACCATGCAATCATCTCCAAAAAGCTTTAAATGCTGCCTGATTGCCCTGCTGGTTTAATCCCACTTGTATTCAGAGACCTTTGCAGGAATTAGAGACATGGGTGTTAGGATGTGCCTTGGATTTCACTGGGGTCTAACATGGGAAAGCATTGTTTGTTATTTAAACTGATGTTTAATTTGCTTTGTAGCTGTATTAGAACAGGGACAATCAGCGGGTTTGATTTAGGAGTAATTAATGAAGAGCTCTCCTGCAGGCAGAAGTTAATTAACTGAGATAGACCTTCAGAGAGAAGATTATGTGTTACATTATTCTGGTTTTTTTTTTCTTTTTGCTGTAACTGTCGCATCGGCCTTGGAAGTTCAGTCTGATGAAGACATTCTGCTGCAGATAGTTGTATCTGTGTCGGAGCGGACTGTTTGTGTCACTTTGGAACTTTTGTCTTGTTGCTCAGTTTCAAAGACAGATAATCACCCTCCACACACACGGTATGGTATTCATGTGTGTGTGCTAATATGTGAGGGTGTAAATGTACTTCACAAAATATGTACATATGGACACGTGCACTTTTCATTGCCATTGTCTGCTCTTTTTATGTGAAGCACATTGTGTTTACATGTAATGAAATAGACATTAAAGATTGCAAGAGCTAAACTGGGAAAACAAACTAATAATCATAATCATAATCATAATAATCGTAATCATAATAATCATAATAATAACAAAAAATACCTTGGATAATATGTTTTTGTCTTTATTTTAGATATCTGTCTGCATTCACTGCCAGGTTTGAATTAGAAAACTTATTGTGGAGATAAGTGTACTAAGCATATTTTATTTATTAGTTTTGTTTTTTTTAAAAATTAATTTAAAAAGGGACATATTGCATATTAATGAGCATAAGTTAAAAATACTAAATGTTAGTTTGCACATTGTTAGTTTTACTGCTGTTTACGTCTGTTGTTCTTTAGAAGGCAAACTTCAACAATTTACTATAATAATAAAGTACTGACATGTAAAGTGCAAACCTGATTATTGCATAAAATGCATGCATTTAACCTGTAAAGGATAAAGTGAATATTCCAAACGCATAAGTTTAGAGTACGGTCTTATAAAAACAAGATAAAACACAGTTCAATTCAATTAAACAGTCAAATGTAATTTAGTCACACAGGACAAGCAAATGTACAGTACATGTACACATACACACTTACACAAAGTTAGTTATATTAGACTTTTAGGTGAAACTTAGAAAGAATATAAGTTGTTGATGCTACACTGATGTAGTATCATCAATGTTGGATATTTTAGTAGAATCATGCAATTTTACTTCCATCATTCTAAAGAAATAGTTGACAGTGGTGAGTAGAGCACAACATGAAATGTCAATGTGTCAATAACTTGTCCTCATCTTGATCTGATGATGTTGAACCTGAAGAGTATGATAAAGAGGACTGGTTAGATATAAGCTGTCATGGAACCAGATCATTTCATGGTTGATTCATGGTTCAGACACGTCTTTTGGAGTTTTGTTGTTAATCATCGTGTTAGAGAGCAACAATGTGTGTAAAAAAAAACAAAAACAAAACACCAATACACTGAAAGATTGTACATGGGCATTCAGAAGTTTAGAGAATGTCAAATCAAGTTCACCTTTAAAGGTTTTTTTGTGTATTTTATGTTCATTCTTTCATCATCCAAACAGATGAACATCCCATCCCGGTCCTGCATGGAACGAAATAGAAGGATTAAACACATCCTGATTCTATTACTTATGTGAAAAATGTCTCACCACATTTGAGATACAGCATAGTGTTTGTTAACAGGAAACTCAGGGTCAGAAAATACAAAAATCTCTATTAATTGTCTAAAACCAGACAAAGGCTACTGACAGAAACCAACATAAATAAACTTGTTTTTCTGGTGACAGTAAATCCAGATTTCTCTGTGGACACATCTTGAGACAGTTAAAAGACTTTCCAGCTTTTCTAATTCTATAACGAAGCAAAATTCTTGTAATTGCAATGCCTCACAGCTCATGTCCCATGATTTGACTATTGCACATTTGGAAATTGCATTGTCCATGCTGATGAATATTGTCCAGGTTTTAGTAAAAGTGTTTTGGTTTGTAGTGAATGAGAATGCAAAGACAGATTTCAGTCGAATGAAAAAGGCAGAAGTTTTGCAAATATCTTTAAATCTAGTGAAAGGGGCTTCAGATGGCAGGAGAAACTAGGAACAAAATGAGATCCAAACAAAAGGTAAACACAGGGGAAGCTGCACGGCCGGCATCTGATAATCACAAGGATCTGATTTTCTCTGGTCTTTGACTGATTTGATATGAGACGCTAAATAGCTTGTGGAAATCTTAACTCCTCCGTGTTTCATGTTCTGTTTTATTCATTTTGGTGTAATTGTGAAGCACTTCGGTGAGCTGTTGTTGTATGTAAACAAATCTGACATCGAGGTGGACTAGAGAAATCGCTCCTGAACCGAGGGAGAAGATTAAAAAACAAGGAGCAGGTGTGGCAATCTGTAACAGAAAATCTGCTGTGAGTCATAACACGACTGAACAGGATGAAAGAGGAAGCGAGAATAGCAAGAAATCTATAAATGCGGAGAACAAGCCTTCTGCCGGAGGAAACACACACACCCCGACCTGAACGAAAGGGAACTACAGATCAGAATGGAGACATGAAACAGAAAACAAACAAAAGCTAAAGAAATCCAACAAAACCAGTTCAGAACTCCCGGATGTAGTCATGAATTATCTGTTCAATATCAGTCAATATAAAGTCAAGTTGTTACAATAATCCACAGTGCTGCTAAGATTTGATGCACATCATGCAGTTACAAAGGAGGCTCTCTTGATAGACAGACACCAACTCTGTCCGAGGAAGACGGATGAAGGGCGAGTGAGAACAAGAGACAAAGAAGTCATATGATCTGTCTTTTTTTCCCCTTTTTTTCCACAAAGCCAACTGTGTTAGTCTTATAATGACTATTTTTTTCGGAGCTAGATCAGCTGATTCTCATATATTTTAGGTACAGAGAGTGGAGGAGGGGGTTGGTGAACCTCGTGCCATTATGGATTGACACTTTTTACCGTTGTGCTGAAAGGTGGTTTCTTTTACTGCTCAGGATTTACTAATATATTTTATATTTGTTGCCCACAGACTTCACAAAAGATGCATAAATACACATAAGGATATGTAATTATTTATGTGTGTATGAGCATAGAAATACTACTTCTACTCTTACGGTAAGGGCCCAATTTAAGCTGTATTCCTGTGTTTACAGCAGCAGCTGAGTTTAACTGGTTTGGCTAAGTGTGTTTTCATGATGTCTGCTGATGTCTGACCAAATCAGGAAATCTTGTCCAACATATTCACATTGATGAACAGAGACCAGAGAAGAGTCTCTTGTTCCTTTCTTCTCCCTTTGAAGTAGATAAATCTTTTAATTGAAGGTCTTTTAGCAGGAGATATTCCTGTTTGATTTATTGACGAGTAATGAGAGTAATTTACTCCCCGGTACACAACAAGACCACCTCATCTCCCTGATTATCACTTCAGAAAGACAACTTGGCTTTGATGAGCTGTGGAGGCAGAAAACACTCATTTAAATTAATAAAGGACAAGATCTTACAGATCAAATGATCAAAAATCAAAAGCACCATCTGACGTTACCTTGAGACTGACCCCATCCAACTGGGAGGAAAGGCTGATTTATTGGCTTGGGGTTGGTATAACCTCATATCTATCAGTATTATTAATGTTTCATCTGAGTTTTTACATATTTATTGTCTCTGCTGTTGATGCTTTTGATCAGTTTTCAGATTTCTCAATACTAAAACACCTCACTTCATAGAAAAGTGAGAAAAATTCATTTCCATCATGTCTCAGCATAATATAATTTTATTAACATTCTTTTGGTATGAAAGGATGAAAAATGTCTTTTTAATTTACTGAGAATCAGGCATAATTAAGATGATTCTAACAGCACATTGTAGTTCATGTTATAATCTTTTTATATTTTCTTCATGTGTATTGTAAAAAAAATCTCATTAGTTGACAAATTTTTTTATTATTATGTACAAATATTGTAAAAACTTTGGATAATGTTATAGAAAACCAATCCAGCTCTTTCTGTTTACATGTTGGTTTCTGTTTATGACAGGAAAGTGAAAATACTTTTTCAGTTCAATTCAATTCAACTTTATTTATATGGTGTCAAATCACGGCAATGCCATCTCAAGACGCTTTACAGACAGAGAGGAAAAACATGAAAACCAATTCATAATAGCCTATGTAAGGAAACCAACAGTTGTTGGTTGGGAACTAAACAAGGCAGTCAAGGGCATCGTTTTTGCTCTAGGAAACAAATATTTCAACCAATGGACCAAACAGCAGCTTGACTAATTATCTACAGATTAGTCAACTCTATCTTGTATTAATAAAAAAAAAGTTAAAATGTCTTTTTCCCTTTAGATGAATATAAATAAGATGGATTTTTAAACTATATAAAAAATTACCAAAAAATTTCCCTGTTAATGTTAAAAAACTTGGCTTTGTTTCCCTGTTAATGTTAAAAAACAGCTTTAAAGTTGGACTCATTTTCTGCCTTTGCACTGCAAACAGCGCCTGTATTTATGGCAGCAGTGATGTGAGTTTACGTGCTTGGAAGCTTGTTATCAGTGTTTTCCCAGGCAGCTCTCCCATTTTCTCCCAGTAATATTAGGCCTCATGCAGTGTGTGTGTGCAGGTCCTGTTTGTTTAATGTGCTCTCACAGAACCCTGATCTGTGTGTGCTGAAACAGTAGCCTGTAGGCGTTAGAATGACGCGCTCCTGCTATCTGACATATGACCTGATAATGAAGATGGATAAGAAGCTGTAAGCCTGATGCTATTTATCTCCTACTAACCTAGATGTTTTTGTTGGGTAGTGCCCCCGACGCATAGGCATAAAACATCTGAACGTCAATAAATCTAGCTGTTTGTACTTCTGGGATAAACATGAGAAGGCTGGAAACAGATAACACACTTGATATCTTTAGCTGTTTTCTGGATAAATTGTTTGCAGTATTGAGTTGTATCTTTAGGCACAGTTACATTGCATATAAGTATAACATAACATAAGTTGCTGTGAAAAAACTTCTGAAAACCACTAAATGGCGTGCAAAGTCCTGTTTGTGTCTGCATGTTTAGAGTTTCCTCTACAAACAGAAGCCCTGCTGAGAGGCCCAGTCTCTTCTGATTGGCCAGCTCCACTGGGACCACTCACCTTTCTATGTCAGCTGTGCTTCTTTACTGGATGCAAAACAGTTCACGGCCCCAAGTTCAGGATGAGTCATCAGATTTTGTTTTTAAAGATTTCCCCAGGAAATTAGAAACTCTAATATAACATTGATAAAAGTTTCATAAACAAGCATAAAGGGGACGTGCAGCTACAAGACATGTGAAATAGATATTGACTGATGTAACTTAACAGGTAAAGCTTTTGGGGGCAGAATAAAGAAAAGACTAAACAAAAAATGAAAATGAAGTCCTTATTCAACAACTGTCTGTTCTTTAAGCTCCTTCAGTCACACACATATGCAAGTGCCTTGTGAATGAGTTGAAATAAAACGCTTTGCCAATATTAATATCCATTTTTTTACTATTGTCAAGTTTTATTTGAGGAGACAGAACAGATTTTGTACTGAAAAGTTTTTCTGTGAAAACAGTATCATTTAAAAAAATGCGTGTCCACCCAAAACCGGAGAAAATACTGCAGGATGTCCGCCAGGCCTGGAAGGGGCGCTGTAACACAGTTCCAGTTTTGTTTTTTGTTAAAATTTTACATACAGGTGAATATATGCAATACAACAAACATGGCTATGCTTTTACAATTGTAACATTTGAAATAAGGGAACAATTGTGAATAGTTCGAGCAATACATTAAAAAAATAATTAAATGAATCAAAAGTGCAAAAATGAGGCAAAACATTGCAAAAGATAAGAAGACTTCAGTCTGAGACCATTGAGTCCAAGGAGTTGTCTTGTGATGCAGGGTCTGATAATAGGTGATGTCAAAAGTAAGGCAGTTGGTGTTACGGCCGTACGAACTTAGAAAAGAAATGTATGCTTCGGAAATAGCCAGTTTGGGAGTATCTATGATTATGCCTATCAACACTAGAAATTTCACAAAACTCATCAATTAATTGTAAACATATGCACAATGAGAATAATTAATAAGGCACAAATATAGATGCAACATGTCACAAACAACCCCGTCACAGCAATGTAATTACTGATTACAAGAACTCAGTGCACTACAAACCCAGTGGACACAAACATAGAAATGTAATACAGACAACAATTAACTAAAGCTGGCATTGGGTCCAGCCGTCTTTAAATCAGGGATGTTGGGAATTGCTGCAATTTACGCGTTTTCCATTTGGAAAATCCAGTTCACTTGTCATTTCCTGCATCAAATCCGAGAAACGAAACGAGCTCCTACGACAACTGGAATACATGATGAGTCATGGAACATTGCTGAAATTTGTGCGGTATAAACAAAGAAGATTATGAAGGAGAAATTAGCTAAATAGGAAACATGTGGACTGAAAAGTTGTGACCCGAGTCATGGATATGTGAATGAATATGTAGACGTGTGGTGTCAATCCTGCATGATTCCTTCTAAATACGTCCTTGTACATATATGTAAATAAGGACTGTCAACAACTGTCATGATTTGGGTTTTTCGGTGCCTTGTTTTTGGGCTTCCTGTTTTATTTTGTAGTTTTTCCTGTTATTGAGTTCACCGGGGTTCATTTAGTTAATTTGTTTCACCTGTGTCTCGTTTTGTTCTGTGTATTTATACTCCTCAGTTTTCATTCCTTGTTTGCTGGATCATTTGGTTGTAGTTAGTCCCTTGAGTGTCCTTTGTTGCGTGCCTTTGTTAAAATAAATCAACTAGCATCTACATCCCTGTTCCCCTCATCTCTGCGTTTGGGTCCACATCTCCGCTGCCACCTTAACAGAATGATCCAGCCAAACGAGGACCCAGCGGAGATGATCACGCTGTTCGAATTTTTTCGAACAGCGTGCCTCGGGACCTACGAGCCTCTGGACCTGGACCCTTACCGGACCTCATCCAGGAGAAACAGGCGCAGACGGCATAAACGACTGGCTTGCCCGGTGGAGAGCCCGGGCCAGTCCCCTTTTCTGGGAACTAGGCTCGCGCTCCGCCCATCCGGACCACTACCACCGCCAGCGCCCAGGTCCACGTCTCCGGCGCTGCAGGCTCCCACGCCAGCGCCCAGGTCCACGTCTCCGGCGCTGCAGGCTCCCACGCCAGCGCCCAGGTCCACGTCTCCGGCGCTGCAGGCTCCCACGCCAGCGCCCAGGTCCACGTCTCCGGCGCTGCAGGCTCCCACGCCAGCGCCCAGAACCCGTCCGGCGCTGCAGGCTCCCACGCCAGCGCCCAGAACCCGTCCGGCGCTGCAGGCTCCCACGCCAGCGCCCAGAGCTCGTCCACATTCCTTTCTCCATATTCCCGAGGGGGTCCCGGGACGGGACGCTCCTCCCTTGCTCCATGTTCCCGAGGGGTCCCAGGACGGGACGCTCCTCCCTTGCTCCATGTTCCCGAAGGGGTCCCAGGACGGGACGCTCCTCCCTTGCTCCATGTTCCCGAAGGGGTCCCAGGACGGGACGCTCCTCTCTTGCTCCATGTTCCCGAGGGGGTCCCAGGACGGGACGCTCCTCCCTTGCTCCATGTTCCCGAGGGGGTCCCAGGACGGGACGCTCCTCCCTTGCTCCATGTTCCCGAGGGGGTCCCAGGACGGGACGCTCCTCCCTTGCTCCATGTTCCCGAGGGGGTCCCAGGACGGGACGCTCCTCCCTTGCACCATGTTCCCGAGGGGGTCCCAGGACGGGACGCTCCTCCCTTGCACCATGTTCCCGAGGGGGTCCCAGGACGGGACGCTCCTCCCTTGCGCCATGTTCCCGAGGGGGTCCCAGGACGGGACGCTCCTCCCTTGCTCCATGTTCCCGAGGGGGTCCCAGGTCGGGACGCTCCTCCCTTGCTCCATGTTCCCGAGGGGGTCCCAGGACGGGACGCTCCTCCCTTGCTCCATGTTCCCGAGGGGGTCCCAGGACGGGACGCTCCTCCCTTGCTCCATGTTCCCGAGGGGGTCCCAGGACGGGACGCTCCTCCCTTGCTCCATGTTCCCGAGGGGGTCCCAGGACGGGACGCTCCTCCCTTGCTCCATGTTCCCGAGGGGGTCCCAGGACGGGACGCTCCTCCCTTGCTCCATGTTCCCGAGGGGGTCCCAGGACGGGACGCTCCTCCCTTGCTCCATGTTCCCGAGGGGGTCCCAGGACGGGACGCTCCTCCCTTGCTCCATGTTCCCGAGGGGGTCCCAGGTCGGGACGCTCCTCCTCTGTCCCCAGTTCCCGAGGGGGTCCCAGGACGGGACGCTCCTCCCTTGCTCCATGTTCCCGAGGGGGTCCCAGGACGGGACGCTCCTCCCTTGCTCCATGTTTCCGAGGGGGTCCCAGGACGGGACGCTCCTCCCTTGCTCCATGTTTCCGAGGGGGTCCCAGGACGGGACGCTCCTCCCTTGCTCCATGTTCCCGAGGGGGTCCCAGGACGGGACGCTCCTCCCTTGCTCCATGTTCCCGAGGGGGTCCCAGGTCGGGACGCTCCTCCTCTGTCCCCAGTTCCCGAGGGGGTCCCAGGTCGGGACGCTCCCCCTCTGTCCCCAGTTCCCGAGGGGGTCCCAGGTCGGGACGCTCCCCCTCTGTCCCCAGTTCCCGAGGGGGTCCCAGGTCGGGACGCTCCCCCTCTGTCCCGAGTTCCCGAGGGGGTCCCAGGTTGGGACGCTCCTCCTCTGTCCCGAGTTCCCGAGGGGGTCCCAGGTTGGGATTCTCCCCCACCGGCTCCAGCGCCAGCCCCGGTGTCCGAGGAGGAGGTCGCTCCTTCTCCCCCGTCTCCAGTGTCCGGCGAGGAGGTCGCTCCTTCTCCCCCGTCTCCAGTGTCCGGCGAGGAGGTCGCTCCTTCTCCCCCGTCTCCAGTGTCCGGCGAGGAGGTCGCTCCTTCTCCCCCGTCTCCAGTGTCCGGCGAGGAGGTCGCTCCTTCTCCCCCGTCTCCAGTGTCCGGCGAGGAGGTCGCTCCTTCTCCCCCGTCTCCAGTGTCCGGCGAGGAGGTCGCTCCTTCTCCCCCGTCTCCAGTGTCCGGCGAGGAGGTCGCTCCTTCTCCCCCGTCTCCAGTGTCCGGCGAGGAGGTCGCTCCTTCTCCCCCGTCTCCAGTGTCCGGCGAGGAGGTCGCTCCTTCTGCCCCGTCTCCAGTGTCCGGCGAGGAGGTCGCTCCTTCTCCCCCGTCTCCAGTGTCCGGCGAGGAGGTCGCTCCTTCTCCCCCGTCTCCAGTTTCCGGCGAGGAGGTCGCTCCTTCTCCCCCGTCTCCAGTGTCCGGCGAGGAGGTCGCTCCTTCTCCCCCGTCTCCAGTGTCCAACGTGAGGGATCCTAAGCCAGGGCTGCCCCCGTCGTCTGGGCCTCCCGGCCGTCCTCCAGAGCCGAGGCTGCCCCCAGACTGTTTCCTGAGCTGGGCCGTTTGGATTCTTCCCCCGGCCCTGTGCCCCTGCACTTGTTTTTTTTTCCCTTGGTCCCTCCTCCGGGCCCCCTCCTCCCACCCGTGTCTGGACTCTGATCTTTTTGGGCCGTCCGGTGGCCGGCCCAAAATGTGAATGAATATGTAGACGTGTGGTGTCAATCCTGCATGATTCCTTCTAAATACGTCCTTGTACATATATGTAAATAAGGACTGTCAACAACTGTCATGATTTGGGTTTTTCGGTGCCTTGTTTTTGGGCTTCCTGTTTTATTTTGTAGTTTTTCCTGTTATTGAGTTCACCTGGGTTCATTTAGTTAATTTGTTTCACCTGTGTCTCGTTTTGTTCTGTGTATTTATACTCCTCAGTTTTCATTCCTTGTTTGCTGGATCATTTGGTTGTAGTTAGTCCCTTGAGTGTCCTTTGTTGCGTGCCTTTGTTAAAATAAATCAACTAGCATCTACATCCCTGTTCCCCTCATCTCTGCGTTTGGGTCCACATCTCCGCTGCCACCTTAACAACATTAACTTTGATCATACATTTTATTCTAAAGCCTGCAGAAAGAGCCTTGCAGAGGTGTTCTAGAGGAAGTCCAAAATCCTCTTAGACCGCTTTAACTAAAATATGCAGTTTTATCAAGATTTCATTTTGCCTGAACGCAGCATTGGTACGTTTAGCATGACAAACATACACAGGTCCAAATCCTCCTCAAAAAGGTGAAACCATCAAGGATTAACACGCATGACTGAGCAGTAAGCATGTTCATTGACTGCATGGGAGAGAATGAGTGTTCACGCTACCACGGATTCCAACAATAACACTGGCATCACATCCATAACAGTGCACATAGTAAATGTTACACACACTGTTCCCAGAGGGCACGACAGCTGTTGGGATCTAAATACTCTTAGTAAGTGAAGCGTAAAGCTGCCAATATAAAAGAGGGAGTCAGTACATATGGTTCTAGAAATGCATTCAGTTTGTGACTGTAATCATTTTTAACCCTGTTAAGCCCAATGTGACATGATTGACATATGCAGTTTCTGAGACATTTAGCATCATTCATTCATTATCTGACAAAGGGTCGCGGGAAAGCTGGAGCCTAACCCAGCAGTCTTTGGGCAAAAGGTGGGGTACACCCTGGACAGCTCGCCAGTCCGTCGCAGGGCAACAGAGTAACAACCAACCACTCACACTCACTATGGACAATTTTAGAGTAACCTGTTAACCTTAAACCCCACCTATACCCATCTGTATTTAATGCTCATAGTACTCAAATCAGTATACTGCGACTCTATGCCATAGCTGTAAAATACTTGTACATACTGCAGATAATATATACTTTGTACTTGTTGCTTATTGCACTCTGGTTAGATGCCAACTGCGTTTTGTTGCGTTGTACTTGTACATTTGTAATGACAATAAAGTTGAATCTAATCTAATCTTTGGACGGTGGGAGGAAGCCGGAGTACCCAGAGAAAACCGACTCATACACAGGGAGAACATACAAACATGAAAGGCTACTGTCCAAGCCCCAACTGAGGATTGAACCAGTGACCTTCTTGCTGTGAGGCCATAGTGCTAACCACTATCCCACCGTGCAGCCCCACTTTATGATAAAAACTTTGCTCAAAATCCTGTTAAACATAACCTGATACTTCTCTTCTGCCCCCTAATCAATACCAGTAAGTAGAAGATTACACTATAATAAGTCTGATGTATCACCTGGTAATAAATGGTAAATATCCTCCCAAACATGTTAACATTTAATTAAAGAGCCAAATAAAGACCTCGTATTAAAAAAATGTGACTTATCTTACATTTTTCCATGGGTCGAGCCTTAAAGGCTTAACATTAATGTGGCCAGCAACGCCGTTACGTTGTCAAACAAAATGTCCAACCAAGATCCTGGATCACGGGTATCCAAAGTCAGTCATCGAGGATCTTGAAGGATTTCAGTGTATTCCTGCTTCAACACATCAGCCTTGAATTAAATGGATCCACCAGCCTATAAAGGTCTGCATAGTGACTTATGATTTTGGGTCAGTTGTGTTAGAGCAGGGATGCATGGAAAACCTGCAGAATTGTTGCCATTGAGGACAGCAGCTGGACATACCCATCCTAGATGGTCCATTTACTTACTCTGCATTACTGCAGCCTTTGATTGTTTTGATTTGAGGACTTTTGTATCAAAATAAGAGCCATCTGATCAGTTTGGCTCTGATTGACCATAACATAAGACAAGGTGGTAAAATGTGGTTCACCTCAGACAAAAAATCTAGCCCAACATCCTATTGAAGGTTTAAGGTCACCTCTTTAGTCTAGTCATGGAAAAAGGAGCATTTTTTTAATCTTCTTTTTTCTTACTCTTTAGGCATCTGAGGAAAATAGAATTTTCTGCTTTGTTATTTGACTCAGATTCCTGATCTAAAAATCTGTTTAAACCCTGAAACGGGCAAGAGCCAAACAAAAGAATTGGAAAACCAGTTGGGATTAATGTGGTAACTGATAGGAGCATTGTACTGGAGAGACCGCCACATTGGAGGATATGCTGCATCTTACTCTCAGAAGCAGACTTTCAGTAGTGCATTAACTCTTTAAAGTTTGATATAATTGTCCACCATGGGGAGATGTTTTACTCAGTAATAGGTTTAGATACATTTATTCAATAAGTGTTTCAGAAAGAAGCAAAAAAAAAAAAATTATGCTGGAAACACTGTAGTGGCATAATGGACTGGGCTTTTAGGAGCAGGGCGGGTTTGTTGTTAATTCATTATGCAAGAGCAGGAAGGCAGACAGGTAGGCCTGCCAGATGATAGGTTAGTCAGCTGCTCCTGTTTCAGAGTGCCAAGTCCTGCCACAGGTCTCCGTTAAAGTTTACTTCAGGTGGTGAATATCATGTATCAGCACTTGACACCACCTGCTGTGCTCTGGGAATATCAGCAGATTGATCTCCGAGGACAGATCCAGTGAGATTTATTCAGAAATGCTAAAACTAATAGAAAATAATGAGTAAAGTGGCTATATTTTAGAAACTGACAAGGTTTTACATTAGCTGTAAGAAAAAGGTAGATTGTTTAAGCCCTGTAAATATCAGGAATTAGCACTGGATAGATTTGCAACAAACAAAACGTACACAACGTTTTTTTGTTGTTCAAATGTTTTTGTTTATCATGTTGGTATTGTTGAAATCGCCCCCTATAAAATCAGCTTTTATAGCCAGCCCACTGCTTATTGGCCATTCTGCCTTTCAGGCTCTTTAATTCATCTTGAAAGATTCATGACAGTGCCATCAAAGCGAGCTCTCAGTACACATCAGTGCAAAGCTGGGCGAGCTGTGTGTGACTTACACTTACACTGACTTATATTTGACACAGGCATCATGTATTTGACACATCCATGAAGCATGCGAGAAATGATACCTCAGTGACAGGAAGTCGTGTGACACATTCAAGAAAAGCTGTTTATCTGCCTGCGGTTCAACGTCTTCATGTGTTGAAATAACATTTCAAAAGATTTTACTCAGCCATGGAGCTCTTCTCTAAGTAGAGCAATTGTTAAACCTGTTTGCAGCACGTTGACAGGATAACAATGAAGCCTATGTCTGAAATGCGTCAAGTTTAGAATCACAAATTGAGCTTGCAGCTCCTCTACATCATGGCCTGATTATAGAAATAATCCCCCAAAAGGAGGACTGCCAACAGTGACCCAAAACTATTTATTTGCAGAATTGGCCATCATTTAGCTTTGTCACGTGGCTGCTTGCCAGATATCCATTTGCAGGACATGAGGGCTCTGTGTGGTTGTTTTGTTGTGCACTGCTTTGCTGATTTGGAATATTTTCAGCTCCTTTGGGGGAAGCCGTCGCAATCGCACTGAAAAGCAGCTCATGCAGTTTAAGGACTAATGAATGTGAACTTGTTGAAATGTGCTGATTACTGTTGCATAAAGCTCTAACCAACACAAGTCGAATAAGTAGTTCATGGTGGCCTGCTGCTGAGGCCAATGTGTGTGTATCTAAAAACAGCAGAAAGAGGAAACAGGTTTAGTCCCTATGGATTCTGGAGCTTTAGAAGTTTAATAAAAATAATGTGGAAAATAGTTTGTTGATTAGCCCAAACTTTTGCTGTCTTGGAATTGGGATGCACACCTACTAATATCAGTGTGCACAAACATCCACCTTTGCTTGTCAATTGCATTGCCTGCAATAAAGACTTCCAAAGTCTAATGGTTTATTAAGCTTTTGTTGTGATTATGCTGAGAGGTTTTTATCACTAGTGGAAAAAATATTAGATTAACCTTTAAAGAACCTCAGTTTCTAATACTTAAGCAGGATGTGCAGGTTTCTGCTGTTTCTTAGAGAATTTAAAGTAGATGAGCGCTTGGAGAGGGTGCCTTGCACCAAGATTAATGCCTTATATTGCTATTTTCTCACCATCGCTTCCTCAAGATAAATGCAAATTGGGTCTTAAAATTATTCATTGCATAATCTTGTTTAAACAGATCACCTAGGCAGAAGAGTGATGAATGATGTTTTTAATAATGCAAACAGTTTCTACCAGATTTTATCTGCACAAAGGCTGAGTAAAGTTATTTTATTATTATTATCAAAGCTATCATGACAGAAAAACATGCAGCTATTGGAAGATTCTGTGGTAGTGATTGTAACTTCATTTTTATTTGCGAAAAGTAGTGTTATTCTCACTTAAATTTCTTTGGATTATTAATAATGTTGTTCTCCCGCTGCAATCAATGGACTTTAATCTGAATCTTCGACATCCATAGTTGGAGTCGGGAGATTTAGCAGTGCAGACTGCTTGCCAAAAATGTGAAATATTGATTTTACCTAAACTCTCTGACAGAATTAACTTGATGGAAAAGTTACTGGTTTTTGTGCGTTTATGAAAGCAAATGTTACTCAGTAGAAGATAAAGTTATCAAAGCAGCTGTTATTTACAGGGAAAACATAAAATATTTTAGGCTTCTTTTCCGTTTGTATTTTGAAGGGGATTTGCTTGTATAATATATCTGTGGCTCGAGCCTTCAGGTCATGATTCAGTCCATATCAAGTCTGGGTGGAAATGAGTCATGCCTGAATGTGTCTGAAAGCAAAGAAACAAAAAGAAAGCACAAAGTCTCATAAAAAGGAAGGCATATAGCATTAGCCTTAAAGGGGAAAAGCTTGTGTTTGCAAAAAAACATTTTTAAAAGCTTTTTAGCCAATTTTTAAAAATTATATTAGCACAATATAAAAACAACTGATGTAAAAAGAAGAAAAAAAACCAACAACAAGAAAACAGATTGTGCAGGTGAAACAAAAACTCCTTATAACATTTTAAAAAATCCTTAAATTTAAAGAACAAAATACAAAAACATTAAACGAGAAAAAAAAAAATCAAACCGACTGAAGTACATGTATCAAGTAAATTAAAGCAAAACACAATAAATCATTGAGATTAAATCAGTACTTAAGTGTGATTGTTTATGTATCCAAATGAAAAATGTTTGTGTGTGTGTGTAAGTGTGTGCGTGATTAGTGTGTGTGTAAATCAAAAAGTAAATACACAGTAAATATGACACTACATTCAGAGATTATCAAAGCACCACAAGAAACCAGATATTCTTTTAAATTATATTTAGATGTTAATAAAGACGGAGAGATATTTACCACATGTTGATGACAATTCCACAACTCCACGATACTTCAGTCAGATTTGAACCCTTATGGTGAGATTCTTCAACATTCAACACAAAGAAGTCAACATTTTTAGGTCCGCCTTATTATCAGCTTCATGTTGTGTTATTTTTGGTATTTGGCAGGACCAGCAACACACAACCTAACAGCTGAGTGGGGATGTACCAGGCAGAGCTGTTCTTGGAGCTAAATAATGTCAGCATGCTCAATGCATTTGCCAAATACATAAACAATAAGGTGTTTGTGTGTTAGAATGGCAACCTCTGCTTCTTAGTAATGCAAATAAAGAAGGTTCTGGGAAAGTCATTGGTTTAACAACAAATTATGCTAGCTGAGCTATTTTGGCATAGCACTTGGTAAGATATGCTAAATTAGCTATTGACAGGGTTTTGGATATTTTTGCCTCGCTGAGGGTTAGAAAGTTGTATATCGCTCGGCTTGCTACTTTTCCAAGTTTCTCTCTCTAAGAAATGCTAAACAGTGTTTCTATGGTTTTGTTTTTCAGAGCTGAACATGGTGTACAATCCATCAGACCATCCCCGGGCCAGCACGATATTTCTCAGCAAATTTCAGAATGATGGTGAGTAGCTGTTTAAAACAAGACTTCACACAACCTACGCAAGAGTTTGCGTTAAAACAGAATGAGGCGATCACAAATGTGGGAACTTCATCCATTTCTCTGCATTTTGATCAATAATAACAATGGAACTTTCATTTTTTAATTAAAATGTTTACTAGACATGTAAACGACCCTATTTAGCTTAGTTTGACTGCTCTAAACAATTACCAAGACACGTTATATTTCTCAGGAATAATTTCATTGTTATGCAAAAAAAATGCTATAAAACCATTCAGATAATTACTCAGCCTTAAACTGGAAAGTTCAAGAGAAGAACCACAAGTTTTATTCTCTTTGAGGGATTATAAAAGAGAGAATGATTAGTAGAAAAGACAAATACAAACATTTCATTACAAAATTCTAATTAAATGACTATTTTGTCTTCTGGCTGTGAATCTGAGAGCTGAAAAAAATGTAATATTTACGTCAGGTGAAGATGAAGGCCATGTTTAAGGCCTTTGCTGGCAGTAATGGAGCATTGTTATCATACTTCTTCCTGTACAACTTGGTAAAAACTGTATCACTGTGAAGCTGCATCAAAGCTAGGAGTTCCTTTTCACAGTGTCTTTTACCTGATAAGATCCAGGTAGGTCATTTTGAATAGCAGCATTTTCCAATACCACTCCTCTCACCTTGCTCTCATGATATATTGCTGCACATTTTCTTCTACAAATACTTTTTGTACACCATTGACAAAAACCGATTGTGAAGTTGATCAGTATGCATCCATGTCTGAAGAGATTTTTTATTTGAAATGAATTTTTAGACCTTTAACGTGTTGTAAATGATAATAATTTAGCTCATTACCTGAAGTAATGAAGCTGCCCAACAATCATGCAAATAATTTTTCAAAACCAGTATAGGTGGTAGCTTCCCTTATGTTATCTGAGATTGAAGGAATAAATTCCAATGAACAGAGAGGTTTATATGATTTAGACATGGAAAATGTGCAAAAAGGGCTGATTTTATCTCTAGCTTAGTGAACGTGTGTGAAATGTAGACAGAACCACATGTGGCCAGCTGATGTATGCTAATTTATGCATTTGCCCCGAGGCATCTGACAGAGAGGCTCGGCATTATGTTGGAGGCAACTCAAGCATATTCTGGCACAAAAGATATAAACATGCTTCCTCGATACTTAAACCACCCAACACAAGCTCTTTTTATTTTTTTGTTTGCTTGTTTAGAGTATCAGTATAAAAACAACTCAAGACAGCATGAAAATAGATGGAAACTACATGACAAATATGCTTTTGGTTTCTGTTGCAACTATTAGCATCATACACATGTAGATACCAGCGTGCATCTTAACGTTTCATTAGCTCCTCATGAGAAGATTTAGAGCTGGCTATTAAAGCTCAGAAGCTCATAGACTTCTGTAATCAGAGAATTTGTAGGTATGACTTACATTTGGCAAACTTATAGTAAATAAATAATTCAAAGAGGGAAGTGCTTATGCTCATGCTCATGCTTATGCTTATGCATGC
Source organism: Telmatherina bonti (assembly GCF_933228915.1). Lineage (NCBI taxonomy): Eukaryota > Metazoa > Chordata > Actinopteri > Atheriniformes > Telmatherinidae > Telmatherina > Telmatherina bonti. Next base: position 10,209,929 of record NC_136625.1, on the reverse strand, counting down.
AATCAATGTTTTGTCATTTTCAAGCTTATTTAAATTATTGTCCTTGTACCATCTATAACATGGGTTCCCAGCTCCGGTCCTCACGACTTTGGGCACCCTTGATCTACTAGCTGCTTGTGCTACTGGGCTTACATGAAGCATTGGGCTCAGTTTTATTGTTTTGGTGGCATTTTTTAAATACAAATTAAATTATATGAAGCCTCCTTGGCTCCTTACAAAAAGAACAAGCTGTCATGAATCCCGTCCCTCTCCAGTGCTTTAACACTAAAAAGCTAAATTACTGCAAATTTTTCACAAGAAAAAAAAAAAACCAAAACAAAACTGAGAAAGTTTAAAAAAACAAAAAACAAAAAAAAACCTAAAAAACATTTGTGGACATTTACAGTCGGTGGCTAACTGACACTTGAATTCAGTTCATCTGGATTTTTTAGTTGCTTAAATTTCACATAACATGACTTAATCCAAACTGCTGCAAAAGTGAAGCATATATGAAAGTAATGTTTAGTTTATTAAAGAGAATCAGTTATTCTGATGTAACAGGAATAAGGTTGTTGGTTCCTCTTTTTTTTTTTTTTTTTTTTTTTTTTTTTTTGTGTTTAGAGGTGCCTTACAGGAATGGTGAGTAGTGTGATTATGTATCCCTCTAGTGGCCATTTGCTTCTCTCTTTACATGCTTTCTTGGTGTTAATTTCCACCTTGTAACAATTCCTTTAAATGTTACGTCTCAGCCCTTCTGACTCTTTTTGAGAATTGCCGTTAACACTGTGAACTTTGCTTTGTTTCTTGTGATAACAGCATGCTGTGGAGGTTTGTAACTGGGTTTGTCTTTGTGCTGCTGGTCATGAGGTGGAAATTATCTTCTGAATTCAGCTGTTAAATCCTCTTTTTTTTTTTTTTTTTTAACAGTGCGAGAGAAACGGAAGAGCCTTTTCATCAATAATGTGAGTGTATTTTTTTAATTTCCAAATAAAAATGATGGAATTTTATAATCCTTTAGTAGTTTTTGTCAAAAGAACTGGACTTTTTTTTGTCATTTTTCTGCACAGAAAAGACACAGAGAAATGCTAGGTTACATGTAACTTCTTCTCATTCCTCTACACATCATGACACCCTGACATGTTTTATGTGGGTCAGGCATAAACATGTCCACTCTAATAACAGTCACTGTGAATGTGTGTGTGGGTGTGTGTTTGTGTTTTTGTAGCATGGCACAGGGAGGCGGAAATACAACTCCTGTTCAACCATTTTCCTGGACGACAACATTGTCAGCCAGCCCAACCTGAAGTACACCATCAAATGGTTGGAACATAAAAGCAGCACAGAAATAGCACTGAAGAAATTCCTCATTTAACAAGTCACACACTTTTCTGTCAAAGATTTAAATATTTATTTTTCTTTTGTTCTTTTTACAGTGTAGCTCTGGCAATTTACTACCACATAAAAAAAAGGTGAGGATTTTAAGCTCAGTAATAATAACATCCTTTTATGTGACAGAGCATGCAGTATTTTGTGTGCAGGCTACTGTGAATAATTTCTGTGTTTTTTTGCTGCATTTTAGTTTCAGAATTAACCCTTTATAGGGCACTCACTGTAATACCTAACCTAAAATTGTCCTTCTGGTGTGGACCAAGACCTCACTTCTGTTGTTTCATTAACAACAACAACAAAAAAAAGTTTCATGCTGAATATGAAAGAAAACAAAGTGATCAAAAATACTTGCTTGCCCCATAAAGGGTTAAGCACAAAAATATATGCAGATATGAAGTTTTGAATTCAGACATTATATCCACAAAATTTAATGGAAAAAGTAATCATAGTCAAGAAGTGCTTATTTTGTATTATGCAATTTTAGTCCATCTGAAATAATTTCTGAAATATAGTTTTGATCTTGCATTGCAAACAAGCTGCATTGCTAAGAGGTTTACTGGCTGTTGATACAATTTGTGACTTTTATTGCAATTTATGGAGTCATGATGTATTGTAAAATATAATTACATAATAAAAATGTCTCTTTTTATTGCAGGGACAAAAATGGAGAAATGCTACTACTAGACATCTTTGATGAAAAGCTTCATCCTCTTTCAGTGAGATGTTTAATTTCTTCTGACACTTTGCACCTGTTTTGTAAATTAGCTGAATGTGCTTGTATTTATTTGGCTTTGATGCAACTTTACTCCTTTTTTGGTGGTTTATACTTTTGTAAAAGAGGTTATGTGGCATTGTCCATTCATCTGGTTGTTGGATTACCAAAAATATTGCAGAGAAATGTTCTGTATGGTTAATGAGAAGTTGTGCATAAACCAGCTTAGAAGTGGTTTTATTGAAGTTTTAGAAGAACTTTTAGAAGAAGTTTTATTGCTGACTATATATTTCTTTAAGTATTGTGTACTTTAGCAAAATTTGGCATCTTACATGCTTTTATCACAGATGCATAACAAATCAAAATGATAAAAATGTACTGAAGTAGTTTTAAAATCATTGTCTTTCTGTTTGCTTTCAAATTGATTTTAAAAATACTTTATTAGGGGGCATTCATGTTGCTTCTGTTTGGTTCACTTTAAACGGAAATGTAGACCACTTCTAGGGATGGTATGGATTCGTTCACTGTAGTGTGAACCCCAACTGCATTCAATGCGGATCAAAGAAGCGGACTCTGATCCACTTGGAAAGCGGGACTCTCTATTTGCTTGCAAACGGCCTCTTCAGTGATCCAAAAAGAAAGGCACTGTGCCAATAAAGCATCAGGAAGAAGTTTTTTTTTTTTTTTAACTTGCATGATATGACACTGAACCACGAGACCACTTCCATGAAGCCTGTTATTTTGCCATTTGAGGGCTTTATGCATTTGATTGGGAGAATGCTGCAGGAACCAGATATCATCCACCATCTCTGGGTTCAACTGTGTTCTCTGATCACAGAACCAACAGCAGAAAAATATCTCACTGCGATGGGTCAGGGGTCTCGCATGATGGTGAGAACTTTCCTCGCAACAAACACTGTTTGGAAAACTCCCGGGACTTCTCAATAATGGCAACCCCAGTGCATGGACACTCATCACGTCCAGAAAGATAAAAACGAAAAAAGAAAGAAAATAAATAAGTATCCACCTGCATCATTTTTACTTGCTAAAGTGTGTTTTTGCGGAAGTATTGCCCCTTAGCAAGCAGCTGCTTTAACTATGTGAAGTTGCACAGGTTGTTTGGTCACCTTGAGTTTGCCCAAGTGCAGTTTAAACACAAAACTTAACCCAAGGAAGGTGGGAAAGTTTTGGGAAATTCCCACTCAATTAGACCAAGTCAAATGGACTATCCAGTGTTCATGCCCCCTTAGTTTTTAAAGCTCTTAAAGGTTTTAGTCTGAATTATTTATTCACCTAAAACATAATGAGAAACAGCTTTTAGTTTTTATGGCTCTCTCCTGATGAACGACCTTCCAGACCACCTCAGGGCCGCTGGGAATGCTGATGGTTTTAGGAGAAAGCTACTGAAAAGCTTTTCAGTAAGGCTTTTAATTCAACATTTTTCTAGACAATAATAAGTATTTAATTTCATTTAATTTATTCAACTTAACATCTTGCCCTGCGATGGACTGGCGAGCTGCCCAGGTGTACCCTGCCTTTTGCCCAAAGACAGCAGGGATAGGCACCAGCTTCCCCGCGACCCTTCACTGGATTAAGCAGTTAGGATAATGAATGAATGAATGAACTTAACATCTTTTATTTAAAATGCCAGTGTCCTACCTGTGGTTGGTGAGCATTAGGACAGCATGTTTATGCACATGTGTTTGTGTGTACGTGTGAATGTGTCATATAAATGTGTGACTTGTGGGTTTGTAGTCTGGGGGACCTAGTCGTTTTCAAGCACTTTGAGCACAAGCACATTTTTTTACATGCAATAATTACTTGATTATTGATTGTGCATAGTGTTTCAGGGTGTTCTCACTGCTTTTTGTGTGTGCATTGGTGATGATGGCATATTTTAAAATATTTCTCATTAACTTTTACTCCTATTCATTGCCATACTTCTCTGGTTTCTCCCTCCTTCTTTGGAATCCTTCCCCTGTCCTCGTCTTGTCTGTTTATGCAGAGCTCAGAGGTTCCTCTGGACTACAACCAGCACGACCCTGAGCAGAAGCAGATCTACCGGTTTGTCCGAACACTGTTCAGCGCTGCTCAGCTCACTGCTGAATGTGCCATCGTCACACTGGTGAGGTTTCTTTCCTGCTTACTGCTTGATTAACACTGCACAGTGTACACCGTGTGCGACTTTGAGAGTGGAGAAAAGTATTTATCTAGAAAACTTTTACTTTCTCTTACACACAGACACACACACACACAGAGTTCCTGTTTAGGCCCCTGGCAATTTGCACCATGGTGTGTTCAGACACGGCAGGAATGAAGGGAAACCAGTGATGAGATATTTGCATCAGAATACTATGGTGTCCTTTTGTTGCCGGCACTCTGAGATGAACGTAGGAAAGCAAGGATGCTGAGCATTAGGGGTTTGGAAATCAAATCGAAAAATCAAAAATCAGGATTTGTTTTTCTTCATAATTTTAAAAATCGATTTTTTGTTTAAAAATTATTTTTTTAAACAAATAAAAATAATCTCTTATTTTTTTGGTCATTTTTTTAATTTTTTTTTGTTAATCTTTTTCTTCTTGGACATTATAGCAGCAGAATGATTATCTGGCTACTGTGTTGTTTTTTTTTCCCCTCATTGAATTCAAGAAAAATGACGAGCAAAAGAAAAAAAAAGTTTTATACAGTTATTTTGTTTTTAATCCATAAAAATCAGCAATATCGCAGAATTGTGAGAATTGCAATTTAAATCGAATCAGCACCCAAAGTTCAGCCCTACTGAGCATGTATTTATACCAGTCAAATAAAACAATTAATCTTTTTAAGAACTTGTAGGTTATGAAATAAAGTTCCTATGCTATCTAGTTCATACAGGACATTTTAAAAATGTTTGATGTGTTTAATAAAAATTGTAATCCCATTCTGCTGTCAAGCCTGATTTAATGATGTCTTCTCAATGTGGGTGTGCAGGTGTATTTGGAGAGACTCCTGACTTATGCAGAGATTGACCTCTGTCCAGGAAACTGGAAGAGGATTGTTCTTGGCGCCATCCTGCTGGCCTCAAAGGTCTGGGATGACCAGGCTGTTTGGAACGTCGATTACTGCCAGATCCTCAAGGATATCACAGTGGAAGACATGCAAGTGATCTGTCCGCAAAATAACACTTTCCACAGCCTTCCAATTTTTGGGGAATCGGGATTCATTTGCTGTTGTTTATAATTGATGTTTTGTTTTTAAATCTGGAAAATGATTTGTTGAAAGATGCAGATAAAATGAGAAAGTCACAAAATGAGAAAGAAATTGGACTAAAGCTTCAGGATTTCCAGAACCTCAGGAATGTTTTTACCAACATACTAAAAGAAAAAACATGACCTGATAGATCGATGTGAGTTGGCACAAGAAAGCTCAATTAGATTTTATTTGGAAGAAAAAAAAAACCCACAAAGGATTCTGGTACGAATGAATCTTTTTGCTACACAGACATCCACAGCAGGGGAAGTTCTTAAAAAGATTAAATTAAAAAAGATCCTCTAATTTCAACACATAGTTTGGACAAAATGTGTATTTATTTCAGAAAGAAGAAGATTTTTAATTCAGTGAAAAGAAACAAAAATGTTTTCATTAGCTTGGAGTGAAGAGTTGTTAACTACATATTTTACAGAAGACCTTTTACGGCCCATCATGTTGCTCCGACTGAAATTCTCACACTTCGGTGTGATGTTGTCAGAATTTTATGTCAAAATGTTATAAATAAGTTGTATTAATTCTCCTTTCATTTACAGGAATGAATTAGAGCGTCAGTTTCTGGAGCTGCTCCAGTTCAACATCAACGTGCCGTCCAGCGTCTACGCCAGGTACTACTTCGACCTGCGATCACTCTCAGAGTCCAACAACCTCAGCTTCCCCCTGGAGCCACTCAGCAGGGAAAAAGCCCAAAAACTGGAGGTGACAGACTTCCGTCCAGTTATCTTTTCTGTCCTGGTGTACCTAACAATGGCATTTTTGTAGTTCCTTAAAGTCACTAGCATGTTGAAGTGTGTTTTAGTGTAGAGTCGTTTACACCCATAGGTTTTTATTCTCTCACCAATCTTCTCTTACCAATTATAAAATCTATAAAGGAAAACAGAGGAAAATGTAAGCCATGATGTATCATATTGGACCATGTAAGGGAGGCTTAATGGAAAAAAAGAGCCTTTATTTCTGACTGAATTCCAAAAGAAATGGACTTGCTTTGCTCACTCGAATCCTTTCATGTCCTTCTATCTGCAGGCTATTTCTAGGCTTTGTGATGATAAGTATAAAGACGTTCGAAAGGCTGCCAGGAAGCGCTCGGCCAGCATGGACAACCTCTGCGGGAGACGATGGGTTCCTGCAATCCTTTCTTAACCACTAATCAGCTATCAGATCCTGGCCAGTGGAATGATGCTAAAGCCTGGATGAGAAACTGCCTGACAGCATTGCTGTGTGGAAATGGACCAATTTCTTTTGGGTTTGGATGGATCTGGGATGCAGAACTTAGTGGAACAGCTACTGGGATCCAACACCAACCACTGGAGGTCAAAACAGAGTTAGGAAATTGAAACTACATGTGTAGTTCTGGAGGATGAGATGAAATCCATGGAGGTTTCTATCATAGTGATGCCTTCACAGTGCCTCTTCTTGTTTGTTCACATAAGCTCATAGCAGTTTATTGGTTTTTTTTTAATCTGTGGAGGAAAAAATGACATTTGAACCAGAAAAGAGTTTTCTTAGGGAATCATATTGTGAAGCAGTTGTAATTTTTAACTTCTGCACAAATTTCCAGTTTTACCCTGGTTATTTGTTCTTTTATTTGAACACCGAAGCAACACTGGACTTTGTTTAGGACATTTATTTCCTTTGACAGGACAGAATAATAACAGTGTTTGCTGTTTTTTTTTCCCTTTGAAAATCTTTACAGTGTAGTTTACAATATATCTAGTGTACCTCTTAATACTCAGGTAGTGTTCATGACATGTTGATTCACATTAATGCTTCTTATTTGACTTATATCAAGGTAAAAAACTCAGATAAATACCATAGATGGAAAATGTAGAAGGTAATTTTATGATGTTCCCTCAGATATGGGTGTTATTTTGTACCTTTGGGGACATGTTCGCTCACCCAAATCACATGTACCCCAAGAGCATGTTTTTCAGACTAGTATTAACTTCATTTTGTCAAGTGTGAAAGCCAAGAAGCTGGAAACAGTATAAAGCACATTTCTCTGTAAACCTCTATTCAAGCATTGCAAAAAAAAAAGAGAAAGAAAAAAGGTAAAAAAAATAAATAAAGTAAGATTTATTGCAGACCTTCTTAACTTTCTTGAAAAGAGTCGCCTGAACCGGTTTGGTTTTATATTTCTGATCTAACCAAATGTAAAAATCTTTGCATTAAAAGTGTGTATAATCAGTTTGTCAAGAAGGAACAAACAACATATACTGCAGTACATATGTAAGAGGAAACGGGAGGAAGCAGCTTTTATGGAATATCTGTGATATTATATCATATCTGAAAGTCTGTTTGCCATCTCAGACCAGAAACAGCTGGTGAGTCCATTGTTTTAATTCTTATGAGGTCAGACATGATTAAAAGGTTGTTCCATGTCCCCCTATTGCACATTATCTTTGACCAGTATATGTACATTTTCATCTTCATAGCATCTGTTTTTTCTGGGAAAACTGTTCAGTCATTTTTACTTTTAAAGAAGAGATGGATGGTTGGTTAAAGAAAAAGTACTGAAATAATTTGTATTATCACTCACACATCCAGTTTATGTTCATAAAAACCATGTAGCTACTGTAAAACTTGTGGCAGATTTAGAAGGCTCATACCACGTACATTTACAGATGAATTGTTTTAGATTCCTCCTAGAATAAGTTCATTGCATTGTTTTTTTTTTCCTTTCACTGTGTTGCTGTAGCACCTTTTGCCGCGCTCCGTCTGAAATACTCCATCTTCTCTGAAAGAACCCATCCCAAAACACCCAGTCTGCACAGACTGGTCAGCTGATGGTGGATTTTCTGGCAAAATGTCCACCTTTACCAGGGTGCATAGAGAGAGGTTAGACATCCGGTGGCTACAACAACCTGTTCTTTGTTTGAGGGTTTGCCAAAAAAGCCCTAGGGGTTAGGGTTAGGTATGCAGATGTGTTTCATGGTGGCGGCTTTGATCCCAGGAAGGCAAGGCTGATCTGCAAATGAGATATTTCCAGTCGTGGCTTCTCTGTTTGGTCGATTTCAGGATGTCATTTTTGGAATTGCAACATTCCTTTTAAACTCCTTAAACTCAGTAGAAAGGAGGGGAAATCAAGCAGTTTTCGGCCTCTTTCAGTAAACTCTGAAGTCAAACCTCAGCTAAAAAGAAAAACCTTTAACAAGAGCACTCTGCCACCGATGTTGGTCAGTAGCAGATGTGCAGAGGCCGCACATCAGTCTGTTTTAGTTTTATTCACTCACCATGAGAGAAATACCGTAGATAACAATGTATTATCCTTATTTATAGTTGACAGTGTTGCAGGTATCGAGCTTAAAGTGTTGCCTTCCATACAGTTATACTTCCTCTTTGCAATTTTACTCACGAAAACACAGCTAACGGAGCAATTTTTCCTCATTTTCAGACTTTTAAATCACAATAAAATGACACAAACATTGAAATAATAATAAGAACCAAAGAATATTTTCAATTGGGTCCAACTTTAGATCCTCTTCAACCTTAAGTTTTTCAGAATTCTTAACTCTGATTGCAAATTGGTGGTAAATATTTAGAAAACAAGTTACCGCAGGTAACCGGTACTAGTTAGCTTTATAGTCGGTCTGTGACCAACCGCTTGTCAGTGATTAAAGACGTCTCTGTTCCATGTTTTCATTCAGAAGCTACACTTTTATTTCCTTATGTTTTAGAGACATCATTATGGATATTTGTCACAATAAATGATCAATTTATCATGTTTATTTTCTCATTTGTGGAAATACTAAATCAGTAATATATATTTATTTTCAAATTAACTTTGTACAGTTTATAAAGAGTTCAAAACTCTGAGACAGTTTATTTGTACATTTATTTATGGATGTGTTGATTTGTGTTTTTAATAAAAGAAGATACTCTTGTTTGGTAATTTATGCTTCTTTTTTTTTTTTTATAAAAAGAAAAGCGTTTGTATATTTGACACATTTCTGACATAACCAAAGAACTTTTTAGTTACATAAAAATTGAAGTGTGCTGCCAAAACATTTAGTTTTGATTGAAAAAAAACACATTTTTTTAAATGGGATCCTATTTGTTTACTATTCTAACCTGTTTTGTTGATGCATCACTATTTCATTTAATTAGTTTTTACAAAAAAAGCAACGCTTTCATATTTTAGGGACTATGTTGAGCAGAGAGCGTTTTAATTAGAGGCCGTGAGCCTTCTTCCCTACACATTGTGCCACAGTCATAAATGTGCAGCTTTTTATCACTTTGTTTATTTAATGGCTTCATTACTCAAATTATAGACCATGCAACAGCTGCACTCCTCAGTTTTTAATTAAATCGGCCACATGCTGCAGCACTCTTTAGTTTAACACTGAGTTAAAGCCTTAAAACTAAATAAAACTAAACTGTTATACACCCACCTTATATGCAGAAGTTTTCATGTATCACTACTTGTATAGTAGAATATTGAATATATTTAGCAGCAGTTGGTGCTTGTGGCTGTAATTTCTGCTTCCAGGCTAAATCTTTTTCCATTCGCCTGGAGCAGTGTGGATATTTTGAGCGACAACTTGCCCAGTTGCACCAGCACATTCTCTGTATTAGGTATTAAGCACACAGTGATAAAAAGTAGGATGACAGAAATGTGCATCAAAAGGCATGGAGATTGGCAAGGAGCTAGCAGTTGCATTTACTATACTTTTAGTTGATGACATATGACTCGTGAAGCACAAGCTCGTCTCATGTTCTGTATCAGTTGCACCTTATCAGGTAGAAAATGCTCGACGCTCTGGTCAGTGGAATTCTGCTTGGAAGATGGCAGTCAAAGCCATGAAAAGTCTCACGCAAACTGGCTTTCGGTTTCAAAATAAGACACACGAATTTGCCTCAGAGCCAGGCTAGGCTATTAGCAACATTATCAATAACACATTAAAATACAGTTTAACCATGCAAATACCATTTTGTCACTGATAGAATATGGATAGTAAAATCTGTACAACTACTTTTATGAGACAAAATCTTCAAAGAGAAGTACAGATAAACTGTTTGTTATTGCAGCTTTGTGCAGCTACTTTAAAGTTTGAGGTCAGAACTTGTGGATTCCTTCAGCTTTCCCTGTCAGAAATCCTACTTCAGGAGCAATCCAACTAATTTTCCCGAACAGGAATTTGAGGACTTAAATCAGAGGTGCCCAAGTCCAGTCCTCAAAGTCTGCTATCATGTCACTTTCAGCTGCATCTGTTCTCCAACATGCCTGAATCAAATGGCTGAATTCCCCAATCCTCATGGCATTCAGCCCTGCAGAGGCCTGGTAACGTGCCTTTTCATTGGAGTCAGGTGTGTTGGGGAAGAGTTCCATCTAACAGGTGCAGGATTGTTGATCTCAAGGACCAAATTTAGGCAACCCTGCCTTAGAAAGGAACCCACTACCATGTCTTGAGTCAGGGATTCTCAGTCCTGGTCCTCAACAGGTGGTGTCCTTCTAGGTTTTTCCAAGTTTCCCTGCTACAACACACTTGACTCAGACCAATGAGTGATGGACAAACTTGTGCAGAGCCTGTTATCAAACACTGCACAAGTGTTAATCTGACTCAGCAGGGACACTTTGAAAAGACACGGACCCTCAAGAACCAGGATGGATGGTGCAGTCACAGAGCGCTGGAATAAAGGACCGCTTCATGTCCTGAAAGAAAATAATGCAAAGGCATTTCCAGAATAAACAACATTTCCAACTGAGGGTGATAAAAAAAAAAAAAAAGTGGTTTCAGACTTCTGTGGAAATCTAAACCATGTTAGCACACTTTAAAGAAGTGGATCCAGTCTACAGGTTCAACTACTGCAGCTAGTTTTATTGCAACTTTAAGAATAAGACTGTACACAAAGGGAGAATACACACAAATGCACCAATATTTTAATGAATGATGTATTTATTGTTGGACTTGGAGACATCTCTCTCTGCACAAAGTCATATAAAGATAAGACGATTAAAAGACGACAAACAACTCAACTCAGCAAAGTGACGTTACTCCAGCAGACTCCATCATCTGAAGAGTTGGGCGATGGTGAGAATATTGAGCAAACAAGGCTGTTTTGTCAATGCGTGAACACTAAAAAATGCAGATTTTTATAATTTTATTTTGCTATGACACATGAAAACCAATAAAAATGTGTTATTTTTAAGAGTCATTCAGATTTTGTGTGTAAACAGGTAGAAAAAGGCTCTTTTCTTGGTAAATGTTGTAGATTGCACGATCAGATGCTGTAAGGGCAGCTGAGGTCTCGTTTAGGGCTTAGAGGGGATTGGGCTTCTGCAGTGGCAGCCCCTGAATAACCTACCACTCTATATTCCCATGGCAGATTTTGTTTTTACTTGGCTTTAAATTGGAGTTTTTATGTTGTGGCATTTCTTTGTTCAACTTCCTTTTAGTTGGTTTTTCCGTGTTAAATTACTTTTTTAAATTTAGTTTTATTTATTTAATTGACTTGTTGTTTATTGTGTTTTGAATGTACTTGTAAAGCACTTTAGTTAACTTAACCCTACTTTAAATGACCTACAGAACTAAATTTGATGGTTAGCATTGTTTACTTTTTCTCTCCGGCAGCCGATACTGTAGACTTTGTCTGATGTAAACTCAAGTATAATGTTTAACTGGTTTTATGATGCCCTGTGCTGGACTGGCGAGCTGTCCAGGGTGTACCCTGCCTTTTGCCCAAAGACTGCTGGGATAGGCTCCAGCTTCCCCGTGACCCTTCGTTGGATTAGGCGGTTGGGAGAATGAATGAATTTGTGAAATTTCCAGATTTAGTCAACGTTCTTTGGTTGTTTTCACTACAGTTTACGATTGCACATTTGCTCAAGTATGAGTTCCAGCCTCCTGTAAGGTTGAGTTCTATCCAGACATCCCAACAATGCTTTGAAGGCGAAGTGGTAAGAATAGCTCAGTGCACAACGGGTCCTGGCCTCCAAAGACAACAGCGAGAGGCCATAACACGACATTAGAGTTGAGCATTATTTAGCGACAAGCTGCGTGGATCAGCACTGTAGTTCTGAAACAGAGCTGAAGAAGACGGCAACTTGGGAATACCAAATTTGGATTTAGATTTGTCCATTTGAGGTACCTTAGAAGCATCTTAATCTTGTGTTTAGATTGGAATCATTGTTGAGCAATGAGGACGATGGGAGCCATAGATGTATTATTCACCACATTATGTCACAATGTGTCTTTCATTGGTGAGTCCCTTTTGATAATAAGTATGTAGAAGCTCTTTCCTTATTGTTTTCTTATTTAGCACAAGCATTTTGAGTGGATGAATCTCATTTAAAAGATTTACTGAATAAATCTTTAAACATGGACATAATTACTCTCATTCTGTAGAATTAATACAGATTTTGTACAAATGTACTGGCTTTGTCTATCCATCCCGTCTCCGTTGCAGGTAAAACCTGGTGCATTCTGATGCTGCTTTTGCGTCTGCTTGTCCTCCTGCTGGCTGGCTTCATGCTCTTCAGCGGCGAGCAGGAGAGATTCATCTGTAACACCATCCAGCCGGGCTGTTCTAACGTCTGTTTTGACACATTCGCTCCCGTGTCTGTTGTTCGTCTCTGGGTCCTCCACCTTATTCTTCTCTGTCTGGCCCACCTGATGTTTGCAACCTACGTTACGCATAAAGTTTTGTCATTTTGCTCCTCTGAAGGCCTCTGCTGGGAAATGAACCGAGGAAGCTTGACTTTCACCATTGAGAACTCCTCAAGAGAAGTGTCATTGCACAAGGCTCCTCTTCACAACCTCCCACATGAGTGTCGGGTGCCACGATTTTACTATTCTTACCTCATAGTGGTTGTTCTGAGGCTACTTCTAGAATCTATTTTTACCACAGGCCAAATTTATCTTGTCGGTTTGATCATTCCCAAGAGCTTCCTGTGTAATGAAGCTCCCTGCACTTCTGGGGTTGAATGCTACGTCTCCAGACCGAGTGAGAAGACCCTAATGCTCAATTTCATGCTTGTCACTGCGTCCTTGTCCATTCTGCTGAGTCTGGCTGACTTAGTGAACGCGGTGAAGGTGCTGGTGAAGTCGAAAAGGAAGAGTGAGATGCTGATGGAGGATCTGAGTAAAGGAGAGCAAAGCGGTATGTTTACAAGCACAACAGTCACAGAGGACACTGATGCTCTTTTAACCAAGAGAATTAGCCCAAGTGGAAGCTCAAAGATGAACGATGTCAAAGATAAAAGGTCTGCTGCAGGGGCTGAGTCAAACAGTAAGCTTCCAAGTACAAAGATGAATGGTGGTCCAGTGCTTAAAACTTGGGAATCTGCTAATGAGAGGAACAAAGGGAGGAAAATGGAGGGGTCTGGATTATCTACTCCAGTAACGCACAGCCAATTAAAACCTACAGTTTCTGCAAAAACAACAACAGTCATAGGTGTACCAAAGCTGAGCCATCGCTCTTCATTCGGCTTGCATTCATACTCAGGACAACTATCTGACTGCAGCGCGTTGCAGGACAGGAGAGCCTGGGTGTGACTGACTGAAGGTTGCCATTTGTCACTGCGGTGGACAAAATCTGCTCTACATTTCTTTTTAACAAGCCTGAAGCAATTTTTATTGATTGATCCTTTTGTTGCATGAATTGGTGATTTTGTTTTGTTTTTTTTTTAACCAGAAAATGTAAAACTCCACTTTCTGAATAAAACCTTCATTTTTAATTAAAGTACATAAATTTGTCAGCTGAACATGATAAACTCTTTGCCTTCAAACTTTACAGACAGTTTTATTTTGCTGGGCCGTTTTGTTTCATCTTGTTTTCCTGGCTTTTAAATTCTTCTCAAAAGAAGAAAACAAATCATTGAAAATTGACAATTTAACAACTAAATATGAACATATCTCAGATGTTGGTGGTGACCAAACCAGAACACAACAATAAAAAAAACCAGAAAAACAGAACATGTTCCTCTTCATTACTGACCTAATCTGATTGGTAAACCAGGACAATGTCTGCTGCCTTTGAGGACAAATGTTTTCCAACATCTGCACCGAACTAACATTTAAAACTTGTTTACAGCTTCTGCCACTGTTACCAAGTAGCCAAAACGAACTTTATCCTTCCGCTTCTCTCAGAGAGGTGATTTGTGAAGCTGCTCAGTCAGACAGATAAAAAGTAAGCATCCATGTCTTCTGAGGTGGAGGACCTTTCCCCTCATGATCCCTGACGCTGCTGAACCTCCTGAACTGTGAGAAGTTCAAAGCGTTGCCTCTCCACTTCCCAAACAATCCAAACAAGTCTGGTTTCAGCTTCCCGTCTGGGTCAGCTTGTTCTCATAAACAGTAACACATGAATTAAAATGGATTTGTCTTGTAAGCACTGTGATGAAAGAGCTACATGATAGACTAGTGCATTAAATTTCTGCTCCTGTTGTATGGAAAACATAGCTATAAGACAGACCACTGGAAATGTCTTTCATGCACAAACAATAAGCCTGCAGTGAAAATCCCCTTCCAGATGGGATCAGATAGTTTGGTATAACTCAGAGTGTAAGATTGATCCCTACTTAGGACTAGTTTGTCAAAACGTTAGTTTACATGAACATGACTAAACTTTGGCAGATTTATGCAGAATTCAGCATCCATATTGCTTCCTATCTCTTCTCCGAGTTCTCTCCAGCCAGTTAAAGAAGGTCTGTTGACCTTTGTCTCATCTCTTTGCTTGTTTCCTTGCTTTCTCAGGTAACTCCCTCTTGGATTTCTTTGCTGAATCGGACACAGTTTGCATTTAAAATGGCCATTGTGTTGTCTGGCAGTAGGGAAGCCGTGCCATAATGTGATGCTCTGAGCTGGAAAAACAAAGTTGTCAAGTCTCGAAGCCCTGCAGCAGCTCAAGGAATGTGCATATTGGATGTGTGTCATGACTAAAGTCAAAAGCACAGAGTATTACTGTCAGAAATGTATGTAGTGTTGTTTTTAATATAAACTCAGCACTTTTAAACCTGTTACTGCATCGATTCAGCCTGTTTCTACCAGCGTTAAATCAAACTACTCTGCTGAGTTGGAAGTTCTGAGTGATGGATAGTAGTATAAAAAGGAGTGGATTGATGGCATGCATGTTTAGTTGTCATGCAGCGTGCTGGCTGAGTAAGGCCAACATAGTTCTTGCAGTTTATAATCGTAAAGAGGATTCATATTGTTTTCCTATGGTGTCCTTGCAGTGACGTTTTTTTTTCAACCCCTGAGCTGTCTCTGCTCGGTTGTGAGAGAAGGAATCTCTCACACAGGCCAACAGTAATGAAACAGATACACTACTCAGCTGTTGGCTGAATGGTTGCAGCCACAACAGACACACTGACCTGACCCCTGACCTCTCACATGACCGCTTCAAGACCCAGCCATGACATTACTTAAGCTAGCCCTGTTCAGTTGACATTAGGCCTTCAAACATCCCACCGCCATCATCCATCATCAGCTCGGCGTGGAGGCAAAGTTCTACCTTTTGACCTTTAAGAGGCAGAAAATTATATAGAGTAGATTAATAAAACTTAAGCTATAATACAACATGAGATGTGTTAGTTTAATTATCTGAATTTGGTTGCAGTTTATTAAAATATCTTCTAAGTTTTACACCTTTTTCTTTTGTTTTTTTCACTTTAAAAATAAACTTTTTTCATGACAAAGATTTACAGTCGGATCATCTAGTTTTAGTGTGAATCTCTGTTTTTCTTGGGATTCTTGTCAATGCAATTTGTGAAGTCATGTGGTTCCATAAATACTCCTACCATTAATCTTGTGCAGCATGCTGACCTTGTGTCTTTTTTCTCCTAAAAAAATTTGCATTGTAGGACAAAAGACCCAGAAAAAAATCAACAGCTAAAAATCTGGAAAGAGAAACAACTTTAAAGTATAAAGTATTAGACAAGTTTATTAAAATTCCTTTTAAACAGCTTAAAGTAGCAAATGTGGTGGATGATGCTCTCTTACAGTTTGTAATTCTGGATTTCAGCTTTGGAAGGTGTAACTATTTAGAAGGACCTTATAGCAAAGAAAGAAAATATTGTTTAAGGCAACAATGTCATTTTCCTACTCGTTCGGTTTTAAATGCTCATTTCCGAGGTGCTGTGAACGCACCATCCACCAACATTTTAAGCAACTGCAATTCTGCAAGTGATTTACAAAAGGTTATGCGACTTATTGCAGCTCCTATGCTCACAAAAAGCTTTTTATCTTCCGAGCTGTAGACCTTCCTGAACCAAAAACTGGCTTCCACACACTGAGGAAAGCTTTTATTTAAATTAAAGCACCAGCTCACAATAAAAACCCTGAAGAAAAACCCGACTGTACTGGAAGCACCAGCCGGCAATGATAACTGGCAAGACATGTAATTAAAGAGGAAACTATTGCACATAGTGGATAACCAGTACTTCATCTGGTTGTGGGAAAAGAAAAGCTCCCTTTAATGTGTGACTGAAGAGTATGTTGTTATGACAACAACATCACATTTTATGAGTAGACTGTGTTAATAGATAACTATAGAAACTGTAATGTGCTGCAGAGGAACTATTTTTCTTGCTCATGTAAGCAGCCACAGCTTTCTTGATTAAGAGCCAAAGAAATCTCTTTAGTCAAACATCTGGGAACAGTTACACAGAAGCCACTAATTGCTATCTAAGTCATATTCCTAAAACCAGTAAGACATGCTGAGGCTGACTCCCCAGCTGAGGTTTATTTGATTAATCATATAATGTTGTGTTGAGTTTTTATTTTGTCATAATTACAGACAAATATCTCTGAGGTTATTATAAAGGAATGCAAACTTAATCTGGATGCAAGTGGATGGATTTACAACAGAGGAACATGTGTAGTGACCAAGCTGTGATGCTATGGCGTCACTGGGAATGACCATTTGGATACATGTGAATTTGGAAAAAGCCTTTTGATATCAATAGAAACCTATTTATTCTGAACTGAATCGGCAGCCTCACCACTATTATAATCACATAAAACCTCTGACAATTTGACATTAATTCAGCTGTGGAAAATTTGAAGAGCATACAGTCAGGTCAAAGAGAGTACTATGATGGCGGCAGCACAACTTCTGAGCTACTTCACCTCCGGAACAGCCATGACCCCTACACATGCCTCATACCCGTCTCAGTTTTCGTTTGCTGTGGCATCTGGGTCAGCCAAGACGTTTGGAAAAATGTTCACAGCGTGGCCAGACATCAAATGGGTGCTCAGAGAAAGGACGACACTGTCACAGGTAGAGGTCAAAGAGTCAGACAAGTTAACTTAGTGACCCTGCTCATGACGTCAGCCCAGAATGCTGACGCTGACCTCCCCACATGTTGACAGTTCACCTCCATTCCAGCTACAAAACACTTATAGAAAGTTTTGTCAGCTTTGTGTCCTTGCAGACCTCTCAGTTCAAAAGATGACCCTAAAAACAAACAAACAAATAAAAACAACAGCTTGATGTACAGAGCTTTTTGCTATTTAAGTATAATGAAGAAGTATCACATGGGTAAAAATACAACCCTTCCCCAAAAAGTTAAAACAATATGAATGAAAAAAAAAAACCCAAAAAACAATAACTTATAATATTCACAATACAGAAAATTAAAATGTTGAAAATGGGAAATTTGACTATTTCATAAAAATATACAAAATGTTTGTTTTGAATTTTAATGCAGAAAAACTGTTAGAAAAGGGACAACAAAGTGCTGGAAAAATAAAGAAATAGCATTTAATTAGATTAACTAACATGACTGGGTGTAGAAAGAGGCAAAGTAGTAGAGTTATAGATAGGCAGAAGAGCAATTTCAGAATAATGTTCATGAAAGTTGGACTCAAGATATTGAAGATTTAATCTACTGTATGTCATATCATCAAAAGATTCCCATACATATCTATACGCAGGATGCCAGAGTTAAAATTAGCATTAGATGCCTGTGATATTCAGACTCTCTAGGGGTTCCACATTAGGAGCAGGCCACTGCACGGGCTCAGAAACACTTCCAAACGCTGAAGAGGAGAGGGACCATCTGGCTTGTCCAGCACTCACATCAAAAGCCTGCATTTCTGATGGTATGATGTGCTTTAGTGCTTTTGGAAATGGAAATTTGCACACCTGAAAAGGCTGCCTTGATGGTAAAGATAGAGGTTTTAGAGCATCATGTACTCTTATCCAAATGACGTCTTCTTCAAGGAAGGTCTGTCATATTTCAGCAAGACAGTGCTGAACTGCCTCCTTTCAACTGCCTGCCTGCACCAGACCTTTAGGCAAGTAACTGGTTTGCTCTTCAGTGCTCCCAGTTAGTTCTTATATACCATCCCCTCACTCCACATGATCCACTGAGACTTGGAAGGTCATCTGTGGCAGGTGGTCATTTCGTTTTTATGCTCCCAATATGTGGAAGCAGAAAACCTTTATTTTCAATTTATTTGAAACTTTGTCCATTTTTATAACATACAATATAAACATCAATTACACCATTTTACATTAAATACAGCTTTCATTGCCCGGTATATGAAATGTGTTTTATATACAAACTGACCTTGCCTTAGGATTGCTCTAAAAGATGTCAAATGCGGCATTAAAAAAAATGACAGATTTGGCCACAGGAAAAAAAAGCCAAACTGGTTCCACACAAGATGACAATGGATGACGAGAGAGAAAGAAAAAAAAAATAGTTAATATACAATTAGTCAGGATAACATTTACAGTATAATGTCAGCCATCTTTTGTTTACAACTCACTTTGAACCCATAAAATTTGATTGAGTGGTTTATTCAAAATATTTACAGATTGTGAGAAAAGCAATAAAGAAAATGTCTGCCATCTGTCTTTTGTTACCACTATATAGAAGTGATAAATGTTTCCTGTTAAATGACTTACTTTTATCCAGAAAGTTTAAAAAAAAAAACAAAAAAAACAAAAAAAACCCCACCCATCCTCATAAACACAGTTGAGAAAACTGGGACTTTTACTGCCATCTAGTGGCCGAGTGTTAACAACGCAACCAACAATGATTAACCCTTTAAAGCCTGACCCATGAAAAGGGGTAAGAATAGTTACATTTTATATTTTAGATTACCATTTAAAAATTTTTTTTTTTTTTTTTATAAATACTATAATCAATAATAACAAATATCAAAATCCTGTTCAAATATTTCCCTTTCTGGTATTTTTTGGGGGGGGATCAGAGGAGAAGTTTCAGACTGTACACAACAGCATTTCTAGCAAAGTTTTTACTATAAAGTGATCCAAAATGTCTCCAAAACAGTATGTTTCAGGATGTGACATTGGGCTCCATGGGGTTAAATGAAGAAGAAACTGTATTACAGACAAGACTAGTAATAGTAGAAATCAGCTTGAAAACTATCTGGAGATGAAAATATTTTTCTGAAGAGATAACAGATTTTCCAGCTATACCATAATATTAGAATATTTTAAATAAACCATTAAAATGTTACCCATGATGTGTTCAAGTTACATAAAATTCTTATCTGAATCAGTCCTGTCTGTAAGAGTTATAAATGTACCATAACAATTCCCATTTCAAGGTTCTGTATGTTTCAGAAAGATCGCTCTCTTTATGTAGCAGATATCTTACTCTGAGGCAAAGTGTTTCATGTGTGGATCCAGCGTTGTACGTCAATAAATCAATCTCCTCCCCAGCTAAAGTTAATATGTCGACCTGCGCCGCCTCAGGTGCAATAATGCTCCGATCTCATGGGTGAAGGAAGAAGGAGATTGAAAAGTAGGCGTGAAATCCCTACATTGACCACAACAGCACATCAGAGAGGATGTCAGAAGCATCAGAAGTATTGATCAGGCAGCACCCGTTTCACCTGCAAGGTTGAAGGTTAGATGAATGGGAGGATGGGAAGGCTGGGTTGCTCCCGATGGCAGCAGCTCAGGAGACAAAATCCATTCTGTCTTCCTTTGATGTTAATGATGGAGGAGCAGGGTGAAGAAGTGGTTGAATGGCTTTATTAAAGGGTGGGCCTGGCCTTTGCTAAGCTGCTAATCAACAAATTTCATCCCAAGCTTTATAAAAACTGTTTAAAAAGGAGCAATTGTAGGTTGTTTACATCTGTTTCTGGAACAAAAGTCTTCTGCTCAACATTAAGAACATAAATCAAAAAGTGTTTCTAACCTCAAAATCTTCCATTGAGTCTAAAAATTGAAGCAGAAACTGCAGACACAGCCTCTCTCTTGTCCTAAGTATGAGCAAGACTTCAAAAGTGGTGTATCCAGCATTTCTCCTAATAAACCAGATTAAATGTTATCTGCTTCGACCAAAGCTCCAGTTTCTCAGGCTCTCGGGTTCATTTGTAATTTAAACCCCAATCAGATACCAGACCTGAAAAGCTTAGACGAGATCTACAAATGAGTTAAATGACCAAAAATTCAATGAACAGGTAAATAAGACTAGAAACTGGGTTTGTTTTAACATGTCTACAGATATGTTCTGGAGAATAAATGAAGGCAAGTCAGATGCTTGCAAAACAGCCAAGTTACCTCTTTAACCTCCTTCCAGACAAAGCAGCACCAGTTTGACCATTGATCTCTCAGATATAGGTCATTAAGTGAGAATAACTTCATACACAAGCTTTAGAGATTAATGACAATATATAAAATTGCAAGGCAAGTAGGTCTTACATCTAATTAAATTGATTTAAAATGACTGCTTCCAACAGGTTGGTGACTTTCCATATTAATGTGTTAGGAAGTTTATCCACCTCAACTATTGTAAAAACTAGATGTTTTTTCACCACAAAGAAATACTGACTACTGCAGGGGTGGACTGTACAGTTGTTTATATGCTATGAAGAATGAATGATCTGAGAAGCAAACGCAGACTCAGAAAAGAAGTTAGCTGAGAGATGGCAGAGACTTGCTGCTGCCCAGGATGAACAAACAGGTGTAACTCTGAATAGACATTGATTCTTCTGGATGGACTACAAATCCCTCTTATAAAAAGGTGAAACTCAGTCATAATTCACATTTATTTTGCATGATTTTCACAAGACACATACATTAACAAAATTCTTCCAATTCCTGTCGTGTTAATCTATTTATTAATATGCATCTTTCTTCAATAAAAAAAAGTCAAATTCTGTGAAAATTTTCATAATCATCAACTCAGAAAATTGAGTAAAGAGCCCAAAAACTGGGTTATGGTCATTTCTAGACTGTCTTGAGCTTAAAATAAATAATCTTCTGGTATCAATTCATTTCCATAAAAATAGATTTTCTTTTCATTCTATTTTAAAGTCAAACACAAATATCCAGTAAATATTTTCAGCAAATGCCAAAACATTTTCATTAATTCTGCCGTGCGCCACATGAGAGCAATATTTAGAATATGTGACTGTATAATTGACCGCATGGGTTTCTGTGAAATTCAGTTTTTATGTTGTTTTTCCTCACTGATTCGGCTGATTTTTTTTATTATAACTAACATTAAGTCTCCAATGATAAAATCAAATTAGAAGCAGAGGACAGTTTTTAAACACTAAATCATTTCCTGATTTTCTTCTCCCCTTAAAAGGTGACGACACAAGACAGGATAGTGAGGAAGATGCACACAGTGTACCCATGAAGCTTTCTGCCAACTGGCAATGCCTGCAGTTCATCTTCCAGCTTTAATCCTCTGCTCCTGATGAGCACAGAGGAGACACCTGCAGCCAATTACTTCCTGCAGGTGGAGGTAAGGCTGCTGCCTGACGAGCAGGAACAAAAAAAGTCTTTTTCCATTTCATGTAAAAATGCCTAAATTACTGCAGTTATACGTTTTACCGTGAAAGATGTCTACAGACCATATTTACATTATTACTTCTGCAGCTGATGTGAGACCCCATCTAACTTCCTAAGTGAAACCAACATTTAAAAACGTTTTCTTCATTAAAATGTGCACTTTCACATGTTTGATATCTTTTTACAAATAACTGAACTTAGTTTAGTATAAGAACATAAAAAAGCCATGATTAAGAAAATATGAAAGGTGGCAATTGTGTCCATTGTTTTTTTTTAAATTACCCAGGTTAAACTAAATAATGTGGAATTTTAATGCAAGGTTTAGATTTAGATTCATGTATCCATGTTAAAATGTAGATATGTCTAACCACGATGTGGAACCATTATATAAATTATTTGTAATATATTTTTGAGACAAACTGACTGACATCATCTTCCTTCTAAATTTAGATGAGGTTGTTGTCTTTAGACGTGAAAAAGTCGGGATTAAATCGTCCAACTATGTCACTATACTGGAAGGCATTCATTTGGCTTCCGGTGGAATCAGGATTAGATGTGTCAAGCATTTGTGTTTTAATATATTATAAATGAAATTTGATTTGATTTAATTTGGGTTATTGTTGACAAGGATTTGTCCTTTAGCTTGTTTCTGAGACAGGTTTCTAGAACCTCCTTGTGGAGGAAATTTCACAGTTTATCTCTTCTCTTATGGTCTTACTGGCATCTCTCACGTTTTTTTTTTTAACACGTTCAGCATCACTATTCTTGTTCTCCATGTGGACGTGTGAGCTCTGGTTGTGCTACCTGCAACTCAACATTGCCTGTCTGGTGCAACATTAAACCCAGAAAAGGATCTGGGCAGGATATGGACAATGATGATATGTAGGAACCACAGCTCAAGCTAACCCATGGATGGCACCACTTTTTTTTTTTTATCATCTTCCTGGAGTCTGTCCTTCCAAAGAGTCTGATTTAAAAAGACTCTTTACTGACCTTGTGGTCAGAACCAGTCAGAAACGGCCTTCTGAACAGTTTCTCCTGTTGCAACTGAACTACTTTGCTCCTTTTTTTAAAAAAAATTCATCTGTTTATTTAGTCATCTTATTCTAAGAAGCCTTGTTAATCTTTTCCAACTCAACCTCTTGAATGAGTTGAGTTTTTTTTTTTCCACAACTACCTTCTTTCACCTGCATGATATTGCAAAAATTAGGGTCATCATGTCTCAGCAAGATGCAGTAAAACTAGTCCATGTCTTTGTTACTTCAAGTTTGGATTACTGCAATTCCTTATTTATGGGCTGTTCCAAATATGTCCTGAAAAGTCTTCAGCTGATCCACAATGCTGCAGTGTGGGTTCTGATGAGAACTAGCAGGAGACATAATATTTCTCCAGTTTTAGCTTCTCTTCCTTGGCTGCTTGGTAAATCCGAGATCAAATTTCACATTTTTCTTCTCACATACAAAGCTCCACTTGACCAAGCTCCATATGAACGAATGAACGAATGAATGAATGAATGTAACAGTAGTGTTATAACAAACACTTAGTTTGGGTTTCACATACCCAAACCGGTTAGTAGAGGTGGCTCAGGCAGGTTTATTTCCACAATTTGTCAAAGAAATTAATCAAAGTCACCACAAATTTACCTCTTCCAAACTGTAGACCAGGACCTTAAAGGGTTAAAGTCACTACATTTACTGTCAAAAATGATGGATAAAATTCTGATGAATATCTTTATCCAGGTCTTTTTAACTAAATATGCTGGAAGCAGTGAGGTCATCTGTCCATCACAAGACCTGTCACTTAGGCCTGTTTGCTTTCGACCGCATTGTAAATCAGCCATGACACGACAATAGCTGTTACTGAAAGCTAAATGCTTCCCACCCAGCTTTGTATACACTGTCAAATTGTAGGCTCCAGTTGCTATGTGACCTTTAATGGCCCATGTAAGCCATTCAGACATGTTAACATGATTTATTCCAAACTAATCGCAGTCAGACATCTAATTAGATCATTAGAAAGAGACTTCATTCATAAACAGCCTAATTGGAGCTAATGAAGAAGGAGCTGGCTTCCCTGGATTGTACCAATAGGATCTTGGCAAGATGAGCGCTTCCTGAACTGACAAGTCAGCGCTTTGTTTATGTTAGGAGGAGATGGATCAGGCATGACCTCTCAACCCATTTCCTCTGTTGATTTTTTGCTTGAGAAAACATGCGCATACCTTTGCCACGGCACAAACGCACGCACATGTGCACCACTGGAAAAGGAGATTACTGTGTTTTGCACCTAAGCAGAGGGTCAATGATGTGTTCTAGTTAATGTGAGCAAATCTTTCATTATCTAGTTAGTGTAATTATTCAATGACACTTCAAAGTTCATACAATTTGGCCTCATGGGATGCTCCTTATTGGTTGTGTGTAAACTATCGTTGACTGTCACACTATGAGGTGGATTTTACACTGATCATGTTTTAATGTGAGAATGTTTGATTTAGGAAAATTAAAGCGCAGTAGGACTATTTCTGACTTCTTTAACTCGTCCTCTCCAGCATCTTTGAAAGCAGAATAATAATTTAGTTGCCAAGTTGTGCCAAACAAATTAGCTTAACTGAGGACGAGCTTCATGGATATAAAGGGACTGATGCCGTGTGGATATAATTCTCTCCTTGATACCTGAGTATTGTTCTTCATGTTTTAATTTGGTTATTGAATTCAATTCAATTCAACTTTATTTATATAGCGTCAAATCACGGCAATGCCATCTCAAGACGCTTTACAGACAGAGGGGAAAACATAATGAAGGCCAATTCATAACAGCCTATATAAGGAAATCAACAGATTGAGTTGAGTCCAACTCAATCTCCCATCCTGAGCAAGCACACTGGCAACAGTGGGAAGGAAAAAACTCCCTTTTAACAGGAAGGAAACCTCCGGCAGAACCCGGCTCAAGGACAGGCAGCCATCTGCCTCTGCTGTGTGGCGGGAAGAGGACAGAAAGACAACAGACAACAGGAACTACTACTCCCGGCCAGGGAGACCTGCTGAGACAGGAGACATACATGTTAATGATGCAACACTATTATTGGGGGGGGGGGGATAAAAAAGAGAGAGAAAGGGAGAAAGAAAGAAGCTCAGTGTATCAGGAAATGTCCCTCAGCAGTCTAAACCTATAGCAGCATAACTAAGGGATGCTAACCATCCCTAGTTATTGCTGGTTTGTATGTTAATGCTGGACCTGATGGGGGAACAAGAGAAGAGGGAGAGTGAGATGAAAAAGAAGGAAGGAGTGAAAGGCAGAACAAAGAAACAAATGTTAAAACCAGACAACCAGCTGCTACACTTGTAAATACACTTTGCAGAAATCCTCTTGCAGCATCTGTAAGGAAACAAAGCAGACAATCATTAGGAGCACCCATAAAAAAAACGAGCACAGAGAAACATGAACGATGCCAGCATCAGTACCAAGTTTGTTGCCATGACGGTTGCTTCTGGTGATTAAAGCTGTAGGAGGGAACTCCAAATCCGGTCCTCAAAGGCCAGGTATTCCGCAGGCATTGGACTTGTCCCTGCAGCAACACACCTCATTCACATGAATAGCTTAATAACAGATTTGACAACAAGCTGGGGAGATCCATTTTATTTGAATCAGGTGTATTGCAGAAGAGCAACATACAAAACCTGCAGGACAGCATCCTTAAAGAACTGGATTTCATGCTGTCGGACCACACGGTGACTATAAAATCATGCATATTTGTGGGTAAAGGTATGTGTGTTTGTGTGAGTGTGTAAGGGCAAAATATAAGGAATGGGTTTTGTTTGATGTTGTTGAGAGTTATCATGCAAATGCAATGCTGCCCTCCAAGGTTCAAAACCAGAAAATTTTCAAATTTTTTGACCTTTTCAACGACTTTGGCTGCTCACCAGGTGGCTCCATCTTGATTCACATGCAGCTTTTCCCCTTAAAATGTTAAATAATACATATTAATTTCAGAAAGATGCACTTAGATAAAGAATATTCTGCTGGACAATGTTTTAGAGTTACACGTGGATCTGTTATGTCACACCTGAAGATGGAGACATTGTATCGTTTACATAAAAAAACAAAACAAAACAAAAAAGCCGCTGCATGTTCTAAATCAGCCAAAGCAGGGAAGTCCTGGTCATTGAAGGGCTACTGCCCTGTTTCCCTGCTCCAACAAACCTGATTCTATTTAAATTGATCTCTCACGTTCTGCACAAACCCTTTATGGATTCATCAATTAATATGAGGGGTGTTTTACAGACCAAGACTGGAAAGATGGTGCAAAAATGCAAAAACCTAAGTGTGTGTATAGTCGAGTAAGAGCCATGCAGCTAAAGCTCCTGCACAAGGCCCATATATCTCCCTCTCAGCATCACAAATTTAATCTTGATTTATCTCCACTCTGTCTTAAATGTAAAATAGAAACTAGTAGCATTACACATTGCTTATGGCAGTACAGAAAAATGCAGCAGTTCTGGCAGGTTATCGGCTCAGAAATGAAAAAGATTCCATCTACTTATAGAAATGGCAATCCTTTATCTTCATTTCTTGGTGTATATGATACATCCATCTCTGATGAATCAAAGAAAAAACTAGTTCAAATACTGAATTTCTGTGCATGGAAATGTATTCTTCTAAACTGGATAATGGAAATTTCCCCTCAAAGCCCAAATGGCAAATGGTAATAATTGAATATGTTGTTTTGGATTATCTAACATACAAACTATATAGTAAAGATTTTGTTTTTCACTGATCACGGGAACCCTTTTCGTCACATATTGGCTGAGGTATTTCTGCCACTCTTGTAAGAGGGTTAGTACTGTACTATAGATAGTCTGGTAAAGGACATTATGTTGTCTTGTTTATGTGTTTATGGCTTTGCATACTTATCTCTGCCCATATATCATGCTTAGAGGTGTGCACATACTTGTCTACCCTGAGTCTCTTGAGTGAGTGAGTTTACCACCTGTGTTGGTATGAACTTAAATGTGAATATGAGTCAAATGTATATTTGTTTGTTGTTTTTTCCCCCTTTATTTGTGTTTATTTTTGTTATGTTATTATCATGTGAATAAAAAACAATATGAGGGGTATTTTAGCAGAGAAAACATCTAAAATGTATTGGACAATAGTCCTCTAAAACCAGATTGAGACTTTCATGTACGGTCTGATAACCCTCATCATGTCACAGTTGAACCACAAGGTGGCGACATAACACAACTTTAACCATTAACTCCCATGCTAAAGAAATCTTGCATTTTGCAGTTTGGACCTGATCAGATTTTTATTATCTGCATCACTTTGGTCATTTAAGCCCAACTACAACTCAGCTACTGTAAAATCTAAGAAACACTACGTATTTTTGTTCAAGTCAGGGGGCAGGAAAAAGCCCCAGCTGACGCGCACTTCCAGCCATTACGCACCAACTTCTTAACATCTCTAAACTAGGAACCACAGTTGATTGGCAGTCATCCCGTCACAAGATAAACGGACCACACACTGCACGGCCGTAATTACCTTTCCACACGCCAGAGAGAGAGATAGAGAGAGAGAGAGAGAGAGAGAGAGAGAGAGAGAGAGAGAGAGAGAGAGAGAGAGTCAGCCTGCAGTTACAAGTCTGCCCCTCCTGTCTGACATCCTAATGAGAAGCCTCAGGCATACCAATAAACTGCATTATATCTTGTTAGGAAGAACTCCAACTGTCCTTAAACGTCTTAAAATAAACTAATATGTTTTACCATAACTTTTGGCTGCTTTATTTGACCAACAGGTTTTCTTCGTGTGCATTTCATTCACTTTTCTCAAATTGGGAAAAAATAAATAATAATGTTAAATGGTTTTAACCAAACATGGAAGTGAAGAGTTAACAGCTCATAGCACCGTGCATGAAGGAGATCCCCTGCTGTTTCTTTAATACAGTGCTAATGTTGTTTAGAAGCTGATCACAGTCCATCCCATGTGGCCACCAATGCAGCTCACATTAGTTAAACATAAACTTTATCTGCCATTAATCAACCATCAAACACCCAGTTTCTCAAATATTCACTCCAACTATTTAAAATAAAAAAGGGTCAGATGCCGGAGGAAGATTTGAAGAGAAAGAACAGGGAAAAAACCCCCCAGTAAAGTTCAATAAAAGTTGTTTTATTTGCAAAATATAATCTTCTATCAAAGTGGAAATTATACATATTTACAGTCTCATAAAATTCCATATACAAAATGTACAACATATGTACAACAATAATTATATAAATACACTTTACGCGCTTATGCAACCCGTATGAGACATTATTAAGGCATTGATTCATGTAGAAATCATTCTGAAAGACAAAAAAAAACAGCCTAGCTATGGCCTCGCTTCAAGCAGAGCAGTCTCGGTGTGAATCTTAGTTTAAGACACATTGGTTCTTCACAGTTAGAAGAAGTAGAGCCTCAGCTATACCATGTAACCTATCGACAAGGGGGATCTTGTCAGCTGCATGCATTCAGTTAAGCCCAGATAAGATTCTGCATTCTTCGTGCCAGGTACATTGTTCTGCTGCTGACAGTCTCATTATTTAAAGAGAAGCCATTAGGCACTCATTAATGTGCTAATTACAACACGCTGATGGACAATCCCAACACAATTAGTCACAGCCCACACCCCCCTTTCCCCATTCCTCTATTCAAACCCATGGACGTCATTTGGATAAGGCAATGAAGCATGAGTTCAAACTTTAAAATTGAGCAAATAATTCACATTTGGGAACCAAAGTTTTAATATTAAAAATGGCATTTTGGTGACTGTTTTAATAATTTAGCTTAAACACACAAACAAAAATCAGCCCATTTATTCTATAAGCCTCCACAGAGCTGCTTTTTTTTCTTTTTTCTTTTTAAGCCTTTAGTGTCAAATGACAGAAGATGCACTGAAGCGTCCAGTCCTGGTCAGACCCGGGACAGGGGCATCTGTTTGGGGCAGGAGACGGAACTGGCCGTCCCGGACCTCCAGGTCAGTCCTGTGCTCACATCACTGTACATGGAGCCGGCGGAGGCTTTACTCCCCCAGCAGCAGCGCGTGCAAAAAGTCCTCCACGAGTCAAGTGTCTTCCCAGACCAGATCCAGGCTCCCGAGGTGATTCCCACCAGGAGGCACATGAAGTATTTCAGCATGAACACAGCATAGTCCGGCCTCTGCCTGTTCGGCTCCGTCATGCACGTACAGTTGTGCGTAATTTCCCAAGTCTGTCTGTTATGCTGCTCATAAAAATAACAAGCCACTATGACGGTGGCCGGGACGGTGTATAAGACCGTAAAAACTCCAATCCGGATCATCAGCCTCTCTAGTTTGTCAGTCTTGGTTCCACCTTGTTTAATAACGCTCCTGATCCGGAACAGCGACACGAACCCAGCCAGCAGAAACATGGTACCAATGAACAGGTAGATGACCAGCGGTGCCAACACAAACCCACGCAGGTTATCCAGATTCTGGTTGCCTACGTAGCAGATCCCGGCCACAGAGTCCCCGTCCACAGAGCTGAGAGCCAAAACGGCGATGGACTTCATGCTGGGGATGAGCCACGCAGCCAAATGAAAGTACTGAGAGTAACTGGCTATGGCTTCGTTGCCCCACTTCATACCTGCTGCGAGGAACCAGGTGAGGGACAGGATCACCCACCAGATCGAGCTGGCCATGCCGAAGAAGTAGATGAGCAGAAAGACGATGGTGCAAAGAGCAGGACCAGTGGTTTCATAGTGGATGTGCTCGGCGCCGTTCTCCCTGCTGCAGGCCACTTCCTCGTGTCCGGCGATCAGCCTGACGATATATCCCACTGACACGAACATGTAGCACGCGGACAGGAAGATGATGGGGCGCTCTGGGTACTTAAATCTCTCCATGTCGATCAGGAAAGTCGCCACGGTCGCGAAAGTTGAGATGAAGCACAGGACGGACCACAAGCCGATCCAGAAGGAGGTGAAAGTCCGCTCCTCTTGGGTGAAGTAAGGGTTGTGGCACGGCATGGCACAGTTCAGGATCTGTCCCGTTTTCACGCGGTTGTGTAGCGGGTGCCCCTCACTGGTCACGGGCACCATGGGCGCGCGGCAGAAGCATCCAGTTTCACATGGAGACACCGCAGGTTTGTGTTTCCCAGGGAAGCTTCGACCGTAGCTGCTTTTCTTCTTGTTGAAGGTCTTCTGAGGGCGGTTGGTCGGCTTGGCCAGGACAGGGGAAGCGGTGGTGGTCTGGCTCCGGTTGTAGTCCATGCACAGCGTGTCCTGGTTGCCTTGCTCGGGGAGCAGATCGCACCTCATCCGGTCTGGCCACGGAAAGCCGTACTGCCTCATGAGCGGAGCGCAGCCGGCTTTGGCCCTCTCACACACACTCCTGCACGGCGGCAGCGGTTTCTTGTAGTCCTCCAGGCAGATGGGAGTATACATGCTGCAGAGGAAGAAGCGCAGGTCCGGGGAACACTTGATCTCCACCAGAGGCCAGAACTGGTGCACTTCCAGGCCGGCTTCGTCCTGCGTGTCGTGGTTGAACTGGTTGGGCATGTAGGTGTGATTGTAGCCGATGCCTTTGCAGAGAGGAACAGAGATCTCCTGACACTGAAGTTCCTTGGCAGCCAGGCAGCGCGCGGCGTGCAGGACGAGGGTTAACAGCACGCACCATCCCGGGATGCTCCTCTCCATCGTGGGCTTCTGTGCGCAAATAGTCCTCTACAAAGTGACAGCGAACTTGCGCTTTGCAAGCAGGCTGCAAAGTCCAATTAACTGGAGAATGCCGCTAAACTCATTCTAATGCGCAAAGAGTTTCTGATGCTTTTCAGTGTGCGTAATATCTCCCCAAAAAAGAAGCGTTTTGCAAGCACACAACCTAAGAATGCTGGCAGTCTTCTGTCTCTCCTTTGTGTGAGAACTGGCCTCTGTTTTGGCTCTGCATGATCCGAGGCTGGTGAGCGCGTTACGCTTTATATGGGAGCAAATAGGACACTCCCCCAAGCATGCGCAGGGAGGGGGAACAAATCACGTCAATCAAGAGTCCCTTCTATAGGTGTTTGCTTAAAATGTTCACCCTGGAGGAAGGGTTATAATCACCTTGTCTTTGTTTACATTCACACACATGAATTGCATGTGCATATGTGCGCCGTGGGGTGTGAAGGGGTTAGAATGATACAGATTATGAAGGTAAAAACTAGACATGCAAATAGCAGAGAGAACCAACAGGTCAGTGCATTAATCTTTTTTTTTTTTCTTTTTTTAAATTTTTTTTTAGGTCAGTAGAAAACAGTTTTGAATGTTAAAGCATCAGAGCATCTTTAATATCATTTTATGCAGAAATTGTTTTATAAGAGTATCCAGTTCTTGTTGCTGACTTTGTATGTTAAATTGCTCAAAAGTGTTAACTCTCCTGTAGCTGCAAAGTTTAGAAATATGAGAACACAAAGCAGAGACTGAGTTTGGTACACAGCTGCAAGGCCAACATGTAGAACTAATATGACAGAAAATCTGCTGTCACAGCCTCAGGACCTGGAATTCCCCTCCTGCATATTTACAGTAAGTCATACGAAGAAAAGGATGAATTCTTGATTTACAAACAATTTAATCAATGTTAAACCTTTCGCGCTGAAAAGTACTGAAACGAAAACATAAGGATGCCTTTTGAGGATCTGAATAATTTGTAGGATTATGATAAAAACGTGAGTAATGCAGGCTTCTGCAATGCATAATAATAATAATTGAATTCCATCCATAGATGGAGCTAAATAAAATATTTAACATGCATCCCTATAAAGGGAAATTTCCTATAGAGCTTGCAGTTTTATGTAGTTACAGTTTGAGCTTGCAGATGAGCCGTTTCTTTTGCATGCCAGCTGTAAATTTGTGCAATTTTCTATGCGTTAATCTGATGATAGGTTTGACAGAAGCCAATTTGTTAAATTGCTACCAGTAAACAGTTCTGAAAACCACAAGGGAGCACTAGTCTGATGCTGTCCATCATTCACCCTCCGCTGGAGGGAAAGACTTCCTGCCTCCTTTCTGTTTGACAATGTGAAAACGTTCATGGAGCTTTACAGTTGTATATATGTGTGAAAGAATGAGACAGTGTGTCTACATGCTCATGTGTCTGCTTGCCAACAGGAGAAAATAGACAGTCTATGTCTGTGTGTGCGTGTGTGTGTGTGTGCGGTAAGCGAGGTTACTATGGGCTTGTTAGCCCACAGCAGGGGGTCGTCTTAGTCTAAAGGGAGGGGGCTGTTTGTCTTAACACCACTGCCAATGTTTCACTCCATGCATGCTGGGTCGGCGATTACTGTGTGGCACTGCTGGCCTGACAAACAGGACCGTTTTTTTAAAAAAAAATGTGTGTGTGTGTGTGTGTGTGTGTGTGTGTGTGCAAACAGTTTCAGAGCTCATCCCAAAAGAAATAAGCTAACATGGGCAGATACAAGTTTGTGATAGCACTAATTAAAGTCATTCACACTTCTTATTGTATTCTACAGCTTCAAATGGAGCTGAGACAGTTTGGCAGACAGGCAGCGTGTTTCCAATCCACAGGTTTTATCAGCACTAATTAGCCCCAAACTTCAGTATCTGTAAAAAGGAGGCTTACTTTAACATAGTTTGGTGACTTAGATAGGTGAGATTGATTGCATGCAATCAGGCAGTTTAAAGACTGCTTCCTGAGAACTTGCAAAGAGAAACCTGCTAAAACGAGTCAAGAATTTTCTCTGTAAATCACTGTATCCTTCTCTTTTACAATCTGTCCTTAACTGTTTGTAAAAAGGTGGAAAGAACTCAAGCATTTGATTTGTGTGGGCTGAAATAATCCAGTGTCAAAATATAGATGAGACAGCTGCACCTTAACTTGATATGGAAAGTTGCTGTTATATACTAAGCCAATAATAAGAAGCGGTGGTGATGGCAGGACACCACAATGACGAGCTGGAACTGGTATTAATGCAATGAAACCAATATCTGGGCAAGACGACGTAACTTTATGGCTCAGAATGGAGCACAAGTCTGTATTTTATCTAACCATAAAAAATATGAAACTGCTTTTGTGAAGTATTGTTTTCTGTATCCAACCTAGTTTCAGCTCAGTCCTTCTTTTCAATGTAAATGTACACTTTAGATGGGTTATTCAGCAAATTAAGGCTTTTTATATGCTTTTAAGCTTTATGCAGTAAAATACAACAAAGCACAACATGTTTGTTTAGAGACATGTTAGTCTCTAAACTTTGTTACACAGCCAATCAGAGTAATCTCTCTCTGTGACAGACTCAACACCAATTCAACATCCCAATGATGAAAGGCATTAACAGGATCTGTCTGAACCAACGGGACGTTACACACCCTACAGACAGAAGACATCTCCATCCATGTACCAGGATCTCCTGATCAACATAACATCAACATATTACTGTAAACAACAGAGCATATACTGAAACTTGATTTATTTATGGTCTGGAATCCAACATGCATACTGTCCAAATAAAATAAATCTTGAATTTGCAGAGACTTTCAAACGAAATAAGCTTTGGTTTGGTTACATTTATGGACACATCCCTTTGCAACAAGCTTCTCCTTCATATTCTGGGTTACCGTGACAATGTGGAATCAATGTAAAATTGTTTTTGGGCCTAAAGAATATTTGTTTCGTTTAATGTTAATTGCATAGTGTAAGTTAAAAATACCATGTTTAAGAAGGAACATCAATTTGCAACAAGCTTCTCCATTTCTTGGGTTACCATGGTAATCTGTTGTTGGATTAGCATTGCTTACAAAAAACTTTAAAATGGAGGTCTATGTTGTTTTTCTACACCAGATTTGTTGTCAGTGATTGACTTTTAATTAGTAATAAATTTGGTGAAAGTGCATAAAAAGTCCCTCTTCAGGCAAGAAAAATAGTTTGAAAGAAGTTTAATGAAGGAAGAAAAACACTCAAAGTCAAAGCAACAGATAAAAGATAAGGTAACTAATGATAGTCATCCAATCTAATTTTATTCCACAGACTCCTCTACTTAACCACACTGTTGGTAATTAGAGACCAAGGAGTCAACTTCTGATCAGCATTCCTCATCCCCGTTTCAAAATCTTTGGAAGGAATCTTATTTTTTGGAAGAAATGACTATTCCCAAAAGTATTTGTTATTTAAGTTTTCATGTTGACCTAAGCAGGAGGAAATTTGAGGCACAGTACTTTGCTGGAGGGTATTTCTGCATTTGGGAAGCAATGGGTGCAGAAGGACAGAGAGACATAGGCATCAATCAACCTGGCTCAATGTACAGGATTCCTATGTTCGGACTGAGTTACTGCTCTGTGTTTTTGGAGGATGACATGAAGACAGATGAAATGCAACATGAGGTTTTCTGTTCGCTCACAATTTTTTTTTACAACATTACTTCTTGTAAGACATGTATCATTTCATTGGAACACTTGGAGCATTTTTCTAACGGTGAAGGGAGACACTTTGGACATTAGTATGAACACTATGTTCAAGAACTATTTGGTGCTGATCCAGGTGTCTCCTGCTGGGCCAGCTGTCTCCAGCTGAGCTGTGAACTGCAGGTGAAAGTCGTAGTGAACAGGTGCCTCCTCCTCCCACCGGAGTGAACAGAGTAGCAGAATGAGCATCAGTTACACCAATCGCTGTCCATCGGAGTGGAACCCATATTGATTAACAAGGCTGATAGACTCACTGGCCCCAGCCACCAACTGTCGAGTACGCCTCCTGCCTTCTGTGTGCAACGGCGATAGTGGGTTTAGGGTTACTCATTGGCCCCCTGCATTCCAAATTTAAAAGGGTAGAAATGGCATTACTGCATCTGTTTAGAAGTCAATTCCGGCATTCTGTAGGCTGACTCGCTCTTCCAATCCTATATCTAAACTCCCTCCTTGCCTCCCTCTTGCTTTCCCACCCGATCTTTCACCAGATTCTCCCAGGGCTCTCAGTGTTCATGACGCCAAAGAAAAGGGGAGTGAGAAGAGGGGGTGGAGATTAGTGTGAGTGTATGTGGAGGAGGAAAAGGGGGGTGGGAGGGTTTCCTCACAGAGTTACTGAGGCATGCTGTGAAATTCTGAAATCTTCTCTTTGTAACCTTTTCATGGGAAATTTTGACTTGTGGGTTCTCTAAAAAATCTACCATATCTTTCATTAATACGGTGTAATAATTCAGTCATGGTGGGGATACACGCAACCTTTTTTTAGTCTGGAGTGAGTTTTCATTTGTGTCTGAAAATGCTGTGTGATCAATAATAGCTCGATTAGAAGAAAAGATCAATATAAAAGGGGTATAATGATGACTGAAGTAATGGGTCAAATGCAGAATCCCTCGGGGTCCGGTTTCCAGGGGTGGTGGTGTATAGCCAGCAGATGGGAACACCTGGATAATCCTCAGGGATAAGCTGATGATGGAGTTTGTGTTTGAAAGACAGAATTACAGACATGCAGTCATATTTTAAGAACAGCTTCTGGTGATTGGTTTAAAAAAAAAAAACACTCCTAGTCGTTGTCCTGATGACATGAATGAAAAGGAAAAAAATATGTTTAAAGATGTAAAGGACAAATACAGCTGCCACCCCCCCATTCTAGTCTTGATGGAAAGAAGAGGAAAAAATGTCCATGTTCAAATTTATCAAAAGCTTCATGCACAGGTGAGCAGGTAAGCACATTTAGAAGATTGATTGGCTGTGTCATTTTAGTAAAGAGTAATGCATTCAAAATAATCTAAAGAATGTGTAAAATTTTAGTTGGATGTTTGAACTACACACCAAATCCTGATTCTAACTGAATTATTTTCTTTATCTTCAGGAT
This sequence comes from Telmatherina bonti, assembly GCF_933228915.1. NCBI lineage: Eukaryota > Metazoa > Chordata > Actinopteri > Atheriniformes > Telmatherinidae > Telmatherina > Telmatherina bonti. The sequence goes on along the minus strand of NC_136625.1, from coordinate 10,174,068 downwards.
GGCAGTGGTTTAACGCTGAAATCACACATTTAAATAAAAGATCACCAGATTCGTTGATCCAATTAACGATGTGTTATTATAATTAAATCTAAGGGGAAATGAAATAATTAATTTCCCATTCTGGGATTAATAGAATATTATTTAGTTCTTTGCAAATACTTAAATGACAGATGTAAGATTTGGAGCGCGCGTTTGAATATAATTTACATAATTGTATTTATATTTGAACGTGCAACATAATTGGATGGCAAATGCATTTCTTTTCTGTGCAAATGCTTTAACATCCATCCATCCATCAGAAAAAGCTTTTTTTTTTTTTATCCCAAAAGATATATCCCAGCTGTCGTAAGGCAAACAGTGGGGTGGACGAAGCAGACCCAACCAAACATGACTGAAAACAGCTCAAGAAGCCCACAAATTAAAAACGGCAACGGTCTGACAGTTTTGTCTCAGTATCAAGCCATGTTATCATATGAAGCCTTTGTTCCACCAGTATCCTCTCTACCTCTGATAATGGATTTTAGCAGGCTTTTGCTCTAATGTGAATGGACATGGGGTATGTGTCCATCACAACAAAGGCCTGACTTTTCATTGACATTATCTTTCTGGTACCAGCATATCATTTCAAAACATTACATCATTTCCATGACTGCAGCAAAGAGGCTGTGGTCATTTCACATCTTTCTGAGGTCTAGTTTTACATTTGAAAACATGTTACTTCCTCGCATCTCTGAGCAACATTTGGAGCTTTTTACTTCTGGATCAATTAATAAAGCTTTTGACATAATGTAGAAAATCACAAAAAAGCTCAGTAGCAAAGTTAGGGGTGGGGGGGCTGGGATAGTTATAAAACTTCACTGACCCCCCCCTGTGACCACCCCAATTCTGACTGGTGACCTGTCAGGGTCGGACACCGGCACCAAGGTAAACACCTGTCAATCAGTGACGGCAGCTCAATTTATCAAATTACAGCTTCAATAGTCTAGCTGAAGCACATTTACCCATAAATCTCATCCATCTATTATTGTGTTCAGTGCTGTTTAACATTGGAGTTGTTAGTGTGGTCATGGCAACATCATCAGTTTAAACAGTGGTTAAAAAGAGTGCTTTCATAGTCAGCTGGGCAACAACCCAGGGACAAGTGATGACAAGCTGGTGAGGAAGGGTTCGCTGCTTTAATGGCTACAGTTACATGATGTTTAGCTCCATGCTTCTCGTCTTTTCAGTTGTAACCAGCCACTTACATTGGAAGTAAGATTAATTCCGAATAAAATGTTGCATTAGGAGTTAAGTGTTTAAATGGTCATTTTTCATCAGTTTAAAGCAGAATTAACTTTATTAAGAATTAAACAGGAATTGAAACTCCCATGTAAACGTCGCAAATAAAGTGGAAAGCATTTTTGCTGGTAAAAAGAGGCTTTACCTAACCAAAGGAGGGATTGAGCTTTCGGGGTGAAGTTGAAAATAAAAATGAGAAAAAATTAATGATAAAGTTGTAATTTTACATACATTTGTCACAGACTGTAGTTTACAAAGTGCAACAGTATCCGTTGGAGGTCCTTAAGAAGGACAATGTGGTTTAAAGAAGTTAGATTTGGACACAAACTCATCTTCCACTTAAAGCAGCTGAACAGAATAAATACAGACAGAAGTTGTTTGAGGAATCGTTTTCATGCAGTTATTTACTGAACTTAAAGGCCACATATCAACATGATTTCAAAGTATCTGCACACCCATTCTTATTTGATTGTTCCATCAATGTCTTTAAAAGAGGGGTTCTGAGTGGGTCATGTGGCTTATACCCCGGCTGATTGCCCAGTTTAAATGGAGTGAAAATCTTCTTGTCAGGTCGCTCAGTCACCTGGGCGATGAATGTGCATATCCGGTGACTTGTGAACTGAGGAACAAAGGTATTTGACATAAGTTACATATAAAACAGACATAATTTATCAGTTCTCCTTTAGATTAAAAAGAGCTGAACACACCAAAGAATCCTTGCATTTCACACATCAATTCAAACCAAAGGTTTCCAATGATCCTGCCATACATTAGTTAGTGCTGCTTACTGATTGGTCACTACATTATAACTTGTATCCACCCCATTCAAATGTTCTTATATACGTCCCTGCTCAAAATGCCGTTTGTGTGCTGCAGCTGGTATTAAGACAGTTTATCTCCCATGTTTCTTTAATGAAAGAAGGTATTATAAATGCATCAGCTGGTGAAGATGACATGTCAGCTCATTGTAGAATTCTGTTATGTCAAAAATCATCCAAGCCAGAGAAATGTACTGATCCATTCAATAGAAGTTTAGCAAAAATAGCTTAAAGTTTGTTAAAGTGGCTTACATAACATTCACAGCACACTTATTGGAGATACTGCCACCTTTTTATGGTTCAGCCAAGTTACCAAAGACTAACCCTGACCCAGTTTGATCCAAATCTAGATATCTTTCTCAAATAGCAATTAAAGAAATGTTCAAACAAACTGTAGTCTTGGATCCAAAGGTAATCTAATTGACAGAAAACTTCATTTGTGTGTCGTCGGAGAAGCCTGTAATTAGATCGGATTTAAGACTTCATGATAAGACGCGAAGGACCTCCTGACTGAAGACGTTTACTTTCTCTGAGATGCTCATTCAAACAGACAGGATAAATAATTGCTTTCTTTTCTAAACAGGTAAATAGCTGAGAATTTCTGATGAGGTTAGGAATCCTTTCTGTGGAAAACGATACATTCATGATAAATGCTTTTGCAGTATTGTTTAAATGAAACATTATTTTGGGATTGTGAGTAGATAAACCAGCTGCACTTTGATGCCACCGCTTGATCTCATGCACTTCTGTCCTTTTAACTTTGGAGTAACTCATCATGAAGTGGAAGTCTCTAATTTTCTGGCGGTGACCAGGGGATATTTGAGGTCCTGCTCCATTCTGCTGCTGGTCAGTGATGGATGGAGGATTCCTTCCTTCCTTCCTTCCTTTCTTGCACAGGTTGGATTCCCCAGCAGTTCTCTGGTATGTTTACATAAAGACAGACTACTAATCAACCTGAGGTTGGTTGGGAGGCTTTAAGCAGTCACCCTTAAAACACACATGCACACAGATACACACACATACACTCACCCACACACACACACACACACACACACACACACATCCTGACAGGGTCCCTCCGTTGACAGAGTGTGTGTATTGTATTGGCTCACCTTCCTTCCGCTCATTAACCAGAGCAAACACTGACACAAATCCCTCCCATCCAATCAGTCTACTGCTGGGCAGGACCATGACAGTCAGGTATGTGTTAACTAACCTCCAGAAAACCATACCCCCCCCCCCCCCAACACACACACACACACACACACACACACACACACACACACACACACACACACACACACACACACACTCACATACACACACACACACACACTCTCACACTAAGCTGACAGATAAGCGCTAAGAGAAGTAACATTGAAAATTGGTTTAAACATACTGAGAATTCATTAACGCCAACATCCTTCTACATAAACATTAACTAAAAGAGTTTATCTTACAGATTTATACTCTTGTGTTTCTATTTCATTAGTAGAAAACCAAAAACAATATAATGCTGATTGACACTAACATGATCACTGTAGTGTTAGACTGCCAAACTGTGCATAAACCAGCTTTACTTTGATGTCAGCAGTTGATCTTGTGCACTTTTGCATTGTTTGACATTAAAAATGTTCAATAATCAGCTCGACATTCAGAATGTAGGGTCAGGATTTGGTATAAGCAAAATTAAATCGTGGATCAATGGTTCAGATTGAAGGTGCTGTAATGGTGTAGGGAATGGTTTCTTGGCATTCTTTGGGGCTCTTAGTACTGGCTGAGCATTGTACAAATGCCACAAGGTACCTGACTATTGTTGCCAACCATGTCCGTCTGTTAATGAGTAATCTTGCAATTGTTGCTTCCAGCAGGATAATGCACCACGTCACAGAACTCAAATCACGAGTTCACCGTACTCCAAAACGCCTCCACAGTCACCAAATTTGAATCCAATAAGACCCCTTTGCGATGAGGTGGAACAAGCGATTCAAATCATGAATGTGCATCTGATAAATCTGCAGCAACTGTGTGATGTGATCCTGTCAATATGGAGCAAAATCTCTGCATGTATTTACTGCAATGGTGTAGCAAAGAAAAAGCAAAAAAGCAAGGCAAACCACCAGCACCTCTTCAGCTGCAGATATTCAATTTCTCTGATCTGCCAACAAATGTCTGTGGAACATCCCATTGAAAAGAGTTTCCGCTCTGACTCTTCTATGCACAAACAGTTTCATTCACTCCACAGACTCTTCAGTTTGTAATTTTGTTTATTCCTATGTATTTTTATTTATTTATTTATTTTTTTTTACCAAAGAGCTGCTGTAAACAAGATCACTTTTATAATTACAACAAAACTCTAAAGAGACTAATCCATCTACTGTCAATTTTTTATGTTATTGTTGTCAATCACGATGACACTGAAAGAGCTGAAGAAGCTTTAGCAGACTAAATCTATTTAAAAAAGTTTTTTTTAAACTTAAGGTATGTGTGATATTTCGAGGTCATAGGGTTGGAGCCTTTTTTCATAGCAAAGTTCCTGTTGAAACAGCAAAGTTTGTGTTAAAGCAACAGTTAGAAGAAATGTTCCCTAAATTCTAAGACAAATAGGTTATCTTATGTCCTTTATTATAGAAAACAATGGAGCATACTGCAGGAAAAAAGGACCCAATTGTGTTCCCCAATTCCGTACAGAGCCATCTTTAATTTATGCAGCTTTACTAACTAATTTGTGTGATAGATATGATGACAATGGGATGTATATGATCAGCTTGTCACAATAAAATGCTTCACTTTTGCCCCTTTTTCTTTTAATTTTGAACCTCTAGAATGTGTTGACATTTCATATTCCATTTTAACATGGTGATTTACTTTGAGGAATAAAACTACATTCGTAAAGCATATTTATGCACATCTGTAGTTTCAATGGTGCAGATTTGCTCCACATCTGGGTGTTAGTACCGTTAGTTTCTCATTACAGTGTTGTTCTCCCCCCAACCCCACCGTCTTGACTTAAACCCATGATGTTTTCCAACATGGTAAAAGGAAAAGGTACATTTTCCTTGGCCATTTGACCGGATCCATGGTTACCATAGCTATAAATGCTAATATGGTCATTGAGTTTAGATTTGATAGATCCATGACTGAATGGGACTGAACCGACAGAGTTATTTAAGGGCGCCTTCACTTTAGCCTTTTTGATTCGAATCCTAGTCTAGTTGCTTTGTTTGGGGAAATGTGAATGCGCAAACAAATTCTGATCTGGATCATAGAAGCGGACTTGGTCCTCCTACAAATGCAGGTCTCGGTTCGTATTAAGTGGACCAAATACAGGAAGCAGACTAGAAAAAAAGTAACTCCTTGCATTTGGCATAGAGTTGCCATCCATCCATCCATCCATCTTCTGCCGCTTATCCGGAGTCGGGTTGCGGGGGCAGCAGCCTAAGCAGGGAAGCCCAGACTTCCCTCTCCCCAGCCACATTTGCCAACTCTGCGGGGGGGATCCCGAGGCGTTCCCAGGCCAGCCGAGAGATGTAATCCCTCCAGTGTGTTCTGGGTCTTCCCCGGGGTCTCCTCCCAGAGGGACGTGCCTGGAACACCTCACCAGGGAGGCGTCCAGGAGGCATCCTGATCAGATGCCCGAGCCACCTCAACTGGTTCCTCTCGATGCGGAGGAGCAGCGGCTCTACTCTGAGCCCCTCCCGGATGACCGAGCTCCTCACCCTATCTCTAAGGGTGAGCCCGGCCACCCTGCGGAGGAAACCCATTTCATCCGCCTGTATACGAGATCTCGTTCTTTCGGTCACGACCCACAGCTCATGACCGTAGGTGAGGGTAGGAACGTAGATTGACTGGTAAATCGAGAGCTTCGCCTTCTGGCTCAGCTCCTTCTTCATCACGACAGACCGGCGCAGAGTCCGCATTACTGCAGACGCCGCACCGATCCGTCTGTCGATCTCGCGCTCCATCCTTCCCTCACTCGTGAACAAGACCCCGAGATATTTAAACTCCTCCACTTGAGGCAGGACCTCACTCCCGACCCGGAGAGGGCAATCCACCCTATTCCGGCTTAGGACCATGGTCTCAGATTTTGAGGTGCTGATTCTCATCCCAGCCGCTTCACACTCGGCCGCGAATCGCTTAAGCGAGAGCTGGAGATCACGACCAGATGAAGCCAACAGGGCCACGTCATCCGCAAAAAGCAGGGACCCAATCCTGAGGCCACCAAGTCGGATCCCCTCAACACCTTGGCTGCGCCTAGAAATTCTGTCCATATAAGTTATGAACAGAATCGGTGATAAAGGGCAGCCTTGGCGGAGTCCAACCCTCACCGGAAACGAATCCGACTTACTACCGGCAATGCGGACCAAGCTCTGACACCTGTCGTACAGGGACCGGACAGCCCTTACAAGGGGGTCCGGTACCCCATACTCCCGGAGTACCCCCCACAGGAGCCCCCGGGGGACACGGTCAAATCCCTTCTCCAGGTCCACAAAACACATGTAGACTGGTTGGGTAAACTCCCATGCCCCTTCCAGGACCCCAAAGAGGGTATAGAGCTGGTCCACTGTTCCGCGACCAGGACGAAAACCACACTGCTCCTCCTCAATCCGGGATTCAACTATCCGGCGGACCCTCCTCTCCAGGACCCCTGAATAGACCTTACCAGGGAGGCTGAGGAGTGTGATTCCCCTGTAATTGGAACACACCCTCCGTTCCCCCTTCTTAAAAAGGGGGACCACCACCCCAGTCTACCAATCCAGCGGTACTGCCCCTGATATCCACGCAATGCTGCAGAGGTGTGTCAGCCAGGACAGCCCCACAGCATCCAGAGCCCTAAGGAACTCCGGGCGGATCTCATCCACCCCCGGGGCCTTGCCGCCAAGGAGCTTTTTGACCACCTCAGCGACTTCAGCCCCAGAGATAGGAGAGTCCACCCCTGAGTCCGCCAGCTCTGCTTCCTCATCGGAAGACGTATTGGTAGGATTGAGGAGGTCTTCGAAGTATTCCTTCCACCGACCCACTACGTCCCGAGTTGAGGTCAGCAGCTCCCCATCTCCACTGTACACAGAATTGATGGAGCACTGCTTCCCCCTCCTGAGCCGCCGGATGGTGGACCAGAATCTCCTCGAAGCCGTCCGGAAGTCTTTCTCCATGGCCTCGCCGAACTCCTCCCATGCCCGAGTTTTTGCCTCGGCAACAGCCGAAGCCGCATGCCGCTTAGCCCGCCGGTACCCATCAGCTGATGGGTACCGGCATAGAGTTGCATAGTGGGTAAATACATGGCGTTCGCATTAAGAGTCCTCTGCCTCGCGTGTTGTTCATACTGCATCCATTATTGCAGTGCATTTCTGCAGTGTATTTGCATAAAACACAATAAAACTCAAAACAGCAATAATTTCGTATCCATATTTTGCCTGCAAATGGAGGAAAAAGAGCATTTTCTTGTGGGTTTTGTTTTCAATTTTGATAAATACTAGTGCAGCGCCACTTTGGTGAGAATTGGGATATATTATTCTAATAGTTTGGCTTGTAAGACTAAACTGCAGCGTGAACACGATCTCAGTCCCCATGGATACAGCCCACTACAACTGAGCCAAGTCCCCAATCTGACCAAGTCTAGTGAACTATCCTGATGTTAATGCACCCTAAGACGAGCAGTAGAAGTCCTGCTCTAAAATGCCAATACAATCCATTTAAGCACTTTTGTCATACTTAAAATTTTTTCAACATTTCTCTCCTACCACCTTCTTTCATTTTCACATTTTTGTTTTGAAAGCTATTTAGGTATTTTGGTGAGAATTTGGTAACTCACTGCAAAAAGGCCTTGGAAGAAATTTAAATCAGAAACATCTCATTGGTGGCAATCACAACTGAGTTGCACTTTAAACACTTCGTAAAATTACAATAATGATAACACAAAGGCAGAGGTTATCAAAAAGAAAAAAATCAAAGGTGAATGAGACTTGACTTGGGACGAAAAAAACCAACCAATATAGTTGAACTCCTAAAAGGAAAGGGTTGTTTACTGCAGGCAGATAACCACTAGCTCCGCATGGAGGCGAGGTAATTAGTAAACCACAACCAGCTGAGAGATCTAGGAGATTAAAAGGTAGAAATAAAAGAACAACCTCAGCAAAATGAACATAAAAAACAAAAAAAAACAAAAACACACATTTATAAAATTAATGTCAAACAAACACTGAGCAGGAGTAAAACAAAAGCAATGAACATTAAAACCCAGATTAACCAAATAAAACCAAGAAATTAACAAAATGTTGCAACAGAAACAGTCAAAGAGTCAGTTAATAAATAATATTTAAGCTCACAGACTGACCACCTGTCTGTCTCCTACACCTCTATAATCCCTCCATACTGTAGGTTAAATGAAGAAGTTGGCAGCCTTGTGTTAAAGGTGTTACCAAAAGCCTTCTAAATTGCCACTTGTTCCTCTGGCGTCATTAAGACCAAGGGGCAACAGGGGCCTGTTCTTAAATCGCCACCACTGGAAACAGCACTGGCATGTTCATAATTACACTCTTTCTTCACCGGCGATGACGTCCTCTGTGGGGTAAACACGCTCATTCGGTCAGCTCTGAGGATTCATTAAGAGCCGAGACGATAGCCTCAGAGCTCAGCTAATGCTGGCTGGGTTTTACGAGCAGCTCTCACCTCAGAGGGAGCTTGTCAGAGAGGCTGCCCTGGGAGCAGAAACAGTGACGAGGTGAGAAACGTAACCATGTTGAAAGCCATTAGTGTTCCATTAGTGTTTGGCTTTCAGGAGTGAGCCGCAGCACATGGAGGTGACACAGCCAAGCTTTTACATCTAACTGCTGTGCCATATTTGTCAGGGGCCATTTTAAACAAATTAGCTCTGTATCTGGTTTGTAGCCAAATAGAAGTTGTTTTAATACTATTTAAAGAACTTACAGTTCAAAACACTTTAAAAAAAAAAAAAAAAAAAAAAAAAAGATCTTTTGAATAGATAAAGCAAACCTAAATTTTTCAGTTTGCATCATCGATAATTTAATTGCCCTTTTGACAAATAACAGGTAATGTGCAGGTTCTTCCTCTGAAGCTTGTTTTTACACAATATAATTTTGTTTTAAACAATATTATCAATAATTGAATTTTTCTTTTAGTCAACATCTTCAGACACTTTTATGGACTATTAGTAACAAAAAGAAGAGAGGCTAATAAAGTTGTGTTTTCTGAGTCCTCCTCCATTAGGGTGGTACATTCTTTCAGTGGTTAGCAATGTTGCTTCATAGCTAAGCTCATGCTTTTAACTTGGCTGAGTAGTTTGTGTAGACTCTGGTTCGTATGTTCATCTTGTGCCGGCTCAGGTTTCCTCTTCCTGACCAAATACCTGCTTTCTAGGTTAATTGTTGACTCAAAGTGACTGTAGGTAGGAGTGGGAACATGCATAACTGTCTGTCCCTGAAACCCTAAACAGGATGAACCAGACGGAGAATGAATAGATGGAAAACAGCAGTGATACTGTCCATGTGGTTGAACCAGAGTTATATACTGTAGCTTAGGAGGAGTGCTGTAGACATATTGCTCTCCGGATGAAAGATTAGTTCCACGCTTCACCACCAATTATTGACACTTGTAATGAGCAGAATTTTCCCTACTTATTTGATTATGATTTCAAATTTTTGTAATTTATTTGACTAGAGCCAAATATATTGGAGAAATATATAACTCCATGTTCACATTGGCAGCTAACACCAGGTGCATTTCCATTACACCTAGAATTGCACAAAAACTAAATATGGCAACAAACTGAAGTAATAAACGTTAAAAATGCTCTCATGAGGTGGCTTTTTTAGACATTTCGATATAGAAATATATCGCAGAGGTGAAATGGAAACACTTTTTTTGCATTTACGTGTCCCCGGACGTGACGTGGGTGGTCGTGACCAATTCATTTCTGGTAAAGATGGAAGAAACAGCAAATTTCAGAGTTCTAGGAAAGAAAATGAGGGAAAAAAAAACTTCAAAAAGTCGTAGCAAATTCTCCACAGCAAGTAGAAAACCCCAAAATAACGCTACGTGGCTACCTTTTCGTAAAATCTCATGAAAGCAATGAGATTTTATGAGACTTGAGGTCAATGCAGTAATCCACTGATCAATGGAAACACCAGCAAATTGCAATTGTTGTTTGTCAAAACTTTTTTGCAAAAAAATGTAATGGAAACACAACTACTGTTTAGTACAATTGTTCACGTGTTTGTTTGTATACAATGCTAATTGCTAGACAATTCCTCTTCGAGTCACATCAGAGAACTCAGACTGGACAGACTTGCTGTAGGGTATTTTGTTAATTGAGATGATTACAGAAGTAGAGTTTCCATCATTGCTACCTATGTCCATCGTTAGGGATCCCTACCTTAATCTGCCCCAAGTGGTTACTCGTAGATTGCAACTTGTGAACATATTGTTAATTTCTCTACTCTTCATATAAAAGCAAAATTGTGTAACGCTATTAATATATTAGCAAGTATATTTTGACCAAACAGTTTTTTTAAAATCAATGACTACATCTTTTTTTACAAATAAAAAAAGGTGTATAACCAAAAAAAAAAAAAAACTACTGCGGGTGGAAAATGTATGACATTTATATCATCAATCAAAGAGCAAGAAGAAAAAAACAGATGGGATAACTGAGCGGAAAAGATTTTTCACATTTCATTTAATTCAAAGAAAAACGATGGTTTGCTGGCCACCCTGAAATCCATGAAAAGCTAAACATTCATACGTTGTACTGTTTAGTCCAAATAAAAGTTGCATGGAAGCTGAAGCCAATGCAAGCAATTATCTGGTCAGAAGTTTTTTCTTGTTCTTGCAGGCTCCAGAAGAAGAACTCAGTTCTTGCTTCTCGTGGAGTACGTAACAAGCTTTACTCCTATGGAGAATTTAGAGTGACCAATTACCCTAACATAATTGTCTTTGAGTGGTGGGAGGAAGCCAAAGAGCCTGAGGAACAGTTGAGAACATACAAACTTCACTGTACGAACTCCCCCTAGCCAAGGCCCAAAACCAGCGACCATCTTGTTGTGAGGCCACAGTGTTAGTCACCACACCACTGTGCAGCCTGCAAAGCCAAGCATCCTTCAGTTATCATGCTAACATTACAAATTAGACAAGCAAATGAACCATTAATCGGAAATCGATCGACTTTAGTCCATTTTCATCTGTGCAATTGTGTTTACTTCTTCATGCCAGCTAATATTAGCAGATTCACTGGCTAAAAGTCAAGCAGCGTTGGTTCTTATATGACCTCAGTTGATTATAAAACCACAAAATTGGAATTTTTTTTTCTAAATTTGCCATTTTGCTCAACTTTACCCAACTTCAAAGTCTACATCAATACCAAGGAAAGAACCACTACAAGTTGTACCCAATGACATTAAGATTTAATAAACTTTACTTGGTTATTTATAAGAGAAGCACAACAAAAACAAACATTTTAAAACTTACGCAAAATGCACTTTATCCAATGGAATCTTTTACATGGGAGAAGGTCAACTTCTCTAAAGTGCAGAAGTCATGAATGTAAATGTTTGAAAAAGACACAAGTAGCCCAGCATCTCTGTAGTGCCTGGGACATGCCCTCTCCTTCACTGGGAATTGGGGATTTGGCAGATTTCCCTCATCTGAGTAGAGCTGAGCTTGTCCCCCCCCCCCTCTCTTTTCTTTATGCTGCTGCTAAACCTGTTGGCCTCTTTTTACCACTGTCCTTCTATCTCAGAATACCTGGAGCAGTGAAGCTGGAAAAGCCATTTAGGATGGATATCAGATGATGTGTAATTTGGGCTTAAAATAACATGTATGCGGCGTGTGAGTCTGACGGCTCGGCTTATTTCCTGGAGGGGCTTGACTGGCCTCGTTTTACTCATTTGGTAAAAATCCCACTAACATACACATTCACACTGAATGGTTAATAAACACTTCGCTGTACACAAGCACACACTCAGGAAGACAACCTACGCACACAAACACACATCTGCACAGAGTCTAAACAGTCAGCCAAGCACAAACACGCACGCACACACACATATACAGCATGCACGTGTATTCCTGCAAAATATTTACCCACGTTAGCTCCTTAAGTAAGAGCTTCCCCCGCATATGCTCAGACTTGGTGTATGTGTGCTGACATAGTGTACTTGTCTTCCTTGTGTAACAGCAAATGGCGATTTGCAGGCAAAGATAATTTGGTCTTAAACCTGAATGAGCAGCTTTCTTCCATTCCACCTCCAAATGCAGCCAAACGAAGAGGGTGTTGGCCGCTGCCTGGAAGCAGTGCACATACATGTATGTGTACCTGGAGGCTCGACAGATTCCACAGGAAGGTGATGAGTCAACTTTGACCCAGACGAAACCTGGCAGAAGCCTCCTCCTACTCCGTCGGCCCACCCATGCCCATTGTCACCACGAATCATTCACGCCACACACACATTGACACAGAGTGGTCTTTCCTTCTTCTCATGAAACTTTTTATTAACTTATATTCATTTCCTGAAAACTTAACCCTAACCATAATCGCCACCTACCCAACCGTAATGCAGCCTTTGAATAAAATGTAATGATTTATTATCAATGGATCATGTTTTTGCACCTAAAAGCAAGGTTAAACAGAGGTACATTATTTATATAACCTAAATCATAACCATAATTAAAGTAGTACTAATGTATGTCACCCCAGTCCTTGCACTCTTACTTTGTCACTCTAAAATTCAGAGAATTTGCTTTTCATGTCAACAAAAGTAAATGCAGTTCCCTCACGATGTGACCATGCACCCACACAAGCACACACACTCATACATGCACCCACATAGGCTCTCAGTAAACTGAGAGCAACCTCGCCTGCCCCAAACCGACAGGAGTGAGTTATTGGGGCAAACGAAGGTCAGTGTGGGAGTGAGGAGGGGATCAGGTGGTACAAAGAGGAAGAGGTGGGTGTGAGGAGGTCAGACAGCAAACAGCAAATCCAAAGTTCAGTCGATTAGCTGAAAAACAGCATGTTTGTGTAGCATTCGATTTACTTTAGTGTATAGCTAGAGTATATGTAAAGCTGCTTCTTTACCATGACGTCTCATGCAATGTGTATTTAAACAGGTGCAGCTGGCTCACAGTAAAGGATTATATCTGAGTTTAACATGAAGTATGCGTGATAACTCAGGTATCTGTAAAAGAGCACAATATCATCCGAATGGCATTCCTAAAGCCTACTGGAAGTGCACCCCTGTACAAACTCTCGCCGTGTCACTCAGTGAAGATAAAGCACAAGGCAGAGTGTAATTAACCCCGTTTCACCTCAAATAAGTCTGACAACAGGTGCATTTAGCACGGCGGTCAGCAAGAATTGCAGCTGCAAGACTCCTCATTTGCGAGATAGCGCTGTCAAAGGCTAACCAACTCAATGAGAAATGACCGTGAATGTTCAGACGACTATAAAAATGTCAGTCTGTGTGACGGTCTAATGGCATTTTAGCCTGCAATGATCACCACAAATTTCAGGAGGTGTTTGCAGCCTCATCATTTAAACATTTAAATTTTCATTTTTCTTTCTTGATAATAAAGAGTTTGAAGAGTTTGAAAAGGGACAAAAAAGGAGATTTTCTAAACTTTTGGCTGAGCTTTTACACATGCTTAAGGAAAACAAGTATTCTAGGCATATTCTAGACTTCTCTTCTTAGCATGAGGCGCACATTTTGCCCCCTGAACTCGACTCCAGAGGTCACAGACGTTGACAAAGCGAGACACTCCTTGCCTTTCTGTCAGAGATCCTTGAGCTCTCATGGCGCAGACACTCCAAATTTAGAGACACAGCCCTAAATACATAAAGCCTTTTATACCATACGGCGGGCAAACATCTCATCCTGTCCAGACAACAACCCACTAATCTCTGCATGCTGAAGGTAACTGTTTAGTTACCGTGGTAACATTGTGTGTTGTGGTGCTTCACAGTTGTGGCTATATAAAGTCTTAGGGATTTAAATTAGTGTTTACATTGCAGGAAATAGACAAATAGTATTTAACATGGCCTTTTAAAATGATGCGGCTTCAGAGCTTTGTTGGATCTTCATGGAAGAGAGACAATGCAGAAACCATGTGGAAGATGACTTCTAGGTATGTTCCGCCACAAAACTTAACACTATGTCATAAATCTTTTGCAGAAACACAGATTACTGCTGTGCAACCCCTACTTTAGGACACAATCAAAGGTTTTAACTCCTCCAAGTCCTTGAGCTTCTGCGAGTTTGGCGCTTTTGCCAGAAATGCAGCAGGTTTTTAATTCTCAGACGTATCTTCTGTAACTAATGCAGATATTATTCTTCATGTAATTTGTTTTTATAGGGTACTCATAGGACACTTACAGATATACTTTTATATGCTCCTTTATATTTAAATTAAATTAATCTTGAAGATAACTGCGAGAGACATGAATGTTTTCCTTTGGGAAGGCAGAAGGATGTGTTGTAATGGAGCAAGTGCAATAATTTAGTTATGCAGGAATAGTTCCTGTAATCAGATGCTTAAACTTAAACAACCTCACTTAGGACCATTTAATAATTTTCAGCTACTGACAGAAACAAGTATGTAAAATCAAACAAATAAATTGATCTAAAATCATAAAATGTTGCATTGGTTGCAGCATGCTTTAGCTCATCTGTCATTTTAATAGATGAGTTGAGCAAAGTTGAAGATTTGGTTGGGCAACCAGACTGAAATGCCACTACACCTGGAAGCCGGTAATCCAGCTGTACACTTCTGTTTTAGGATTGCAACTGCGGCTAGTCCAGGTATCCCCAAGCACTGGTTTTCACAGATTTAGCAGTTTTTCAGTTTGTTTTTGCTGATTCATTGTATAACCCACAAAGCTTATACCTGCACAGTTACATTTATGGAATGATGCTCTGCTAAATTAACTGTGGAGAAGAGATGTTTCAGAGTTCAGAGTCTGACAGCATTTATACAAACAGTCTGAGCAGCAGCAGCAGCATCTCTCACTGTGTAATAAATCACCTGAGTCTGTGGTTGCAGACTATTTGGTTGCTGGATTGTGGAAAATTGAAGGTAGCAACTCAAAATGGCAGCTTTAGCATTGCTTATCTGTATTTATTATCTAAATCACATTGTGTTGTGCTGTAATTAATTATTTTTATAAACTGACTGTACCGGCTTCACCTTGTTTGTGGACTTTTAGGAAGCATTCACCCCAGCCCTTTCTGAATCAAATCCTATTTTATGTCCTTGAAAATAAATTCTGGTTTACTTTAAAACACATAAATGATGCTCACCAAAGAAGCAAACTCTGGTCTGCATGAAACCTAAACTTCAGTTAGATTCATGTGAACCAAATGCAGGAGGTAGAGGTCACAAGCTATGCGGTAGAAAGGCAAGTTGTCCTGCAGCAAACAATAAAAGAGCAACTTTCCCAGCTAGTTTTTTTTTTTTAACTTCTTTAACTTCTTAACTTCTTTTTCTATCAGCCTCAGATGAGGCAGTGTTTCTTAGACCAGTTCCTCCAGACCCTGTGTCCTGCAGGTTTTATAAGTAACCCTACTTTAACGTGCCTAAAGGAAATAAAGAACTTGTTAACAAGAACTTGATGAGGAAGTTCAATAATCCGGCTCAGGTGTTTTAAAGGAGGAATGTGTCTAAAACATGCAGGGAAGGACAAGCAGGGCTCCTGAGGACCTGGACTGAGAAACACTGGACTGAAACTCAGACTGGTCGAATGTTGTAACCTTCAACTGAACCAAGTCTCTGAGTCTCTTGGAGATTAGATGTGAATATGACCTCAGTAAATAATTTGAAGTCATTTTAAGAATTACAGTCATCAATTCCTGATCTAGTCAGTTGTTTTGTTCTTGCATCGTTGTCATAGCAGCACGATCAACAGAACAGCAGAGCTGGATGTTGTACGTGCATTAAGCCAAGTTTTGATTTCAGTTAATTTGCTTTAAATTAAAATTTTCCATCTTGTTTATTGCCCTGATTAAGTGCCCTTCCATCTTTTCTCTATAATTTCAATAACATTTCCAGGTGGAAAAGCCCTGAAAACTGTGGAATGAGCTCCTCCTCCACATTAGACAGCCTCCTCACTGTCCACTTTTAAAACTTATCTTAAAACCCATTTTTATTCCTTGGCCTTTAACCCAACGTAAGACAGGTCACTGTGCTTTAGTTTATTTTTATCATTGGTTTTATTTGCTATTTATTCAGTTTGTTTTATCGTTTTAATATCATATTCCTTGTATGACCTGTTGTTTTATTATATTATTTATTTGCATTTGAACTGTTTTATTCTGTTTTTATTTTGGCCGATTGTGTACAGCACTTTGTTTCAACTCTGGCTGTTTTAAAGGGCTTTATAAATAAAGCTGAGTTGAGTTGAGTTGAGTTAAATGATTTGTCTTCCTTTCTTTCTTTTCTTGCTTAAAGATCCTTTTCATGCAATCTGCCATACTGACCAAAATAACACAGTATAAAACATGACAAGAATACAATAAAGATGCTTTTTATAGGATTCCTGCTTGTTGTAAATATGAAAACATAATGGACTTCATGACAAATGCTTAAGACAACTTTAAGCACATAATGGCAACTAATGCTAATGGCCTCTAAGTAATTGCGGGGGTCTTGGAAGTAAATGTAAGACCGTAGGGGGGAGTGTTTTCAGTGTCTTTGCAGTAATCCCAGCGGCTACCTGCTGTGGCTCTGCCGTGGAGCTGGGGAGCGTTGGGTTTCGCTGGCGGGTCTTTTGACCGGGCTCACAGGGGATGAGAAGAGATCCTGAGCGCTGCACAGGCACTTATGAAGGACACACATTGTTGCCAGCCCTGGGGAGAAAACTGAGCAGTCTGGCAACAGAAGCGGAATTTCCTACTGCGATGTTATCTCACACAAGACATTTAGCTTCAGCCAAAGAAGGAGGACGGAGAGAAAGAGGCAAGCGAGAGCAAGGGGAAGGGATGATGAAGAGGGAGAGACACGGGAGGATGAGGAAGATAGGTGAACAACAGAGTAAGAAAAGATATCAGGATGATGAAGAGAAGAAAAGTGGAAGAGGGAGAAGAGGAGAATGAAGATAGAGAGGGACATGTGGGGAGGAAGGACAGAGGAGCAGAGAAAGTAACAACCTTTCCCAACACTCGTTTTATGCATTTCCAGTAACCCCTGCTGGTACCTGCCTCTGTTTGTCTCATCCGTTTTAAACATGTGGGATGGCAGTGATGGTTGGGGGATGGGGGAATCAGATCTACCACATCAGAAAAGCACAGCTAAAGTAACAAGATCTATTTATTCTGCATAATTTAAGGTTTACTAGAACTGAACACTTAACAAAATGCCAACATGTTCTGCAGAGTTACACAAACTGTCAGGAAAAATAGCACCAACTTCTGCAACTGAAACTAATTTGGAAGAAATACCACATACCACTGTTGAGATGGATCTCCTCCAAGGCTTTGCTGCTTTAAGTCCAGACCTAAGTCCTTCTTAAGGTCTTCACTTACATTTTCTTCTGTCTCAGTCTCAGAACTCAGACATTTTGCATTTCTTACATGACTAGCAGGCGCGTCAAAATCTGGTCCTCTTGTCCAGGTAACACTGGATCCCACGCTGCTACTGGTGTGACAAGCAACTCATACAGCAGCTATGGCACCATTTATGGACATATTAAAGGAAACATGGAGATTAAAACTTTAATATATGTAGCTCAACCATAACTCTTCCATAGTGCAGAATGTTCTTATATGTTGCACAGGAAGTTGGTTTTAAGGAAAAGTTATGTTTACCTCTTCACTTTTACCATGTAACGATCACAGCTCCCCACAACATGCAAAAAACATGGCCTACTTAAGCCATCACATTTCAAGAGATCAGATTCAGCTGTGGAAAGCAACTCAACACCTGGAACTGCTGTCTTCTTAACAACCGAAGCAGAACCTGAGCTCTTCAGGCAGCTTACTGCTTCCCCCTCTCAAATAAAAGACTAAAAGGGACTGAATGAATGCTGTGAGGGGTCTGCAGGGTTGGAACGACCTGCTGTCAGAGGTCTGTGGGGTTGGGACGACCTGCCAGAGGAACATCAGCTTTCCATTTTCAATTGATTTTGGTGTCGAATGGTTAAAAAAATTCTTTTTGCATGCACTTATGCATATTTCTGCAACCACAAGGCCTTTTGAATTGGAGTAAAGAGAAGTCTTGTAAGATCCATTAAGATGTATATTTGTGTCAATGGTGAATAGTAAATAAAAATGGCACATAGCACAAATGAACAAAGTTTCAAGCTCAGGTATGAAAAGAAAAAAACTTTCTGAATGAATATCCTGCTGGATTGTTGCAGCTGTAGCTGTAAACATCTATCAAGACATAGGTCAACATGGAAATATTACTGCTGCGAAGGTCAGGTCTGATGATGAAGTAAAGCAATATTAGAAGCTTTAAGTTCAGACAGCGTCTCCAAAACAGACATTTTAGCACACTTATTGGAACTTATATTTAATCTTTTACAAGCTCAGATCAGTGGTGGTCCTGGCTTGTGTTACACCCTGATTTTAGTTACATCAGTGGGATCATGAGGAGACTCTAACCCCGGTCTTCCTCCAGCTCTGGTTTTCCAGCAAAACCTCTGTACATTTCACAGTGACACATGAAATGTGGATGTCTGCTCCACTTAAATGACACAAGAATGATTTGTTCTTTTTGTCACCCTCCTCTTTCAGATTGCCCCCTGGGCGCTTGCCCACTTTACCCACTGCAAAAACGGCCTCTTCCTCAGAATATAAATATAATATAATTGTTGAGTGAGTCTGTATCTGCAAACTATTCTTGATGTTCAGTGAATCCTGCATGTCCCGATTTTAAAAATTCCATTTTGATGCTTCTTTTTTAATGTGTTTTACAGCTTTTACACATACTTTGTTGTAAATTTGGTTCCTCATCATTACTTGTTCCCAGCAGGCACAAGACGTCAATGGCTACGGTTACATGATGTTTTTTAATTCAGAATTAAATAATTCAGAATTAACCGATTCTCCTACGAGTTTACATGAAAATATTAATTCCAAGTGGAGGTTTACATGAAACACATCCTTACTTAATTCCTCTTTAGAGCGGCGGGTTGGGAAGGGTTCTGATTGGACAGAGGGTGCACGTGACGTATGACGTATACCAGAAATAAACAAAGTTGGCTGCCTGCTTCTCGTCTTTTCAGTCGTAACTTGTAAAAACTACATAATAAGTACCAGTGTCGCTGCAATTTTTTTTTATTATAAATGTGAAGTAGCAGCTCAACACGAGCATACTGCTTCATTTTCTGCAGCAACTGAGAAGGAGAAGAAAGATAGACCACCGAACACGGGAGGCAAAACAACGCGCGTCATCGGGACAGGACAAGGTAACGAGCATGCTCAGAACGACCGGAATTAACTTGGAGCGGAATTAACGCTTACATGACAGAGGAATTAAGTAGATCGGAATTAAAATACGAATAAACCAGACACTTACATCAGAATTAAGTTTAATTCCGACTAGAAATTAGCATTAGGAATTAAGTTTACATGGTCGTTTTTTAGTGATTTAAAGCAGAATTATCTTTTTTTTTCAGAATTAAACAGGAATTAAAACTCCCATGTAAACGTAGCAAAGATGACATTAGAATGACGCTGTACTTCACTGTTGGATGACCATCGTAATTTAGTTGAAAATTAAAATTTGATGAACATAATGACTTAAGGTTTTTCTGACATGATAACCCAACGTTGGTTTGATATCAATATCTGATGTTACTTTCACATTAGAATATTATGTTAACTAACGTTGGATATTGGTTACTTACCAACACAACTGAACACCAACCAAATCAATGTCTAATGATGTCAAATCAACATGTTGCTACTATGTTGGGAATTGATGTTGTTCCTACGTTAACTTTTGTGTGTCTGACGTCAGAACCTAAATCTAATCAAAAATCAACATCAAATGACGTTGTGTGTCTGCTGGGTTAATGCTTGTTTGTTTGTACTGAGTATTTTGTTGCTTATAAAATTTTGTGTTCCCAAAATAGTGTTGCATGTTATCCACCATGGAGTACAGGTTTTTTTTAAATGTTGTATGACTTTGTGAAATGTAGCAAACAACATATTTATGTTGTTTGTCCTCTTGTGTTTAATGTGTTGTGTTTGAATGATTTAAGACTTTTTATTCTGTTTTTGTGTATTTTTTGGGATCATTTGCATTATTGTGATGCCTGGTTGTGTTTTGATCCTAAAAGTAAAAACTATCAAAAATTAAACATAAATGAAGTGATATATGAATCTGCAAGCTGCTGTGTAAATGTGGCTTTTCTCTGTCTATGACTGAAGCCTTTTTGTTGGCATTATGCAGCAAGCAGCAACATGTGGTCAGTGCAACACTGAAATGGTGCAGCAAAAAGAAGAATATAGTGACCTTTGATTCAGCGATTAGAGCAAGAACAAAGCAATATTATGAAGACCTTTGTACTCAGCGATTTAGCCATGCCCACTATGTGGCCAAATGTGCAATTTAAATGCAGTTATGACACAAGTCAGTTTAATTCAGTTTGTAACTCATTTACTTTTAAGCAAAAGTGTAAAAACTCAATGTGTTCATGGAGATTTATAGATGAGAACATTTTCATTTCCACTGAAACATTCGTCTGGTTTAAATAAGTAAATAAATGAAAAATGCCACCATTATATGTAAAAACTGGCTTTAAAATGGATTAAAAACTCACACTTTAGTGGTATTTTAGCAGAAGCCTCACCAGTGGTTTATAGTCAGTGTTTTAACAGTTTTAAAGCAACATATCAGTACCTCATTAAAAGGACAAGGAACACAGCATCATAAAAATTCCACAGGCAGCAAATATTACTTCTTATCTTCCTGATTGTGCTGCACAGTTAAAAAAAAAAGTGTCAGTATTCTCTAATAAATTGTTTTTATTGCAGGAACTGCAGGAAACACTGGTTAGACTGGTAAATGTTTCACCCTTTTTGAACCGACAGCTTTCTCGGTGAAGCTAATAACTGACCTACAGACTTGCATTTAAACATTGTAAATGCTGTGTAATGATTACCAAATGATATGATCACACATGCTTTAGGCTTTAAACAAGGACATTGTTTCCTACTAAAGATCTTTACTGAAATTTACTTGTCAAAAACAATCTGATGTTTCTTCTGATTTTTCTTCTGATGGTTTTAGAAATTACTGGTAAGTTTAATGACTAAGAAGAAGGTGTCAGTGGCACAAAAGCTTTGTAACATGTGACAGTCACCTTTTATCAGGTGCAGACCTGCTGGATCTCTTTAAAAGCACAATGAATGTCCCTCTCAGTCCAAATAAAGACTGATCATCACGCTGGCTGCGGGACGTTTTTTGCGCACATCACATCACAAAACCATTTTGTGTCCAGGAAACTTCAAATGCAAGTAAAAATGTTAGATTTGAATTTACAACCCGTCCTCCTTCTATTTTACATATGATGCATGTTCTGGATCTGTCATCAAGGAATGTATATAAAAAGCTGCAAATTCTATCCGAGTAAAAAAAAGAGGAATAATTATCAGAGAACCTCCTCCATTTCAACCGGCAGCCTCATCATCTGTCAAATTTCCTCATTGCTAGTGTTCCTCTGGACAATCATTACAAACGAGTTTATCGTGGAGACTTTGTTAATGTTTCCTGAACAAAATAGACACTGTAGTTGTCGGTAGGAATCAAAGGAAAGGGGAGCTCATGTTTACAGGACCAAGCGGTGGAAAAGGAATAAAGGTTGTGAATGTGTCACAGTGAGGCCAGAGCAATGCGGACGTTCAGCTGGGAAGATCCAAAAGTTTTTCAGTTCTTACTGACATTTCCTGTGGGTTTTACAGGCATTTACCTTAAATATGTTTTCAATTTAATCTAAACAGTGTGTTGGCTTCTGCTTTGCTCATTAGTAGTTGGACATGATTTCCATTCTGAAGACCTCTGAGTTCTCCTGATTCTGTGAAAAGTTGATTTAGCAACTTTAAGCTCGTATCAGAGTAGCACTATGTAACTTTCTGACCTTGAAAACTCATTTTAATGGCACAGCAACATTCATTATGTTTGATCCTGAAGGTGTTGTTGCACATGCCAGCAACTGGACATCAGCTCACTGGATATTTTGAATGCAACACCATGGCTAATTCATCAGAGAAATGCAAGAGCAGAAAAAAATGCACCACAGCCCAGTGCTTAAACCACTCCACTACCAAACATGTATTAAAGGCAATTTCTTTAGATTTCAACAATGCAAGAGGTTTCAGGCAGACTACCTATACACATCATGACAAATAAAATCTAATAATTCAGCTTCTGTTTCTTTATACTTTAAGGATTGTTCTATTGTTCTTGCAGGTCTATACTAACATTTAACACACTTCAATAAGCTTTGAACTTTAACAGCATTCTGTAAAATAGATTCAGTCTAAGAGGTAACTACTACTACTACTAACAAATTAAAATGTCAAAAAACACATTTTAAAATTTAGAAACAAAATGAAATTTTAAAACCAATTCACAATACAAAAAACAAATTTCAATTTCAAAAACCAAGTTAAAATTGAAAAAAACAAATAATAAAAAAAAACAAATTTCCTTTTTAGGAAACAAACATTTTTAAAAACATTTATATTTCAAGAAATATTTTTATATATAAAAAAACCACATACATACATACATTAAAAAAAATCTAAAATGAAGAAAACAAATTCCTATTAGATTAAATGAATTTATAATTTAGGAAACACTTTTAAAAGAGCCGAGACGATCTTCAATTGGCAGAACACTTAGAAATCCCGAAACAAATGAACAAAACGCAGCTTTACGCGGAGAGGGAGGGACTTAAACACTGGAAATGGCACAGTGGTGACATCATTTCATAGTAGAGACCAAGATTTTGTAATCTGCTTTCACTTCTCCCCACTCCTTTTTGCGTATCAATGCATTATTATTATTCTCTGTAGCCGGATTCAAGGTCAATTTGAACTTAACTATACAATTACTGCTCTGCATCTTCTGCTGGTTTTGCTCTTGGCATGTTATTTGCTTGAAATAAAAATTAAATTAAAATATAAAAGTCATATAAAGTGCTGCAACTTTGTCAGATTACACTGAAATTAATTCTGGATCCTGAAGACCACGCTCATAGACCACACAAAAAACATACATACATCAGCACATTGATGCTGATGTGTCTATGTTTATGAATCGACAACATAAAGACACATGATCTGTATTTCATTTGACAGTGTTGACTGCATACATGTAAAAATACATGCATGACGAGAACTCAAATGGTCGAGTAAAGATCTCTGTTTAAGACAAAAGGCCATTCCTCAACAAAAGTGGATATTCTGCTAAGTGTGTTTAGGCTTAAACTTATTTTAAAAACATTACACATGATTTTGGGTTCAGGTTGGGGTGGAAACACCATTTGCATTTAATCTATTTTAATTAAAGCAGGTCTGTTGTTTCCTCCGAAAACGTCTTCAGGGGTAGCACTTCATGAAAGTTCAGGGACTTTAGGAGCACAAACACACTGTTTTGCTTGTACTTTGTGGTTGACAATAACCAAGATGGAGATTTTATGACCAAATTACAGACTGAAGAGTACGCTCCTTCAACCTTTGGTAGAGAACCACACGACAAAGCCTCACAGAGGACAACACAATTACATAGGCCGTGTTTTATAGCAATGGTTATGTAGAAACCATAAAATATGCATGGTCAGTGTCAGAGGAAGAGTAAAAGTTCTTTCTAATCATATGACTAACTGGAAGTTAAAATGCTGCATTTACCGTAAGGATTTGTTATTTCCAAACTTTGGACATTTTTGTTGTTGAGCTGCTGACAGGACTGAACATCTGGCGCAGACTGACAGACAAATGAGGGATTAGCCAACATGTCCTGGATAAATAGGTAAAAGGCAGAAAAGCAGCTGGTGGAAATATGCTGCATGCAACATTCATGTTTGATAAATGATGCGTCAATCTTAATCACTGTTGTGCTGACTGTGGTTAATCTGATGAAACCAACAGAGAGCCATTTAAACCTAAAAAAAGACACACTGTTCTTCGACTTGCAACAGGCTGAAAGAACATTTTAAATGGAAAAAAGGAGAGTTTAACCTCTGGATACAATTTATCAAATACATGAAGAAAAAAATTGAATTCATTTGCATCACATGATGTCATCGTCACAACACCTGCTTTATTATGAGCTGATTATTATTCTCTACATGTACTTCAAGGGGAAGGTGAAATTAAGAAAATTGCACAATTAAAACTACATCAATTATCAGATGAGTCTATATCTGTAAATAAGTCACACGACTTCCTACTTTGGTGCCATAACTACTCCTGAAGATGAAAGGCAAGGCAAGTTTATTTGTTTGGCACATTTTATGTACAAGACCATCCAAAATGCTTTACATGAAACATTGTAACATTACAGAGAGTGCAAAGAAAGTATTAAAAACTAGTAAAAGGCAGCAATAAATGGCGAAATTTACTATAAAAACACAAGAAATGTTTAAGTAGCAAAGTTTTTTCTTCAAAACTTGCTGTAAAAAGTGAAGGCATCCTCAGCCAGGTATTTTAATCATGATCTCAGTACAAGCCATTTGTTTTTCAGATAGAGTCACAATTTGATCATTCAGCTGCAAACTCCAAACAGCAACGAATGTTTTTAACAATAATATCAACGCAAAGAGTCATGTAAACAATGTCTTTCCAGAAAACTTCTTCAGTGTCCTGCCTTGGTTTTGATAAAAAATAAAAAATAAAAACTGAGATATGAATGTGTAAACTAGAATTTCCAACTCAATACCAAACAGGGCCTCTAGGCCGGTATCCGTGTCCCCGCACCAACACACCTGATTCCAATCAAATTGATCAAGCAGCTTCTTCTAAATCCATTTATGAGTTTTGGCCAGGAGTGTTGGAGCATGGAGACACCAAGAACCTGCAGGATACTGGCCTGAGAGGACCGGAGTTTGATGCCTGTGATTAAAGAAGATACAATAAAGGAATAAAAATGAACATGCATCCAGACTAAGTTTTTTTTTTTACATAAACAATAAAAATATGATTGCCATTACAGAGTGAACAGTTTTCGTAAACTTTTCTGCACAACTCTGTCTCATCATGACAGCATCACCCTCCTCCAACACACACACACCTCCAAAATAAAATTGCGAAATTAAACAGGCCAAAAAGATAAATGTACTCCTTCAAAATGATTTGCAGTTTTTCAAGGCAAATGTACTCGTAAAGCTCATATCCATGTTTGTCTATGTTTGATTAATCATCTGTTCATTAGTTTAAAGGTTTATGAGTGATTATATGAAAGGAAAAATAAACATCCTTTCTTAACTTAAGTTACTTGGTGAACACAGCATTACTTTCAGTTAGCAGCACATTGTTTTGTTTCCAAGTCAGATATTCTTTTGTTGTTTATTTTTATTCACATTTCAGTCTCTGATGAAATGATTCCTGCATTTCAAATGCTGTAGGCAGACCACCTGCAGCTCAGCGCGGCTGTTTCTGACGTTTCTGCAGTTTTCTGGTCAAGTCAGCAAAGTTGTTGCTGAGCTGGAGTGACAATGGGAAATGCATGTCTGATTCTGACTGTTGTGTCACAGGTCAGTGTTTATTTAAAACATACACCGTAGTAGAAAAAATGGAGTTGAAGAAAACAACAGCAGCAGCTGCTTTCTGAACAGACATGTGGATTTCACATTCACGTAAGGCACATTTTTATGAATGATAAGTAGAAGATTCCATAAACTCATTTACATCGAAAATAGATGTAAATAATGAAACTGTTCCATGAAAATCCAAAGACTGCAGGACCCAGAATATTTCATGATCCAGCAACACCCCTGCTATAGTTTTCATCTTTAATCTGTGCAGAAACATAAATAAATAAATAAATAAACCTGATAAAATCTGAGAGGATGAAGAATTTCATAATGCTTTAGGAAATACTCTTTCAGGTGGATTATACAGAAAATGCAAAAAGTTCCTGCTTCACTGATATTGCATCATAAGAGTTTAGAATAATGCGACGGTAATTCCTTCGTTTGGGACAGTTACTCAAAACAAAAACAAACAACAGTGGTGGATGAACCACAACTTAGAAATGTCAACATCCCGACAAAGAGGACCATCCTACAGGGCTCTGTGGCGCAGTGGACAGCGCATTGGACTTCTAGTTAAGTTTGCGAGGAGGTATTCAAAGGTTGTGGGTTCAAGTCCCACCAGAGTCAAATTTAATTAAGTCTAAAAATGAAATGCATTTGTCTTGGCAAAGGATCTTGGACATAAACAACCTTGGGCAGCACAGTGGTGGAGAGGTTTTTCCTGCAACCTCAAGGTTGTTGGTTGGGGTACTAGGCTTGAACAGTGGACTTTCTGCATGGAGTTTGCATGTTCTCCCCATGTATGCATGGGTTCTCTCTCTCAGTAGTTTTCTTCCAACCCACATGCTTGTTAGGTTAATTCATCACTTATCACATGTAAGTTGCTTTGGATTAAAGGGGTCTGCCAAATGACTAAAGAATCGATTTGACTTGTAAATAATTACAACATTTACAACTGTTAGAGAACAGAATATTGTGCAATTAAACAACAAACACTAGCATTCAAAATTTTAGTAAAAGTCCAACTAAATTTCTCCTTGATAGGTCAGAGTATATTTTAGCTTCATTATCACTCAGCAAGCTCAATATACCTAACTTTGTGTGAGTAGTGGTATAATGTCTACATTCAAAATCCCAACACATTCTTACTTGATCATATTTGCATTCTGTGATGGAAAAGAAAAATATACAATATTTGAATAATCTAAAATTTTGTACAAATGTAACCCTTAATTAAAAAGAGAAACCTAAAGGAAATACAACATAAAAGTAACCATCTGGCTTAAATAGTCTGTAAATGCTCTTTGTGGATGTGAAAAGCAACGTTTTCATATAAGCAGGAGTTTTTTTTCTTCATATCCTTAAAGAAAAATCTTCAGATTGTTCAGTTAAAATTCAGAAAATTACTTTGAAGGTGAAAGGGACACCACTGCCATGCTTGCTTGATCAGAAAAGAGACAATGCAAATGTGTACAATTAAAAAAACTGGGCTTGTAAATAACTTTGTTTTTCTCCTTATGCTTAAACATTGAGTCAAATAGTTTTATGAATAATATAACCTTCAGTGCATTTTAAAGTGAGGTGCACGTGATGTTATATAAAGAAAAATGCAAAGAGTTTGTGTTTGTTGCATCTTTTAGTGATACAAAGCGGTCTTCCCCCTCAGGCTCTATGGTTGGTGATCAAGTTATTTTAGTTAAAACCCTGCTGATGTGAATGGACACTTGTTGCCATGTGTCTGAGTGAAGAGGCCCGGTCCTGGTCGACTTAGCCGTGTGACACGCGAT
This sequence comes from Telmatherina bonti, assembly GCF_933228915.1. NCBI lineage: Eukaryota > Metazoa > Chordata > Actinopteri > Atheriniformes > Telmatherinidae > Telmatherina > Telmatherina bonti. The sequence goes on along the minus strand of NC_136625.1, from coordinate 10,146,475 downwards.
AGGGTCCAAATCCAAAGTGGAATGGCTGCAGGCTTCAACCTGCGCTTAAGAGGGTCACCGCTGAACAAAGGGGGTTCAGTCACTTGCTGAGAGGCTGCACACACTGAAAAGAAACATGGAGCCAAGGCAGACTGTGTGTGTGAGTGTTTGTGAGTGGGCGAGCATGTCGGCGCTTTCAATCAGCAACATTTTTAAGAGTGAAATGAGCATTTAGTTTGTCTTCGGTGTGTTACTCTGTTCTTTTAAGTCTTGCTCTTGCATCTGAAATCTTCTAACTGAGGACATGAGACAGAGAAAAGGAACTCAGGAAACACGTATTTAGTGAAATGAGCCGTCTTTTCCTCTGAAGTGCCATCAAAGGCGATGTGAAGTAATAACGCTTGCGCTGCCCCACCAGTTTAGTTTCTCTGTCCGTTCCTGCCTTGATTTTTTATTTTTTTTTGTGTTTGCAGATGATGTTACATACAGCAAGAATAACAAGAGTGACCATTCAGAGACAGAGCTGCTGATTTGTTACATCTCATAATTTTCTGTTTGATAAAGCTTCTCTTTTCTGTCATCAGTTGTAAAATTATAACAATAAAATAGTTTTTCCACTTTGAGGTTTGCCTTTCAAAACGGTTGGCAGGACCTACACTGGGTAAGTAATACTGATAGCATTAAACATCAGTACTTCAACCAGCAACATGCTGCTTATATATTATTATATATTATATTATACTGGACTCTACAAAGTCTGACTAAGGTCAGGAAAAAAAAGATGGACTGCTGTTAGATGCAGAACAAATCTGTCAATCAATGAAGTTTTTCTCAGCAGTCTTAAAGATTAAGCACATCCATTGTCATAAAACCCTGTAGGAAGATACATTAGGGTATATTGGCCTGGTGGACTGAAAGCTGGAGGGCCCAGGCTCAAGTCCACACACTGGCAGCAGCGATGAGGTAGTGTAGGGCCTTTATTTGATCAGAACATTGCTTCCGGCGTAACGAGGATGGGTTAAAAGCAGAGAAGGATTTTCCCAGCTGGGATCAGTGGAGTTGAATTAAATGAACGAATGTGTGTGATAGTCCTGTGATGGATTGACAACCTGTGCAGTATGTCCTGCCTCTTGCCTGCTAATTACTGGGAATGACTCAATTTTCCCAGTGATCCTGAATTGGACTAAACAGTAAGGATGGATGAATGGATAAATGCAGACATATATTTAAGTTTAGGAATGAAAACTCTGTATTCATAGACAAACTGCTCATTCTCGAGCACTATGACAAGACTGGGATGGAAATCAAAAGAATTTCATGTGAATATATACAATTTCACTTAGTTTTAACACTAAGTTAAAAAAAATCTCAGTAAAAATGCAACATAGGAGATTTTTTTCATAAACAATGTTATTTCTTTTGAGGAATAACTTAAACTTCTTTTAACTTTCTGCCATTTTAAAACTATAGTTGGTAATCTTTGTCAGTAGTCTGTACATTCTGTAATCATAAACAATAAGAAATATAGTTAGACCCCTCAGTTTACTGTAAATCTGTAAAAACTGACCAATCAAAACGTTCAGGCTGAAATGAAGTTGTTCATTTCTTATATTTCGTAAGCTTCTTCTCCCGGCTCCCCTCCTCCCCCTCCTGGATACCTGATAGCCACACCCTGCATATAAACAGAGTGTTAGTATGAAAATACAAAGTAGTGAAGAAGAAACTCGGAAGGCAAACATGGCTGAGAAAATGTAGGAAGGATTCCCTGACCTGGCTCGGTTTATTTGCCTCCTCCTGCTAAACAGCCGATAAAAGAGAAGATTGTTGGTGGACAAAGGTGCGAATGAAAAAGCCTTGGATCACGCAAGGAGCAAAACCAGAGGGGGAGGAGCCAATGTAGGGGGAGGAGCCAAGGCAGGGGGAGGAGCTAAGACAGGGTGCTACTTTCGCATCTTGCTAGCTTCCCAACATTATCTACCCCAGCTTTAATTTATAGAAATTATATAAAAAAAGATTGATTGTAAGTTTTAAACACTTTTGTTTAATAGAAATACACACTTGACCCAACAATCAAACAATCCTTGGAAGTTTTACCAGATATGTCTGCTGCAAAGAGACTGCTTTCACACCCGCATCACTTAGCGATGAGTCATGCGACTGTCAACTTATATCAAACATGAGACAAAATGGAACTAAATGTACCAGCACTACAGCATGCGGTCTTCAATAATTCACAATCATCACACAGCAGCATTATTTGTAAAAGGTGTTATTAAGAAGTTTATCCAAGGACCAGAAGTTGCAGTCAAAACAAATGAAGTGCAGACATCCATGCTAACGTATTAGCATTCTGGTTTGTTTATTTGTTGTCACATTTTCCTGCAGTTATTCTGCTACCTGATCAGTGGGACGCAATTACGACTACAGACACATGAAACCCTTAACAAAAATGGTGATTATAGACATAGATTACATAGTGTGGCATTTTATCCTATTTGTCCATCATTGTCAGTACTGAAAACTGTAAAACATAATAATGTTAATGTTTTTTCTGTAGTGCAGTATGTGTGCAGGGCAGACACACCGACTGCTAGTGCTGTCTGACTGTTTAGCCAGGAGCAAGAAGTGTGACTGAGATTTTCCTAGATTAAATTCCTGCTAAAAGACAACAATTGCCCAGTGGTTTTTCCAGAGCAGTCTGAGAATGCCATGCAGCGCTTTTCCCTGCACAATTGCAACTTGAAGGAAGCAGCTTTAAACTTTATAGCATTTGTGTTCATTCTTTTTTGCATCAGGTAGCACCTGCCATCCCTCCTGCTGGGTGCCTATTATGCTGCACACAGTATTCATCCAAGAATGCATGATTCCTCATGAACACCGCCTGACAAAGTTCTTTATTTGGTCAGTGATATTAGGTTTTCCTCGCGTGTGAACATCATGCAAAGCCCCAGCTTTTGCAATAAACCTCCCATCCCATGAAAACACTTCAAAATCCCAAGACATGGCAGCTTGAAACAATATCTGTATTATTCTAGAGAAATAATACAGCAAACGCTTCTATGCAGTCGAGAGCTGTCTGTGGATTCTGCCTTTCTCGCCTTTTATTGCAGCTTTTCTTCGGCCCAACTTTGCGTTCGTCTCTGTTACTTTGTTTCCCACAGTTTCGCCAGAAAGGCCCCTCAAATCAAGGAATATTTCACCTCTTGAGACAAACGTAAAGTGCCAAACCTGCAAAAACATCAACGACTGCCTCAGTTTTTTCACTCCTCGCCTGGCATGCATCATTCACTGTCAGGATATTTCCCACGCCAAACAGGCTCAGAGTGAAGAAAAAAAAGGAGAGTAAGAGAAGAAAAGAAGAAAGTCCTGTCAAGTTTTTCCACTTGGTTTTGTTCCCCATTTCTTCCTGTGTTTTTTTTCACCTCAGTATCTGTATTGTCCCCCTTTCTTTTCTCCTTTTCCCTCCCTCCACCTCCAGCCCTCTCCTCCTCTGCAAGTCTAACATGTCATTCTTTGTCTGTTGTAGATATAGGCTTTTCCCCCATTGAACTCCCCACCCTTTCCACTCCTTATGCTCTCCTTTTCCCTCTCAGGGGCCTAATTATGAGCCTACATTAAATAAAAACATTTATATTTCTCCAAAAAAGGACTTCTCTCTCTCTACTTTCTCTGGACAATGAGAGCTTGTGAGTCTCCCTTCCCTCCCGCTCCCTTTTTCTGTCCCTTTCTCTGCTGAGTGGCCATTCACCGGGGGTCCCTGTCTGTCTTTGTGATTGGCTCACTCTAGGACTCCTAGGGGGCAGTAATTGTGTCTCATTAAGTCTTACAGTAGTCGTGAGGGGAGTGTAGCCGAGTGGGCAGTTGAGGGGGAGTTTGCTGCACAAGGCTTTGCAATTAGAATTCCCAGAGAGCTTGAATGGGAACCCTAATAAGACCACAATGGATAAGGCTCCCTGCCTATTAGGGCAAAAAGGAAGTGTTGCCATTGTCCAAACACACACACACACACACACACACACACACACACACACACACACACACAGACATGCACAAGACAAGAACACGCACTAGGAATGCATGCAGCACAGTGGGGATGGATGTACTTGCATAGCGGCATCATCCCACAGGCCAATTTGGAAAGATTGGGGGGTTTAAGAGAGCTTTTCACTGCCTAAGTCATCACACACACACACTCACACACACACATGCACACACACACACACACACACACACACACACACACACACACACACACACACACACACACAGACATGCACAAGACAAGAACACGCACTAGGAATGCATGCAGCACAGTGGGGATGGATGTACTTGCATAGCGGCATCATCCCACAGGCCAATTTGGAAAGATTGGGGGGTTTAAGAGAGCTTTTCACTGCCTAAGTCATCACACACACACACACTCACACACACACATGCACACACACACACACACACACACACACACACACACACACACACACACACACACACACACACACACACATATATACACTTTCATGCACTCAAAAAATTGTGCACACACACATACACACTCAGGTGCAGGCACACTTTTGCACCCATACTGAGGCTAAAAGGGGCCTCATTAGCGATGTTCAGGGCGAGCCAGGAGTTTGCTTTCTGTTTGCTCATTTGTCACTCTGTGATTCCTCTCGCTGCACGCTGGAGATTTGCAGGTTTTTTTTTTTTTTTGTGAGAAAAACATTTTCTGCAAGAAACATATTTCAGTGTCTCTGTGAGGCAGCAGCAGGGTAATAAAATCAGCATGCCGTGTCTATGGCGGATACATAAATAACCCATGCACCTCATCTCTGTGGAAATTCAATAAGTTTCAGTGCCTGTGAATTCTAAAAAAAACAAAAAACAAAAAAAGAAAAACGCACAAATAATGATATTCCATCCGCATCTGCCTCTAAAAGGCAAATGCAATGGAAAGTGGAAACTTTGCAAAGCCTTCTCTTCTTTTTTATCTCATAATAGGAGCAGAAAGTGGGTCTCTTTTCCTCCGTTTATCTGTGCAGCGTTCCCAGGAGAAACAGTGGCTACCCCTCCTTATCTTTGTTAGTGCCGAGTGCTGCAGTGGATTATGAAGAGGATTATGCAAATGTCTTGCAATATATTCATTTTAACAAAGGTTGAGGTTCATGCGCCCGTGCCCGGAATTTATGAATAATAAAAAAAAAAAAAAAAAAAAAAAAAAAAAAGAAATGAATGGAATTGGCTAAAATGTGTTATCATTTAATGGAAACGAACTCTGTTCACAGTACTGTGCTGTGTTTAGCCTCATTTGTTGATTTGTTGAATTAGCTGCATCTGTTAAATGAAGTGATATCTAATTAAGTGCATTGTTTCAGTTATTTTATGGGGGTTCTGAACAACTTAATCACTGATATGCCTGTAGTTAAAAATGTGCAATTAGGTGGATTCAATAAAATCTGTTGTGGTCTGGAAGAATTGATTTTGTGTTGTGTTGTTGATATTGATTCAAATATGGAATAATCTCCAGTTTATTGTTTCAACATTCAACAAAACTGCTGGGATCATGATCATGAACCTATTTTGCTCATTGCATTTGGTGTTTTTGTTGCTTTTCATTTCAGGTTGGCAAAACTTCATATATAAAAACTTTGCATCCCCTCCGTTATAGGAACAGGGAAGGCGCTGGCAGCGTGGGACTACTTGACTGTTGGAAAAAGTGAAGGTCATTCAGAAAAACCTGTTTTATATTCAGCATATGCAAACCAAATTTGCAGCTCATGTACTAGATGAACTACCTGGAAATGTTAGCAGCTCTTTAAGACATGAATAATTGTATTACCAGCTTAAAAGACATTGAGGTGGCTATTTTTTTCCTCTGAAAATGTCATCCTTCTCATCCTCTCCACTCCTGCTTCCAACTGCTGCCATCAGGCAGAAGGTATAGGAGCCGACTGGCCTGGAAAATATCTACAAAAAGTCTCTCATCCCATCTGCAATAACCATTTTAAACAAGCTAAAATACACATTTAACTTTTGACACTCTTGTTTTTGTTTTGTTTTTTTTTTCTCTTTTGTTGAACAATTCCATTATTTACGCATAGGTCATGTGTGTCAAGCATTTTATTGCGCAATGTGTATAAGTTTGTGTATGTTGGAGCCCTGTTGATGAATTTTTGTTACCTTTGGGGACAGACTATAAAGTTTTTTAGTTCTATTTTAAAGTGCTCAGGTTCTATTCAGCAACATTTGCACAGCTGTGTCTCGAAACTAGCTTTAAATCCAGGTACATATATGTAATAAATCATCTACTACGCAACCAGTTTCTTTGACACTGAATCCTTGAACGATCTATCCATCTTATCTAAAAAAAAGAAATGGCCGCAATGTGGATGGAGAGGAAATCAACTCATTTGAAATTAAGCAATCAAAATGATTTGTATTTATTAAAGTTATGACTCATCTGGTCCATTCCTTAAACATATCAATTGAATAGGTATGAGAAAACAAACTTTTCCAGATGCTGTACAAAATATTGTCAATCTACTTGTCACACACCACATGTGGGAGACCACATAATGTTGGGATTAACAACCGGTCATCAGTGCTTGGGACGCAAATCAATTCCCAACAATTCTGGCAATCCTAAAGATAAATGGTGCAATTTACAAGTACAAACCAGCAGACAAGGTTGTGAAAATCTTGAGGTTGCAATGTTCTTCGATAAGGCAAGGGAGTCTTCCAAGGCAAAAGATCAGATTCTCCTCAGAAAATAGCAGATTAAGGTGAAATGAATGCTTACTTTTGAAAGATGACAGTATGATAAAGATTTCTACACATCTGCTTTGCAGGTTTATTAATTTTCTGTTTACTATCTTTTTGTACATAACTCCACAGTGCAGATTTTTATCTTCAGGAGTCATCTGTTTCCATCAGATATCCCTATAAAACAGCTAAACACCACACGCCTTGCATGTAGGTCAGAGAATATGTTCTGCAACTTTGGTTTGAATATGTGTGAGACAGAGAAATGCTGTGCTGGCGTGGAGAATGTCCCAGTTAACATTTGTGTCAGATGATGGGAGACCAGTTCATGCTGATGATAATTGGGCTACTTGGGAAAGATGTTCATGGACCAGAGTGAAGAATCTACTATTATTGTAAGCAAACCAGCAGTCTGAGTATGAAGGAATACAGAGGATGTGGGATAGTTAATACTTTAAGGTCTTTAAACATCAACAAGATTCACTAGGTTTAAACCCATTGAGCAAATGTTCAGAAACAAGAACTTAAACGGGAACTGATGCTGGCAGAGTACAAAAAAAGACTACATTTACCAAAACAATCACTTCAAATGTCTGAAGTCAAAAGAGCATTTACTATCAGAACTTAGTGTAGGCTGTTAGAGTTTCATAAGTGCATATCTACATGTTACAGCACTTTTTTGCCACATGGGGCAGTATTTGAGACCTGGAAGAAATTTAGGCATGGGCTGTTCTCGGTTGTGTTGTGGCTGTTCTACGTTTTAAAAGATTAAAGTTGAATTTGATAAAAAAAAAAATATATATATTTGTTGTCATCTGTTTCATGTAATGGGTTATAATCAGTCCCTCCAAGCTCAAGGTAACTTTAACCATTTCACATTTGACCAATGCGTCCCAAAATCTGCAACCTCAATGGGCTGCTTATATTGGACACTAAAGGTTTGTGTGTACTAAAATGTGTGAAAAGTCACTTTACACAGACAGAAAAAGTAAAAATTGATTTACTAAGGGCACATTCACATCAGCCTTTTTGATTCAAATTCCAACCCATTTGCTCGGAAAGTCTGTTTCATCTGGGGAAACATGAATGCGTCAAACAAATTCTGATTCAGATCAAAGAAGTGAACTCGGTCCGCCTACAAACGCAGGTGTCAGTCCGTATCAAGCAGACCAAACACAGGAAGTGGACTTCTAAAAAGTCATTTCCTGCAAAACGGCATAGAGTTGAATTGTGGGTAAGTGCATAGCGAATCCGTGAAGGGTCCTCTGCCTCATCTGTTGTTCATATTGCGTCCATTGTTACAGTGTATTTCTGCAGTATACTTGCATAAGACAAAAGACATAAGACATAATTATATAAAATAAGACATAAATAAAAAAAAAAACAAAATTATTTTCATCTCCATGTTCAGGTTGCAAGAGGAGGAAACTTCGGTTTCCTTCTTCACGTGGGTCTTGTCCTGTCCCGTCTTTTTCCCTCTAACAACTCGTGCAGTGCCACCTTTCTTAATAATGGCAATATATTATTCTAATGGCTTGGCTTGTTTGACCAAAGTGCAGCATGAACACGTTCTCGGTCCGCGTGGATACACCTCCCTACAACTGAGCCGAGTTCCTGAGTCTAGCGGACCATCCTGATGTGAATGCACCCTAACAGCGTGCACTGAGGGTTGCATCTTTCAAAGGTGCAAAATAGCATGTCTGCATCCAGTTACTATATCTGCCACAGTGAATATTTAATATGGGGAGAAAAATATGAGGAGAAAATGTATATATAATAATTTAGAACCAACAACATGATCTATCAGTCACAATGCCTGTCTGTCCATCTATGTTAGTCTTCTGTAAGCCTTTAACAATAATAACATAATAAGCCTTTCAAATGAAAGAATGGCTTGTAGCTTTTACCTAAAGGACGATTTTTATACCAAGCAGGGAAATTTTCATAGAACAGCACATAAAACCCTGTGTGTGTACAATACTAACTCTTTCACTGACCCCCTTATCTAAATTTAATGAACATAAATTCACTGATATCCATTTATGTGGGTGCGTGCGTGTTTGTGTGTGTGATGGCATGCATTTTTTAAAACATGTTTTTCGTTTTTGCTAGCTTATCTCAGCATCACTCACTGACCAAACATCCAGAAGTTTGCAGTCAAGGACATTTGGGTTGGATTTTTTTTTGTTGCTTCAGAGCACACGCTGACCTTCCAATCTCAGTGGTCATCCCGTTTTTCTCACAGTCTCACCATCAGCAGCAGTCCCACTGTATCATTTTCCACACGGAGAATAATCTGCCCACAAATTTCATGGTCTCACACCAGATTATATTTCAGCTTTGTGTGGTTCTGTGTGCCGAAGGTGAATGTCTGACCAGCTGAACCAGTATGGCCAGCCACTTTGTGTATTGGAGGAGGCATAATGAGTTTCACCCACACTAGAGGGAGGGCAGTCTTTGGGTGGCACCAGCAGACACAAACCTAGCGGCTAATTGGTGTTGTCAGCATTTTAAACACAATTAATCACATTTCTTTCTCCCCCTTTCCTGACATAATTGTAGGTGATAATTATTGTTTGGGCCCTAATTTAAACAAATAATTAACAGATGTGTGTTGACAAATAGGGTGACTGGATTCTTTGTAAATCCCAGCACCATTGTGTTGCTAATTGGGCAGAATGTAAGCAGATACTCTGACATGATTTCCCCCCTCCATGCAGCTCCTGACTGAATACAATCTTAAACTCCAGAATAAACAGTCTTAACTTCAGGAGATGTTCCTTTATCGCTCCGATAGAGTTTTACATCGTTAGTGAGGTTAAGTGAAGTTACAATAAATGAGCAGGTGTTTATTCAGGCCTTGCAACAATGCTAAGACCTGAAACAAAGTACTAAAAAAGTTGTTTAATTTAATCTATCATATGTAATAAGTCAAACAGTGCCAAAGACAGTTTACAGATTAGTTTCAGTCTGTTTATTTGGTTTTTGAATTGATTTTGTATCACCATTGTATCAACGTACTTTAAACGATCTCTTTTCTGTTTAAGGTCTTTACAATAAAAAAAAAACCCAAAAAACAACCAAACTCTCCTGTTTTTATTTCATTTCTATTTATCTATCTATAGATAACGTTTTTCTTTAGACCTAAACTCACAACATTTGACATTGCACAATATGATATCCCAGACCAGTCTAAGTTTGCACTAACCAGATTCCCAAGTCATGATAAAGGCATGAATCGTGCTGGTAATGGCTATTTGTAAGGGGTTTCCCACCCAGCCACACAAAGAGGGCTTAGCAGAGAGGCAGCATGTTCTCAGGCATTGTCTCTGGGCCAGGACCACCCGTTTCCCCGCGCTGTCCCACTGTCAGTCAAATAATACAATGCTACAACCCCTGCTTTGCCCCAACCCCCCATCCTATTTACTCAACCAACCCCTCCCTGCTCCCCACCACCCACATTCTGGACACAAGGAGTGGTGACATGATGTTTTCTTAGTGGTGAATGTGGACTTTCAGTCAACAGCTGGGCCACGATTCACTCAGAGGTTAAGTCAAGTCAAGACGCAGCGGCTTTGCACAACAGAGTTGGAACAGAGCAGGAAAGGACATGAATATTTAACCACAGAGCAAAGTTTTTCCACATCAAGTAAAACCAGGCAGTTTAATCACAAGAAAACCAAGAGATGATGTGTTTATTCAACAATTACTGAAGGAAACAAGGCTCCAGAATCAGACCAATATGTTTCACAAGCAATCAGAATGATAGATTTTTTGCACTGGTGCAGCTTGCTTTTAACAGGTGTTTGACTTCTTCTGATCTTTTTATATGAATGTCCATCTCTGTTTTTCATGCATGGCTATTAAATGAGGTCATTTGAGCCTTATGCAAGAGTACAGAGGAAGAATTAAGGTGTTAAAGTTTATTTAGTGCAGATGAATCCCAGAGATGGCAAACAAAATTAGTTATATTTTTAAAGTAAAGGCAGTTTTAAGAAATTCTTCCCTCTAAACAACCGACGAGTGTCTAAAAGGACTCAATAGCCAGGAGTTTACAGGTGTTGGTGTTTGGTTTTTGGAGCAGTTTAAAAAGCTTCAACATGTTTAGACTGGCTGCTGGTAATAGAGAAAACTAGGAACTTCTCCTCTACTAACTTAGTTCAGACAGTTACAACTTCACAGCTTCTGTAATGAGAAGCTTTAGCCATCTGATGAGGATACCCAGTTGGTTCAACACTTTGGAGGTTTTCTAGGCTTTCCCAGCTGGGAGGAGGCTCTGGGGTAGACTCAGAATTTGCTGCAGGGAATACATATCTTATTTGGCCTGGGAATGGAAGATCCTTGGGAGGAACTGGAAAACTCTGCAGAGAATTTATAAAATGGATGGTTGATTGATTGGATGCATGAATGTATTAATAGACATTTAATCTTGTATTTGGTGTGAATGTAGAAAACTTAACTTGGCCAGATTCTGGTACATTGTTTTATAACAGAATAACACTGAGCCGTCATAGCAATCCAGGGCTAGAGCTGTGGATTTGTATCAATCAATATAAATTCAGTATTCAGAAGAAGCAGCATATAGGGTTACAGAATGCAAGCGTGAGGTACCACAGCATGGCCTTGTGGGTCTCTGGGGGGCTCATCTGAGTTTTTAGCCCCAGTCTGAACCAATCAGAAGTAAACCTGACTTTGCAGCCTGATGTCTCTGTGCAGGCTCAGGCACGAGCTGGTGCAAATAGTGCCTCTGGCCATGCTGACCGATAGTCAGCCAGGAGTCAATATGGCTTCAGGCAAAAGCATCTGGGCTGCTAGATGGGTAGACAAACCTACATTTTGCATTACATGTGAGAAATTAAGCCTCTGCTCTTTTCTTGGGAAATTTAACAATGAGTGGCAGAAAATCTTAAACCACCTGAATGTTCACTTGATACGCAGCAAAAGAAGAGGTAAAGTACAAGCACCAAGTCAAAAATGATGATAGATGACAGAATAAGTTCTGCAACAGAAAACTAGAGCAAAAAAGGCTGAGAAATGTGAATGATGCCAGGATTAATTTTAGATGAACAGGCTTGGATTCAGTTTCCCAACAAACTCGCAAAGGGAATGATTGTCCTGACAGTGACCTGGCATGTACAGCTACTGTGCAAAGAATTATTTATGAAGCACATACTCTTAAAGGGCTTAAAATTTTGGACTTATTGTTTAACAGTGAATTTTAACAGGCAAGCAGCATGGATCATGAAGAGTTTGGCAACGTATTTGCTGTATCTTCATTTGGTTGATTTCAGTTTATTTGTAAAGCACCAATTCACAGCAAAGTAATCTCAAGGCAATTTTAATGACACAGTCCAATTAAAGCAAGACTGAATTTTAATTTAATCAAAACATATTCATTACATGGGCCATATTATTCTCATTTATAATTATTCTGTTCAAATAAAGCCAAAGCTTTAAAAAAAATTTGCCCAGCAAAGAAAACCAATGGATTGGATCAAATCCTCTGTTTGATTCAGTTCCAGGCTGGCAAGTGACAGTGGAGAAGAAAGAAAAAAAAATCCCCAAATTAAATTACAACAATGAGAGCAAAGAGTGCATGAAGGTTGTTTGTGCATTATGGGATGCCCTCCAGCAGCCTCAGCCTATGCCAGTGTAACCAGAACAGCAGTGGGCAACTCCACTCTGAGGGCCACAGTTTCCCTGCTGCAACACACCTGACTCAAATCAATAGCTAGTTAGTAGACTAGTGCAGAGTTTAACACCAAGCTCTGCACCAATCTGCTAATTAAACCTGGTATATGTCAGGTGTCATGCAGCAGGGAAACTCTAAATACTTGCAGGACTGAAGCACTCCAGGACCAGAGTTGCTGACTCCTGAAGTAGAGGGATGGCTAAGGGTCAAGACAGTCCTAAACATAAGTTTAATAAATAAAGGTGGGTTGGAAGTCTACTTCCTCAACCTAAACAGGGAGCTGGTTCCATATCAGAGGAGCCTGGTAACTGAAGACTGTCTTCCAGTCTACTTACAGAAACTTTGGGAACCACAATTGAACCTGGAGTCTAAGGGCACATTCACATCAGCTTTTTTGATTCAAATCTGAGTCCGTTTGCTCGGAAAGTCCGCTTCGTTTGGGGAAATGTAAATAACGCAATTAAATTCTGATCCAGTCCAAAGAAGCGAACTTGGTCCGGCAGTAAATGCAGGTCTCAGCCCGTTTTAAGCGGACCAAATACAGGAAGTAGACTACAAAAAAAAAGTCACTTCTTTTTGCGTTTGACGTAGCATTGCATTGTGGGTAAATACATAACGCTCACGTTAAGAGTCCTCTGCCTCATCTGTTGTCCATACTGCGGTTATTGTTGTTGTGTATTTCTGCAGGATATTTGCATAAGACAATAAAAAACCCAAAACAGTGATAGTTTCGTCTCCATATTTAGCCCTCAAGATAAGTTTTCTTCTTCACATGGTTCTTCTCTCTTTTGCTAAATAAAAGTGCAGCGCCACTTTTGGTGTGGGTTTGGTGTGTTTAAACAAAGTGCAGCATGAACATGATCTTGGTCCGCACGGATACATCCACCTACAATTGAGCCGAGTCCCCAATCGGACCGAGTCTAGCAGACCATTCGGGTTTACCAAAACTATCCTTATGTAAATGCACCCTGAGGGTGAAATGACACCTGAATGGTGATCCAGCTCTGTAGATGAATTAAAATATTTTTCTCAACCTATCAGGATGTAAACATGTAAGATTAAACATTATAATCCCTCATAGTTGTATTATTCATGTGGATTTTAATGCACTTTCTGGAGCAGAATGATTCTTTAAACAAATAGACATTTCACTAGAACTTCATTTAAACCCACATATCTATGTTTCTATGTTTTGTTCAATAAACCACCTGGACATGAACTGTAAATGTGGTGTTTTTACAGTTTTATTGACAACTACAGATTTATTTGATGAAAAAGAGAATTACGGAGTAATGTCTCCATATCTTAACATACCAAATTAAAAAAATAACACCGTTGGGTACAAACATAGTCTAAGAAATGAGATGGATTAAAAACTTCAGCTGTCTTAAAGGAAACAGTGATAACTGTTATAAAGGCACGTTTGGTGGTCAGACGGAGAGACGGTGTGGCTGCTCCTCACTCACATCCTGATAGTTTGGTGTGGTGGAATGCTAATGACGGTGAATCACACGTCTCTGGTCGGCATGCTGGAGGGAGCGAGGAAGTCGCGAGACCACCCGGATCTCCTCCCCTGTCTCCCTCAGAAACACTTAGCCAAGTAATTATAAGGGAGTGACGTGAAAGAAACACTTTGTGTAAATATGGATTAAGTCCCAGACAGCAGCAGGCATTTTCCAAACACCACATCTTGCTTTCTTTTAATCATTACCTGAACTGGAGCAGAAGTACATAAATGCTTTAATTTAGTTCTTAAGAATAAATCTCCTGTTGGCTTATTTTTGAAAGATTTATTTATTTATTTATTTTTTGCTTGATTTAAAATGTTTGTGTTTCAATTAAATTAAATTCAGGATTACATTAGAGTGTCTGTTCATCTACCAATTCTCTTTATTTTAACAACATCCTGCTAAATATGTCTTAATAGATACATAAATGTATATATTGTAACGTTCTCCTACTCTAAGAATTAATTCATTCTTTTCATTTTCATTGATTAAGGGTCATGGGGAAGCCGGAGCCTGTCACTGGGTGAGAGGCGGAGTACACCTTGGAGAGGTCGCTACAACAGAAAGAGACAAACAGCCATTTGCATTAACTCCTGGGGACAATTTAGAGTAACTAATTAACCTAACACACATGTCTTTGGATGGTGGGAGGAAGCCGGAGTACCAGGAGAGAACCGGCACATATAGGGGGAGAACATGCAAACTCCACAAACAAAAAAAAAAAAGAAAGTTTTAAGAAGTATACAGTAAAAAATGAACACATTAGTCTATTTGTTTGGCCTTTTTCTATATACTACCATGACTATACTAAACCTGCACAGGCATTATATATTTACGTGCATAATTCAGGATTTTCTTCAAAATGTGTTGTCTCACACCAAACATGGAAAGTTGTGTTCCTTCAGAAAAAGGAAATGGCTCCTGTAAACGTAAAATACTTCATTATTTTGCAAAAGTACTTTGTGGAAAATGATAATGAACCCAAAACAACACTGAGGCAAAGCAGGAACTTTTACCAGGAGCATGCAGGGTAAAGCATGGGGTACTCATTTCTGATTGTCCGAGTGCTTCCAGAGCTACGTTTCCATCATTCAGTTTAACATTTATCATAAGCAATAGCTTAGAAAATCTACAATCTGCTCTTATTACTCAAATGGAGACTTTCATACTGGTTCCAGTCAGCTGGGAAAATGCAACTTCAAGCTGGAGCAAGAAGAAGAATAAATGAGGAAAGATGGCTCTGACTGCAACCAAGGATTCAGTCTGAATGAAAAGACATCAACATCAGATTATATGACAGTAATTATACACTACAATACAAATATAAACATCCAACACTTTTGGAAATGTGTCACATGATCAGATCTTGAGTGAATAGAGCTGTAAGTTCACAGAAATGAACTTTCTGTGATCTAGTCTGCCACATACTTGAGTGTTTAAATTCAACACTGCTGTCTGAAATGTGAATGATAAAACTCTGATGATGTATCTTCCTCGAACTGACTTAAACTCAGTCCATGGTCACCCCTTTTTATTGCCTAGAAGCCAGGAGGGAAAGCACTGAGGATAAAGGCAGTATAGTGTTCCACATTCAACTTTGTGGCCATTTTGTGGAAAAAACAAAAACAAATCAGGACACTCTTTGCACAGTGTGTGGTTGAATTTCACTGTGTAAATACTGAAGACATATGCTCAAAAGAGGAAGTTTATGTCCACAAGTAAGCAATGTTACTAAGTTTACAGACTTACAGATCTGAACCGGATCTGGAGCAAACCACTGATGCAGGTAACGTGCAAGCTGAAGTGTAATAAGATTTGTTTGTGTTCGTGAGGGAATTAGGTAGATTGTTTAAAACAAAAATGACCACAATCCATCTAACACTTTAAAACTAACTTCATTTTGTTGTAACAAGTGTCCTTTCATAATACAGATGTGGGAATGGAAACAACAATTAGTGAACAGAAATAATTAATTCTTAACTTATTGTTTGTGGAGTTCACCTCTTTTTTTAAAAATAAAACCAGGAAATGTTATTTTCTGACGACGGCTACATTTTTATTGACCTTTAAAAAACTGCAGGTGCACATGGTTACAAGTCCAGCATGTTGCATGAATAAAATTCAGTCATAAAAAACATTGTCGGAGGAATGCACTACAAAAGGCTCATAACTTTTACCTGATCCCTTTGCATTTTGAGGAATTTTGTCGGTGTGGGATGAAACTTTAGCTCAGCTCCCGAGGAACTCTGCCATACAGCTCACTTCTCTGCTGGTGATGCAGCTTCCTCCCTCCCATGAAACCTTATATTGCATAAACATCTGTATGTGCAGCAGCAGAGATCCCACAGCCTTCTGTGACCATTCTTCCTCCTCTTCCCTGAGAAACTCTAATGTTTTCAGTTTACAGAAAACAATGAAAAACAAACAGAGCATTCAGAAGTGTAGACAATGCCGTGGTGGCCCGGCTGAGAGTGCAGCACATTCCTCTCCATTTCAGCTAATATTCTGGGAGATTCTGTGCTTAATGTAATTACAGGGGAAATGACGGTCTCCCGTGCTCAGAGGGGAGTCAGTGGCTGACTGCAGGAATGGACAGTGTTACTCTGAGCACCTTTCTCCGTCTAACAGAGTGAGATTCCATGCTTTTCTGAGGCTTGGGCTTGAAAAGGATTGTATTAATTACAGACATTTTACATTACAGAGTTTAAGTTTCACACCACAAATAAGAGCAAATAGCAGTGAATATGTTAATTTATGAATTTTCCAGTGACTATTAAGGAGGAAGCTGAGTAGTGTGTGAGTGTGTGTGTGTGTGTGTTGGGTGGGGGGGTCAGCTTAAAAACAGATGTGAATAAACCATTTTAACAGCAACAAAGAAGTTTCCTATCATCAATCTGCCTCTGAGGGAGTTCAACGCTGAGACTTTCAGTGCAGTCAGTGTGAAAATATTAAAGTTATCGTTGTCATATAGAATAAAACCTATACAAAGATGTTACTCTTCTATAAACACAGTCTCAGGTGAGTACTGTTCAAGCGGCAACCTCCGGCAGTTAAAAGTGAAGCCTATGTGGAAGAGCATAAAACTGCAGTTCCCCCTTCATCCACTAGGGGCTGCAAAACAGAGCAAATCCCCATAGACTCCCATGTTAAAAAGACCAACTTCACGGCAGAAATAAACATGTTTACAGCTTGGTTCAAAAATCCATTTTAGGTTTAATAGGTCAGGTTTACCTTCATGACAACTGTGGGGGGAGTGAAATTTTTTTCTAACTCCCCCGTTTAAAAGTAATTTAATCTCAAAGATTGGTATATTTAAGGGCGTGTCCTTTTGATTGACAGGTACCAATCTCCGGCTTCAAGTAAGAAGAACGTAGAACAACCGCGGTTTTTAGCCGGTTAATAACGTAACTTAGATTTAGCCTGCTTACCTCTGTTAGCTTGGTTAGCTTTTAGCTACAGAAAGCTCGGAGTTTGCTAGATGTCAATCATCCACCATGATGCTCACAACCCCCCTCTCAGCTCCACCTCTTTGCCCATATTTGTATTTTCTGGGCAATACGACACGCATGACGCTGCCAAGATAGCGATGGTAGGAACCACCCACCGAGCTTCAGTTCAGCTCTTCAGAAACCTATGGGTGACGTCACGGAGGCTCCGTCCATCTCTTTATATACAGTCTATGGTACTATTACGTGAAGACCACTTTTCTTCTTTTTTTTTTCTTTCATGTCTCTTACCTCCCCAGGTGTTGCCTGTATTAAATTAGACATTTAATAGGCCTGCCCAGCACTGATTCTTCATTGGTTGCTTCCATCTTGAGTCCTCCAATCGTATCCAGAAATCAACCTTTAAAAAGCAACACTGGAACACCTGGAAGTCGGCTCACTTTTCTTTTCTGTTTTCCTCCATCGTGGTGAAATGTGGAATTGGAATGGGTATGCGGTGGGGAGGATTGTGGACTAGGTAAGTTTGGGGGTCCCCTTTACACTTCCTACATGTAGAGAACTGTGTATATACACCATACAATTAGAGGTTGCCACCCCCTGTGTTTTGATCAAGTTCTGTTACTTAGCAGTTTAATTTGTTTGGTTTTGAATTTCAGAGTAGCCCATAAATTAAGTCTTGTTTTGTTATATTAATTTAAATGATTTGGCAAAACCAAATGTGTCTTCCTTCCCTACAGGATCCATGACCCTTCCACGTGAGATTTTCTTTAGGACATACCTTTATTCCAACACACTGTCTCGACTCGGTCTGTAGTTGTCAGGTTATATCCCTTCTTTGGTGACATATAATACATATAATATCTGACTTGATGCTTTAATTTATGTTCTTTTCATATTTAGCCTATTTTTAGCTATCTAATGAACATATTTGTGGAATAATCTTTTCCTGTTTATCAGGGAGGCAAACTTTGTAATTACGATGCATATGTACATATACAATTTCATGATATATTTATTCTTCAGTAAGTGGCAGTGGATTACTCAGTAATGTGCACTGAAGTGGTTCATTTGCAAATATACAGTCCAAGGACCACATACTATGGAAGCGTAGAGCTCTCATCCTCATAAAAGAATGTTTGGGCCTTATTACGTTAAAACGTGATAGTTTTATTGTAAAAACGTGAAACGTATCACGTTATAACATGATTGTTTATTGTAAAAATGTGAAACTATCATGTTATAACGTGATAAGTTTATTGCAAAAATGTGAAACATAACACGTATCTGAAAATGTGAACTTGGTAATTTTCGACTTTAGATGAGGAAATTGTGTGCGGGGTGGGTAGGAGATCACAAATGGCTTATTTTCAGGACTTGATAGAGTTTTTCTTCATACTTAGGTTGAGACATTATGAAATTATGGTGCTTTGGAACACTTTCGATCACATTATAATAAATATGCGTAGTTTATGGACAGTTTTAAAAGGCATGGGTCTGCACAGAAGGAAAAATGAGTCCAATCCCCACGACGTGGCATCATTTGTAATTGAAACTTGAGTGGCACGAGAATCATGAATGCAAACATCATCGGTGCATCCAAGTGCCATGTATCCATCCCCCCTCTACCGCTTATTGGGGTTCTGATCGCGTGGGCAGCAGTAAGCAGGGAAGCCCCCCCTCCCCAGCCACATTCGCCAACTCTGCGGGGGGGATCCCAAGGCGCTCCCGGGCCAGCTGAGAGATGTAATCCCTCCAGCGTTCAAGTGGTTATACGTTTTTACAACAAAACCTATCACGTTATAACGTAATAAGGCTCAAACTTTTTTTTTTTATGAGGATGACAGCTCTACGCTTCCATAACATACAACAGACTGAAGTAAAAGAATTAAATGAGAATATGCTGGTAAAGACGGGTGGCAGGCCGAGGCAGATGACTGGTCCCAATGGATCTAAAAACAGAAGCAGGTTAGATGGGTGTCTAAACCAATGGGGTATCTCCTCACATGTACAGGTGGACGGTACGAAACCAGGAATGTCCGATGTGACAGCAACTCTGAGACCATAGTGTTGGAACTAGAATCCAGAGGGGACCCGGTAAGCTTTGGCAGGTGGCTGGGCAGACTAAAGAACGTCATCTAAACCAGGTAGTTAAGCTATAATTAAACTGAAAATCCAGCTACAGATTCCAAAGCACAACCTACATCCTGAATCCAGGCAAGTATCCAGGTTCAGAAACAAACAGATATCTGAATCCAGGTGGAGATGTTCTCCTAGAATGACACCAAGCCAAAAACAGAGCAGGCAGTCCAAGTCCACAAATCCAGTATCCTAGAAGAGGCAAGGGTTAGAAAGCAAACCTGTGTACCCAGAGGGCCAAAGTCAGACAAAGGGGTCAGGTCTGATTAAATAAGGTATGAGCACAGCAACCATGAAACTATCCTCACCAATCTATGTCCTCCAACCAAGTCTGGCCCAGTCTGGTCCTACTGTCTGCAACTTTTATATGCAACCCTTCTCCAACACACCTGAATCAAATGAATGACTCATTATGAGGCTTCTGCAGAGTTGAATGGCCTGAGACGGAATCAGTCATTTGATCTGAATCTGAATTTGGCATGATCTCAGTAAGTCGACTTTCAGCAGGTAGGTGTTTTGTAATAGCAGTGAATGAGATCTACCACATTCAGGAAACTTCAACGTATCATGGCCCGGGGGTCGTGGTTCAAATGGCTCTAAAAGACTCAAAACCAGATAATGGCTTGTCTTGGTTGTCGAAATTAATGTCACATTTACAAACATAAAAAATTTCCATCCAGTACTATGTCCATTATTATTACTACTATTATTATTATTATTATTATTATTATTATTATTATTATTATTATATATTGGATGTGATTTTAAGACACTAATGCATGTTTCTGCACTTAGTATGTGACAGTGCTGTGTTATGTCATACCTAACTCTTAAGATTTTTATCTTCTGTTGTTACTTGTGTGATTTTTTTTTTCACCATCCATGGAGCATCTGGAATGCAACAATGCGGGATCAATAGTAATAAAAGCATCAAAAGTATTTCTGATTTCTGATCCTGCAATTAACAGCATATTTGTATCCATGTAAATACACACATTACTGTAAAAGGAGCAGATCTGAGTATTCCTGGTACTTTTGGAAAAATGTAACATTTGAGTCCTCTCTGGAACTAAAAGTTCCAAGATTAATTTTTTTATCAGCCGAATGACCTCACAAAGTGCTTCTCACCCACATAAACAACTGCTCCTTCACATCCTTCACATAAGATAAAACGTTGCCATTTACTATTAAGATCACAGCCTCAAAGGTTCAGTTTTCAGAGATTTTGAGCAGACCCATGATGACTAAGTAATTAACGTGGTGAATCTGAAATCCTGTGGGGTCTTTCCTACATCTTGAAACCTTACTTGCAGCAGTGGGCTGTGTAATAATTCCCCTACTCCTCACCATGATTTTTTTTTTCTGTAAGTGCTGGACTGTCAAATAGGAACTATGACAAAATTTCCCTCCAGGAAATAAGCAAAAAGCCAAAGTACGGTGGTGATGAACAATGCTTTCATTTATTTCTGAAAGGGCTTCCAGAAAGAAAGCAACAGTTTCCATTAATTTAGTAACTGAATTGACTTAACATGTGAGGATGACTGTGTGTGAAAGCTGAATCCTTCCCCTTCTCAGTCTCTGCATGTGTCCTTGTGTCAGCCAGAAGACAGTCAGAAACATAATCAGCAGCTCACACAGTAAACTAGACATTCCTCCACCAACGTGGATGTATATTGTTTTTGCTACTGGACACCTCAACTCGCCCTGCTGGCGAGTTTGTCCAAAAAGGAGATCTGATCCATGTGTGTCTTTTCTGCTCTTGCGGTACATTCTGGATACATGAAGTCGATGCAACATGAGGATGATGTGCATCATTTTACATTAAATTTTATCTGTTTAACAGAGGCATCTAAAAAAATGTCATCAATGGAGAGATAAGAGTTTTACTCTTTTTCTGTTTTCATTATAATGATGATTTACTTAAATAAGGTGTGATTTAAAGACACATTTTGGAGGAATAGTGCTGCAGCCGCTCCTTGCTGACAGATCTGACAGACTTAAAATGAATTAAAAAAAAAAAAAAAACACGTAACAGCTACTTTAGTCTAAACCGGATACTGTGGTTTTACAGTGTTTTTTCTTTCTCTCTCTTTTTTTGTTGTCTGTTGGTGTAGCATTAAAAAGTCTTTCCTCTTCCATTTACCTATTAAATGTTGAATATTCTGAAGTGTAATTGTTTTTGTCAGTTTGAAGAAATGCAAAAAGTACAAACTCAATTCCAAAGAACATGGTGTAAAACATAAATAAAAACAAAATACACAGATTTGCAAATAGTTTTCAATCTATACTCACTTGAATTCACTAAAAAGATGCCATATTTAATGATATTTAATGATAAACTTAATTTATTTTTTCCCATTTTGAAGTTGATGTATCCAACATGAGACAGGACAAGGACCTTTGGATAGCACTTAATCAGGGTTTGATGAATGACTTAAGTTACTCAACAGTCACATTTTAAGGTGCTTGACATTTTAGATGATAGACGCCTTGGACATGAATATTATAATCCATGAAAATTCCATCAACACCTCAGTTAGTAGAAAGGTGTTAAAATCATCACATTCCTCCATGACTGGAAAAATAAAATAACTTCGACATGCTGATAGAAGTGTCAGGAAGGAAAAGTAAAAGATAAATGTTGATACTTTTTTCAGGACATTTGTTTTTCGATGGAAAAATAAAAAATAAAAATGTCCTGAAAAATAAATAAAAATAAAAATAAATAAAAATAAAAATGTCCTGAGTTTCTAGATTTTATATGTATGTAGGTTCAGTCAAAATCCACTTAGATGACATAATCCCAAAACAAGGAAGGGTGAATTGTGAAGTTTGACAAAGAAAAATGTTGTGCCGGATGCAAGACCAGAAAAACACAAGTTCCGCTAAGCAAGCAATAACTATGTCATTTGTCAGAGGCACCTCATCATTTAGGGCCATCATGTCCGTTTGGATCCAGCTCACATATAGCAAAAATCCCTCATGACTGTCTGAATTGAATTAAACATCATTTCCACAAACATTTTGGATCAGGGAATGGTCCCATTGTATCAACTTCCAATACACAGGCATTTAAACAATGCTCAGTTTTCAGCACTATTCTGCCTCACAAAAACACAGTAGTTACTGGAAGTCTATTTTATTGCAGATGGGCTTTAAAACAGTATGCTTTTAACAGAAATCTGTGTAAAATAAAATAAAACTATTTTTTGTTTATATCATTTAAATTCATCTTCATTTGTATAGCACCACTTCACAACAGTGTCATCTCAGGACACTTTACACATCAATTCATAATAAATAGCCTTGAGAAACCAATTG
The DNA here is from genome assembly GCF_933228915.1 of Telmatherina bonti. Classification (NCBI taxonomy): domain Eukaryota; kingdom Metazoa; phylum Chordata; class Actinopteri; order Atheriniformes; family Telmatherinidae; genus Telmatherina; species Telmatherina bonti. The sequence goes on along the minus strand of NC_136625.1, from coordinate 10,123,634 downwards.
ATTGTACCAAATCATGTCTTCGATCCAATCCCCCATCCTGAGCTGCATGAGGCGACAGTGGGAAGGAAAAAACTCTCTTTTAACAGGAAGACAAAACCTCCAGCAGAACCCGAGTCAGGTAGGGCAGCCATCTGCCCCGACTGGTTGCCATGGAGAGGACAGGAAAAACAGACCAGCATGTACAGCAGCTTTTATTCAGAAAGACCTGCAGAAAAAGGGGTAATATATTAATGATCGCAATACTGTATCCCATATATCTATACATGGAGGAAAAGGAGCAAGGAAGTGGTCAGTGCATCAGGTGACACGCCTATGGCATGATATGCCGATAATAAGATTTGTTACAAAGAAAGGTCTTCAGCTGGATCTTAAAGAGAGAGTCTGCCTCCCTCTTATTAAAGAGAATGGAGCGTTAAAAAATAATCTTACTGAGTGGATGAACAGCAGGGACAAACAGACTGCAGCTCATTGAAACAATCTTAGAAAACTCCTCCCCTACGCCTCGGGTTGTGGTCGTGCTCCCCTACAAGCGCTCAGCTGAGCTTTGATTGCATGATCACAGGTTGAACACTCACACGTGCACGCCCTCACAGCGCTCATCTTCCCATCTGCTTCCTACTAAATGTTGCTGATGACTCTCTGTAGGTGTGTTTGATAACGGTTGGTATTGTAATTGTTATTTTATTAATTCATTCACTTTTTTTTACTTTTATTTTTTTGTCTGTTTTTGAAAATTGTCACTATTCTACTTATGTCTTGTTGTATTTCTGTAGTCATTTATATTGTTTTGCAAATACTGTAACTTTAGCGGCTTAGACACGCCTCTCTTTTCTCTCTCTCTTTTTCTCCCTTCATCTTTTTTTTCCTCTTCCCCTGCCAGGTCCAGCTCGGCCATATCAAGACTGACGACGATTGCAAAAGAAAAAAAAAAAAAAAAAAAAAACCATAATAATAAAAATATTCAGATTATCAAAGGCAGCTATATACATGAGATGTCTCCCTTGACAGAGCAAATCTGTCTGGCAAAAATATGGCACGCAGATTGCTGTTCTGTATGCTGAGATGCTGGACGGGACAGGTAAGAAGAACAAAAAAAAAAAAAAAAAAAAAAAAAAAGGAAACAATCTTAGAAAAGAAAGAATGACTGATGTTTGGTTAAAAAAAAAAACATGTGGTTTAGAAGCTGTTGTGATTAAAAAAAATTCCAAATTAATATAATTTTTCCTTTGGTGTGACAGATCTAATTATCTACTCCAATTTTAGATATTTTACATTAGTCTGGTGTTTTCCCCCCATTCTAGCTATATTACTTACGTAACCACTGACAAATGGGAATTTTGCCCTGACGTGCCGGTTTGACACCTGAAATGACGGCACTGTTTTGGCATCTAATGCAACTTTCAGTTTGACAGCTATGTCATCCAGAACAACAAGACGTAACAGCAAAACAAGCAATTTATTTGTTCTCTTGAGGACATTATTGGAGGAAGAGAGGAAAAGAAAGAGAGAAGGTGATTGAGCAAGAAATCAAACAAGAGTCAACACTGGACTCTGGTGAGAACTCAGAGTAGAAGTAGGATGCAAGACGGATGCTGGATCATTCATTCTTATGGAGTCTCTCTGAGAAAATCTGCCAAAGTTTAGTCGTACTTTTTCAAAAATACAATTCACTGTGTTCACACAAACCCAACACCGGCCTTTTCCCATTTTCCAAATGGCCACTTACACTGCAAAAACTAAAATCTAAGTAATATTAAAAATCTGAAATTGAGTACACATATGCTTATTTTTTTTAAAGGTTTTTAATGTATTCTTAGTTTTTATGCCAGAGAATTCCTCTTGTTTTAAGAGTATTTTTACTTGTTTTGGGAAGTCTTGACAAGCCTAATTTTCTTGTTCTGTTGGCAGATAATTTATCTTATTTTAAGCAACATTTACCTAATATTTTGTATATTTTTTTCTTGTTTTTTTTAAGGCTGAGGCTGAGGCTAAGGCTGAGTTTTTGTAGTGATACATTAACGTCTTATCCAAGTAAATAGAATAAGAGAAAGTTGTTGCCCAGGACATCATGGCACATCATGTTTACCTCCTGCAAGATGGTTCCATTTTAGTTTACCGTAACGTCTGGAAACATCGTGGCACACAACAAGTTTCTATTGTAACACAGCTGGAGTGTTATAGTGTGTTGTAGAAGCAGACATACAAGTTTCTAGTTCCAACTATTCCTTTTCAGACATGGGATGTGGATCTGTTAAACTTTTAACAACAGTACATGTATTAAATAAATGTCAAAAGATAGTATCATTATGACTACGTCATGCACTCTCCATAGAGAAGAAGAAATGAATGCAGGAGAATTTAACAATTAATACATCATATTTTACCTTAATTTTGCTCAAGGTTGTGTCAGAGGGATTGTTATCATCAGCTAAAAGTTGTGTTTTTTGTTTTTTTTTACAGTTTATTTGATATTAGACAAGATGAATCCGTTCCACTTGATTCCTATGTAGCGCAGAAGAGATCATGCCAGTCTGTGTTCCTGCTTGTCTACTGGATGCCTGCCTAGTTATGTCTGGCAGACTGTAACATGCTGTCACTAATTAATGATGAATAAATGATTGCAAGTCTGGAGCCGAAACCCTACATGCTTTCTCAATAGAGACCTGTCAGTTGTGGAAATGTTTAACAATATGTTTGGGGTTGTTAGCTGACATTTATCATGACTGATGTGGTGGAGGTTAAATATGGTTAGAGTTATAAGTTAAAATGGCTTCAGTTTGAGCAACAAAAACTAAAAAAGTAAGCTACATTAATGGAACTGTTATAAGTCAAGTGTGTTGGACAGTGCTTTGGGAGTTTTCATCCCTGTTCCTATAAAACACCTGGCAAATACAAAACGTATTTGGTGCATAAAAACTAACAGATACCTGTAAAATATTCATGCAGAGAAAAAAAAAGTGCACTGCATATCTAAAACGTATCAACTTTTAATGTTGTTTTCAGTGCTCAGGTGTTGCTGTGATGTAACGTAAGTGTATGCCTATGGTAAGCTCATGGCCTCAGGTGAGGCGAAGTGTCTGGGCAGGTTAATGTCTCAGAGCGCCGCTGTCAGCCAGCTGTCTGCCGTTATGCTGCTGCCAAGAATATGATTCGCCAGCCCTGGCATCTGGATACCTGGCAAAACCACCTGAGCCAAAGCACTCATCAAAATGAGACGTGCGTGCCTCCAAAACGCACTGGGTATGAAATATGAAATAGAATTTGAATCATTTATACACATCAGTGTAAAGTTTACTGTCACAAACACACAGGGCAATGAATGTTTAGTATTTTTCTGACCTGAGGCGCTAGAAATTATATCTGCTTATCATATATAAATGCAAATGTTTTTACATTACATAATTTATCACCAGTACCATCCTTGCTTTTATCAAAATCACTTTAAACTCAAATACTTTTCATGCAGATTCAGTGTTTTCATTCAGATGTTTAGGCAAGGCAAATTTATTTGTATAGCACCTTTCACATACAAGACAATTCAAAGTACTTTACATGAAACATTAAAAGTATAAAAGAAAAAAAAGCATAAAAAAATACAAATGACAAAATCCCCCAAAATTCATAAATTATATTAAAATAATTAAAAGCAGAATTAATTAAAAGTTACTGTGCAGATGTCATGCATAGGCGCATGAGAAAAGAAATGTTTTTATCCTGGATTTTAAAGTTTCCACATTTGGTAAAAGTTTAATCTCCACTGGCAGATTATTCCACTTGTTTGCAGCGTAACAGCTAAATGCTGCTTCTCCATGTTTAGTCTGGATTCTGGTCCGGACTCTGGTCTGGAGTTTAGTCTGGACTCTGGTCTGGAGTTTAGTCTGGACGAGTTGACCAGAGTCTTTGGATCGAAGAGCTCTGCTTGGTTTATATTCTCTGAACATTTCACAGATGTATTCTGGTCCTAAACCGTTCTGGGATTTGTAAACAACCAGCAGGGTTTTAAAATCTATCCTGTGACTGACTGGAAGCCAGAGTAAAGATTTTACTGGTGTGATGTGTTCAGACCTCTTAGTCCCAGTAAAAGCTCCAGCAACAGCATCTGGATGAGCTGCAGATGTTTAGGAAGTCTTTTTAGGAAGTCCTGTTAAAAGACTGTTACATACTTACTTTCCAGAAACATGTATAAGTAGCAAAGAGATTCATTTCATTTGATCAGACAGACATTTTACAAGAAAAATACCTTGAAAACCACATTTTTGGGGGAGAATTTTTAGGTCACAAATGACATGACACCCTTTAATCATATATTGCCAGTGATTAAAAAGTCGACTGCACGACTGCAGACAGATTCCATGAAGGCAGCAGAAACTTAAGGGAATTTGTGACCACATGAATGGAGTCTGTGTTGTTAATTTCCTTTTATTTCTATGCTTTAGTTCTCTCTTTAGTCCCTGTTTCAGTGTGAGGATAAAGGGAGGAGCAGCAGTGATAAATGTAAAAGTAGAGATGAGGTGAATAAACAAAAAAACAGACAAAAACAAGAATGAAATAAAGACAAACAAACAAAATAAATGAAAATGTGGATAAAAAGTATGTAGCACATAAAAAATAGGTTTACATAAAATACAACTACAAATAGAAAAAAATAGAAATTTAAATGACTTGGTCATTTATGTAAAAGACAAGAGAACATACAGTCAGGAGGTTATACTCCTGTACAAGATAAACTATTGGCAAAGCAAAGAACAAATGTACCTGAACATTTACAGAACTTGTTTGAACAGAACTGTTGGACTTTAAAGCCAGATTGGCTCAGTTAACTAACAAATGTATGTTTCTGTTGCAGGAGTTGGAAAAGTATTTTTGTTTAAGAAAACATTTACAACAGGAAAAAAGGGTTCTTATGTATTTGCGTTCTCATGTGGAAGACAAATAGAGTTGTTTTTGTTGATTCATTTTCTTTTCTTCATGTTTGTGGTATTGGTGTAACTAGTGGGAAAGGTGTGTATAAACTGGGACAGGTGTTATTAGTTTAACTTCTTAGTTTAACCTCTTCCTGCTCCTTTTCATTCATTGTGTTCAAGAAACACAAACCAAAAAAAATCTCAAATGTATCATGTGAACCAGGAACAGAATACATAAATAAATAAATGAATAAATAAATTTAAATAAAAGTGAGGTAAAAACAAAACAAGAATATTTATTGCTGAATGCTTTAGGAAAGACTGTTCCACAATTACTGTCCTTCAGAAGAGAATATTCTCTCCACGTGCATTTTAGTTTTAACTTTGGGAATTATTAGGAGAGTGTGTCCAAAGACCTGCTGTTTCTAACAGGCTCAAAATGTAAAAGTATTGCAGGTCAATGCTCAGGACCATGCCCATTAAGAGCCATGAAAACCAGTAAAAGACAAGACTGACAGGAAGCCATGTGGTCCAGACTTCAAAACTGGTGTTTGTGAATGTTTAATGTTGTAAGATGGGGAATAATGATTTAAACACCACTTTTTTTTCTTGTTTTTGCTCCCTTTTCATTGCAGACTTCACTTTTCTGCAGCCACATTATTTGTTTAGCGGAAGGAAAAACACACCTTTGACCTGAAATCTGTTTGCAAAACTGCCTGAAAGAGAAAAATCAATAATTCCTGTTGACCTGAAATAATTAACTTTTTTATGTCAACGCTGAAAAGATTAACCATGATACTTTCTGTTATTTTACCTAGGAGGGATTAGCAAATCACAAACTCCACGAAACTAGCTTGATTTGGATTTAATGTGCTGCTTGTAAAATATCTGTAAATGCTTTAATCAAATCTTCTAAATCTCCCTGAAAGGCTGGACTCAGCTGGCGCCGATCGGGAGCCTGTTTATCTGTCTGACACTGAACACAAAGTTCTCTGAAACCGCTGGATATGTCATTAGTTCAAGGCTGCGCAGCAAAGGTTTCATAGAATTACTGACTGTTTCTTTTGGACATGCAGACAGACTGTCTTTAGAGAGGAAGGAGAGTGACAGATTTCCCAGCAGCATTTCTGGCCCTCTGCAGCTGGGATGTTGCGCGTCCTCCCTCTGTGGGTCACCTGGCCGGTTCCAGCACCTGAAGCACGGTTGGCTTGATTTGCAGGTCTGAAAACAGAGTTCCATGTATTTCAGATACAGACAGATACTGGACAGATGTGTGATGTCGAGTCTATTAAAAACGCAACCAGTGTATCCAGTTTATCTCAAAACTTTCTTAACTAGTGCTAACATTTCCATTTCAGCAAATAAAGCAGTGCTTTAAAAAAAAAAAAGATATAATATGAAAAAATAGGTTTTGTCTTGAGAATGAATTAAAAATAGTCACCAGTTACAAAACCTCATTTTCAGCCAAAACTCATGTCCACCCACTTACAATGATTTAATTTGATCACATTACAAAACCACTTGTCCCAGTTTGCCATTTGCATGATAGAAATACGTTTTGCAGTAACTTTGTTTTGGTGTGTTTATGGTCTGGAGCTGGCAAACACAAGTGGATTGCACAAGTTTGATCATTCTGTGTGGTAGGAAGCTAAATGGAAGTGTTGCTGGATTTATGTGGGCATAAAAGCGGACTTTGGCAATGATTACAACCAGGTCTGGATTATTCTGTTCACTCTTGGTTGGATTTTGTCATTGGTGTTCAATTTGTGGTTCAGATCACAAAACAGGCAATGGCCCTGCAAGCGTGGGCTGGGTCTAGTCCAGTGCTATTTGGTAAATGGGAATTAATCAGGTACTTTTGGTTAGAAGTCATGTTCATGCAAATCTTTCTCCTCTTCATCTGATGTTCTGGTGGTGGAGCGAATGGAAAAATTGTGGTTGGATAAAGGAGAAGATTACATTACATTACAACTTTGCTAATTTGAAGTCCCCTGCATGACTCATGTTGCTATTTTATGTGTTAAAAAGTAAACTAAATGGAACTGGATTCCATAAATTGGTGGGAAAAAAAAGAAGAATTGTAAAACAGAAGCAGGACTGCAGGTGGAAAAATAGATGGAAACAGGGTTTTAGCGAGCAAGAGGGAAGGTAACATGGAAAAGTGCAGGTGGGAACAAAGGGAGAGAGCAATTTGAAAGGAAAAATGAGAGGAGTAATCAAAATATAAAAACTGGAACTGAGAAGGTGAAACCAGATGAATGGTGCAGGAGAATGGTACAAAACTGGAAAGAGAAACTGGCTGTTGAGTAGGTTAGACCGAAGCTCAGGGAGAGCAAATCGAGACCTCCAAGGTCTTGCTTTCAGTCCTGCTCCATGTGTGTGATGGAAATTCCACTGACCTTGAACAAAGACGAAAGAGGAGCAACATGGAGGAGGAGAAAAAAAGAGGATGGAAAGAAAATGAGGCAATGGTTGAAACTGGAAAAGATGAGTAAATACAGGAAGAGAAAATGGAATCACCTTCAGATGTAAAAGAAAATATGAAGCGTGCTGACATCAAGGATGAATACACAGCGGACATACTGGTGTATAAAGTGGTGAAAAACAGGGTATGGAGGCTAAATGAAAGTCAAAGGAGGCTGACAGTACATCTCTCAAAAATGCTTTGTTTAATTTGCACATCTAGCAGTTTATTTCACTTTCTAAAGTTTCCCTCAAACACAAATAAAAATGCATATCAGCAAAATTATTTTGGATGTGTTTCATTGCTTCTTTTGTGGACAGTTAAATTCCTTTGGCTGAAGGCATCGTTTGCTCCTGCCAGACAGGTATGCTAAATTAAATCCCTAAGTTTCCTACTTGAGGCTACACACACTCTAGCATGATGGTTTTTGTAGAGTCTTTGTTTCTGACACGCCAAACAGCCCTTAAATTAAAATCCACAGAAAACATGTGATGTTGTGCTTTAGTTCCAAATGTTTTTTTTTCTCATTCACACAAAACTTTAAAGTGTGATTTAATAATGGTTATGTAACAGAAAGTCAATACATGTATTCGCAAAGTTTCTTTGTCATATGACTTCATGTATTCTTTTTTCTTTTTTTCAAGTATAATACCATTAAAACTGAATATTATTTCATTTATTTCAGTCCTGGTCAACCTGACAGCACAAGCAAAGACTTGCTGTTTAGTTATTGTTCCTTCTGTTTGTGCCTTGTTTGGCCTGAAAACAGCTGGAACAAATGCATCCTGAGAGCATAATTTTTTTCTTTTTCTTGGTTATGACAAAAATGTGAAATGTAAATATGAAATACAGCAAGTTGAACAACCATTTCACTGACGAGTACAAACCTAAGCTAAAATTAATACCTACAAACACCTCGTTATTCTTTAGCTGTATTTTGTGATATGACCCATTACATGTCTAGTTATGCAAATCACACTTATTCAAACTTGGAGCATCCTGTTCTCAGTTCTGCTCTTAAATGTGCAATTATTATAGCATTCATAAATGAGTTTGTAATGAAATCTGAAATTATATGACCAATTCTGAGTTTCTCTGTAAAATTGTGCATTCATGTCTTGTGACTTTTGTCTCTTTTCTCAGAAGGAAAAAACATCTTTGCATTTAGAGGTATGATTTTATAAAAATATTCTTTGTCAGTTCTATCGCTGCAGGACTACATTTCGCACTAATAATTAGCTGTAATTACCCCTGTGTGGGTCTTTCACATTGTTATGAAGTGATTTGGCCCACTTTCTGCAAGACTGCATCAGTTCTTTGGGGTTTCACTTCATGGTTCCACTACTGCATTTCAGCTGGTTTTAGGTCTGGATGTTCAACAGATCACTGAAACACCTTCATAACTTTGTTTCAGCTGATTTTCTGCTGTTTGGCATCATTGTCCTTTTTCAAGGACCAGCTCATCTGTCACATTTGACTCAATAATATTTTGGGATACAGAAGAGATTGAAGTTCCCTAAACAAGCCCAAACCACTAGCCCTCTGCAGCTTTGCTTTACAGATGAGGTGAGAGTGCTGATATGGTTTACACAAATAAGTCACTGTGCATTATGACCAAAAATCTTCACTCTGCACAGTTCTGTCCACAAGACTTTGTTCCAGAAGTTTGGCAGCTTGTTTAAATGCAACCTTGCAAACCTAAGCCAGGCTGCCACTGTCATGAGGAGGTGTGGACCCAAATGCAGGACTGGAGGCAGGAATGCTAAATCTAAATATTTAATCCAAAAGACTTGACACAGGAAGCAAACAAAAACACAAGCAATGGACCAGCACTGGGAACAGAAACCAAGCGGTAGAAATACACAGGAACAAAACGAGACACAGGTGAAGTGAATGAACTAAACAGGACCAGGTGAATCTAATGAACTGGAACAAAGGCTGAACAAGACACAAGAGAACTAAACAGGGAAGAACAGAATTAAAGATACGAAGCTAAAAATACAAAAACACATCAAAACAGCCATGTTCTTTTAAAGAGACAAAGCAATCATCTGACATTTCCAAACAGCCCAGAATCATAAACAGTCTTGTTCTGGTTGTACTTTAGCATCTGAATACTGTCGACCACAAACTCCCAAAACCTCTTAAAAAGAAGCTACGCTGTAGTTCTTTCTTATTATATGTTCATATTTACAAAAATTGAACACCTTGTAAGTTACTTTTGTATGTTTGTTTTAATATGGCCCAAAACAATTTACTGTCTTTTTTCTTTAATAATAATAATAACAATACAAATAATTATGAAAAAAACAGACAAAAATTGCACACACTTTATTGATTTATATCCTCCTACACCTAAAATCACTTGCTGTACGGTAAGAATTCATTTTTGAACATGGTAAACGGGCTTGTACTTTTCCAGTCATGCAGACCACTCAAAGTGCTCTACACTACTTGTCACATTCACACACACAACACACTTATACTCCAATAGGCACATCAGAGGGCAGCTTGGGGTTCAGTGTCTTGCCCCAGGACACTTCGGCATGTAGTCAGGGGAAGCCTGGAATTGACCTCCCAACTTTCCAGTGGAAGGACGACTGCGCTTCCTCCTGAGCTACAGACGCCCCAAACATGCAGTCAAGTGCTTTCATGTGCACACACATGTCTGATCCAGTCTTGTCCTGTCCTGTTCTGGGGGATTGTGGGAGGTTTTCGGCTGGGAACTTCCTCTCCTCAGACGACTGAGGTTTCCTCATGTGTTTCTGTGTGCATGTGTGTATTCTCCACACCAGATCTCTTTTTTTTCCCTCCTGAAAAAGCTCTATATTTTGCTAAAACACATCTCTATTTCTGTCCCTCAGTGACTGTCTTCTTTACTGTCCCTCCTTTCTCTTTGTCTCTCAAATGGAGAAGCACCTCTGGGATCCAGTGCACATGTGGTTAAGTGTGTTTCCACTGCCTCCTCATTTCAGAGAAGAGGAGGAGCTGAGCCCTCAGGGCATAGCTGTCTAATGAGACTCTTTCTGCTTTGCGTTTGTCCTGTCAGAGCAGAGAAACTGTACCTCGCTGCTGCCACTGAAGCCAAGTTACCTCTGTGGGGAGACTAGCTGAGCTGCAGCATCTTTAAAAGGATTTAGTGCAGCTGAGCGTGAAATCCCAGTCTCTTGTGGTGGATATCCTTATTTAAACAGATGTTAAAATCACAACCACTAGAAATCCTGGATGCATGATCACCTGAGGGCTTATCTGTTTGTGTTTGTTTATTGTTGATTGTAAACTCATATTTAGCCTACAGTTCCACCACACAAGTCAGTACTGCATGTAATCTTGGATCAGTGAATCATATCATGTATTTGTTATCTACACATTTTACCTGTTCTAAGATACAACGTAGCGGTACACCTCAAAATGACCTCACATTTAGCCACATGTTCAGCCAGAAATGCTTCCATGATGAAGTTTAGTATTATTAAGTAAGTTTAGTAAATAGCTGAAAGAGCTTTGGCAGTTTACTGCAGTTGGATGCAGATTGAGCTATTTTTTAAAGTGTCATCAGGAGATGCAGGAAAAAATAGTACGCCACCTTTGTTTTCCAGAGAAATGTACCTTTTTTTTGTGCCAAGCATTAAAAATAAAAATCAAATTCTCATAAAAAAGGGTGGTCTGACTTTTTTTTATTGTGACCTTAGGGGTACATTCACACCAGTCTTTTATGTTAGGATCCTAATTTGTTTGCTTCTAAAGGCTGCTTCTTTTGGGATGTTGTGAATGTGCAAAAAAATTCTAATTTGGATCAAGGAAACGGACTCAGTCTGCCTTCACATGCTAGACCTGTACCATGTCATACAGACCACAGGAAGTAAATTTTGGGTTCTGTGCATGGCATTGTGGATAAACATAACCATAACACAGGCAGCTCTGGGTGGGAGAAATGGTCAGACATGAAAGAATTTGATAAAAAAATTGTGATAGAAATCTGACCAACCCAGACTGGAATCTGATGCAGCCCACTGTGTTCTTGCCCCTGGTGGAGAAAGAAATGCATTGGTTATTTTTTAGATACGTTTTACTTGAGGAGTGCAGAGTGAATACAATCATGGTTCAGAATAATGTTGCCCCCTTCCAACTGAACTAGTCTCCAATCCGACCGAGTCTAGTGCGCTATCCTGATGTTGATCCATCCTTAATACGTATTTTCTGAGTGCACTGTGTCAAATAAAACAAGCGCACCTTGAAGAAGAGGGTGATAATTTGCTTGGTCAGCATTTATCTTATATTTTGTTGTCTTGAGGATGTTTGACAGACAGCTCATTCAGCAACCCAAGAAAGAAGAAAAAATGTCTAAGAGCAGAAGTTTTGGAGTGCAGACAACATATCTGATGGTGAAGAAAAGAGACCGAGCTGAAGTGCAGGAGATCTGAACCTGCAACACTGAAGTCGAGAAGATCAGTGGAGAAAAGGTACTTCAGCGTGAAAACGTCAAAGTTTATCAAGCAATTACCCTCCGGATTAAAGACAGGGAAATACCCCATGGCATGAATAAAATCTGCTTTGTGATACGTCAGCAGACTGAATTACATAGAATTCAATTAAATGTTATTTTCATAGCGCCAAGTCACAATACAGTATCTCAATGGGCTTTGCAGACTCTCCAATTCAGTCCGATTCTTATAGTCCAGCGATAAACCAGCTGAATCCAAGTTAATCCAGTTTCTAATCGTCTGAACAAATTCATAAACACAATGGCCAAATTGAAGGAACCAACGGATTGTATCAAGATATTCTCTAAGAAAAAAAAGATATTCTCTTCGTTCATTTGCTTTCTGAACAAAAACAAAATGTTTTTAAGGGGTGAAAAATCCCCCAAAAAATTCCTTTTTAACAGGAAGAAACCTCCTGCAGAACTAGACGTGTTACTTATTGTGAAGTTTTCTGCATCATTCTGAGATCAATATTGTTTATCATTAACAAGAGTACTGTAAAAAGTAAATATTAATATTTAATCTAAATAATACCCAGCTGATAGTTCTTTGCTTTCAGCCAGTCAAATGTCAAATACAGCGAAGCATGTAGCAGCAGCTGCTTAGTGCTCACTTGGTCCGGGTGAGCTGGTTGACAGCAACGGCTCAATGGACACGCAGGTGTGTGTCAGGCCATCTCAGATCCACAAACAGCAGCTTTATAAATGTCAGAAGACTGAAAGACTGTTCTAGCAACATCATGAACCTCCTTAAAATGGTGGAGAATCAGTCATAGCACAGAATAAAATGAGGTTAAGAAAAGCTGATCTGCAGGGGGAGAGGATCTGAAGAGGTGAGACTGACGTTTCTCTCTGAGTGTATACAGAGAAAATATGGTGAAGTAGTGAAGCTATATTCTGATATCAGGTTTATTTCAGGTTTTTGGAGGACTGCCCGCACCCATCCATGTTCATTAAATACCCCAAATACTCCTCTATGCATGGGGTGGCATGGACACAGGTAGATATGTACTAGCATAAAAAGCCCTATAACACAGGACATGTTTTCTGAAAATACGTCATGGTGAAGTCAAAAAGGTACAATTTGGTTGCAATGTAAGAAACTTTTCAGGTAGTTCAGAAGTAGTGTTGTTTATGAGACATATGACAAGGCAAATGAGGTATTACATAGAACAAGGAATTGAGAAAATACACAATCACACAAAAACATATATACTGTATCTATATATGTTTATGCTACACACATAATATATTCCTTACACTGCCTGAAGTGCAAATAATTCATCGGTTTCAGACTTCCGAGATCATACATTAAAATATACAGGAAGTCAAATGCATAATGAAAAACCCAAATCATAACAGCACATATTGATAAAGACTTGGAATATGTAGGAGGATGAAGCAGGTGGCAGCAGGAGGGAAGCAGTGGCACAGACATCAGCGTGTTGCTGTCAGCACTCTGTGGCGTGTGTCGGCTCCGTGCCGAGGGAGAGGGGAACCCCTACTGAGAGGAAAGTCCACCGGATAGCTCATCACAACAAAGTGTGACTCTGTGTGTGTGTGTGTGTGTGTGTGTGTGTGTGAAAGGGAGCTGAGAGTGGGAATTACAGCACAGCTCCTCGCTCCTGCATGCTGTATAATATCCATCCTCAATTCTGACTTATTGAAGCATCAATTATGTTGTTAACAGAAATAAAAACTGGAGACATATTGTAGCTCAGCTAGCTAAAAAAAATTGGCATCAGTTTAAAAAAAAATCCTTTATAAATAGGTTTAACATGCATTTATTATCAGGGTCCATCTTGACAAATTCAGGGACAAAAATATGTGTATTCATCAAACTAGACAGAAACTTTACATCATGCTATATTGATTAATAAGAGGGTTGCCATCTCCCCCAGTTCCTTTCCGTCTTCCTCTGCATCCTGGCTTTACTCTCTTCAGGGTCAGTGGCTTCTCAGCAGGACTTCCTATCAGAAGGATGAACTGTAGCTGGAAGCTGACGGTTTCTTGCACCTTGCATGATGTCCCTGCAGGCAGCCAGGAAAGTGCCCCCTTCATCCTCCTCTTCCCTCCTCACATGAATCAGGGCTGAAGAAGCAAACTTAGGAAGGTAACTGTAAAGTCGTTATGCTATAGAACTGAAGCCTCTGAGTGAATGAAGAAGACAACTGCTGGCAAACCTGGGCTGAAAATATCTAACATGATCTGAATATCCTTAAAATTTAGGAACAAAATAGATCCCCTCGAAGTCTGTTGTGATAGTATCGTAGAGCATCCTGGTGTTACACCAATTAGAAAAGATTTGGTAGACATGAGAAAGATTTCTGATGGAATGGGTCTTCTACCTGGAACACTTTTTCTCCTGACCTGTGTTGCTTTCTACTTCTTTGTCTCCATAGCGACATTCAGATACAAAAACAGTCAGAAGGAACTTATCTGTCATTCTAGCTCTGCTGTAAACAAATCACAGCAAATTTCCACAGAGTATTACTATTTCCAGCTGTGAGAGTGCATCTCCAGCACAGAAACTCCCGCTGTGAGGTGCATGTATGAGCACAAAGTCCAGATTGAATTTCCATGCTCACTCCTCCGGTATTCATGAGTAGGAATAACACAGGTGATAACATTGTATATTGTTGAACTTTCTTTGGGAAATGTGTGATAAGAATGCACAACTGCATGGGACAGTTGGTGTTTGCTGTGAAAAAGTGCCTGATTTTGTGTAAAAACACCAGCTTTTAATTTAAAACTGAACGTACGCATCATTTGTGTTTGTTGTTTGTTAAATTTGTACATTCCTGAATTTATTCAAGTTATTTGAGTACATGTTTTTTTTGTTTATTGTAACCTTGTTGCCACACTTGAGGGAGAGTTTGAGACAAGGTCCAGGTCTGGCCCGTTTTTTTCTTTTATAGACATTTGTTTAGTCTTTGTCAACCAAGGTTTTTGAATTAAAGAGGAGCTAACGGGGGCTCAGTTGCCTTGAAAGTCAGATTAGCATCCCTGAAAACACTCACCTGAGACTCTCGGGGAGAATGCAAATACAAAAAGTCCACCTTCATTTTATATTAAATTTCCTCTCCCTTAGGGTTCCTGATGGTTCATATTGAAAAAAACAGTTTTAATTTGACAATGTTGTGTAGCAGAGGCTCAATGTATAAACAGATTAAGCAGGTACTTAGGGCCCCTACACGGCCAGCATTGATATGCTTGATTTTATACTGTTGAACTTTGGCTGCAAAACTTTACATACAAATGTTCATGATACCTTACATGCACAGTTTTATGTGCAGCAGAGTGCTGTAGAATCTTAGTTCACCTACATCAGTGATCAGGGACAAGTTGGCTGCAGTTTAAGCTAAACTACAGGAAATGTTTGCATTTTCCTCCACTTTTGTACCTCTGAAGTTTTTCCAAATAAAAGTTAAACTAGTTGACTTGTTGGCTCTTACTTTCAGATACAAATTCAGCATACAACATGCATTGTCAAGTTAAACTGTTTTTCATTTTTTCCTACTTTAAAAGGCAGGGTGACATCTACCTGTGAAACAGGTAAGGTTTGAACCCAAATGCAGGACACTTGGAAGCAGGATTGGTTTTTAACAACCTTTACTTTCACCACAATAAACAAAGCACAATTGAGGAGAAAGCAGATTAGTGTTTGGAGGC
Organism: Telmatherina bonti; assembly: GCF_933228915.1. Lineage (NCBI taxonomy): Eukaryota > Metazoa > Chordata > Actinopteri > Atheriniformes > Telmatherinidae > Telmatherina > Telmatherina bonti. The sequence goes on along the minus strand of NC_136625.1, from coordinate 10,108,111 downwards.
ATGCAAGAGGGTCAAAGCCAGACAACCAATCAAAAGAGCAGCAATGGGAGCAGGTAGGAGAATAACCGAGGCCAGGCAAGGTGTTTCTAGCTGCACGTCAGGCCATACCTGTCACGTTCTTGATTTTAAAATAAGGGAAATTAGGGTTCTTTCTGTGTGAGAAATTAAGTTTTATGGTTTGCTGTGTGTTTATTCTTCACAGGGGATTTGTCTCCTCATATCAATATGTTTTCTTTCTTCAAAATACGGGAGATTTATGGGAAAATAAAAGTACGGGAGGATGTCAGAGAAAATACGGTAGTTTCCGGCCAAAGTGGGAGAATTGACTGTACGTCAGGCCCAAGATGCTGAGGAACAGCATGATGTCAAGGATGGAAGGCGGGTGAGGAGAACAGGTGGGGAACAAGAAGAGTCTGCACTGGGTATTCAGACAGAGGACCACTCACAAGTCTCACATACTGCAGAAGAACAACCTGTCAAGGGGGGAGAGTTCTGGAGAGGTGATATAAGACTGATTAGCTGCAGCTGATTAGGAAGGTGAGCAGAGTTGGGCTGATGAGGTGGGAGTGGCTGGCAGGTAGAGTGCAGCAGAGAGAGATTTATACCTAATTTGTTCTCTTGCTGTGAGAAAGACTCCAAAGATCCACTACTTTTTCCTGTTCTGGATTGTTTCATCCAGAATTTTGATGGGATTCAGATTTATCTTTGATATCTTGTAAAATTTGTTGGGAACTTCTCCTTGATTGAGACAGAGTGGAAAAATACTGCAGCTGAGTGACAGGAGGGGGACAAGAGGCTGAGACCTTGTCCACACATAGTAAAAACCAAATATCCACCCCCCTCCGGCCAGCAAAAAAAAACAAAAACAAAAAAAAAAAACAGTCCACACAACCTAATTTTTCAAATACAAATACATCCCACACCTATCTGCAAAACTGCGTTGTTAAGCACAACCATAAGCATATCAAACCTTTAGGAGTGCGTAGCGCCCCTAATGCTATCCAATCAGAATTACCTTCTGATTTACATCACTTCCACAAAACAGGAAACATGCCACCAACGTGATCTGGTTAGGTGGCGGAAAATAAGTGTCCTTAATGTCATCATTTGCCGTTGGTAGTTTATGAGGAGTGGTATTTGAGCTTGTTAAAACAAACAAACAAACAAACACAAGCCGATGGACAACAGATAATGCATTCACAGTTTTGAGGACGTCCATGCTGATGTGAATGTAAAAGAGTTCATGTGTTCAGTGAGCGGTGTGCCTATGATTTTATTTTGAAAAGGCCAGACCGGAAGTCTGCGCTGTGTTGCCGATGATGCTGACTAATGATAAAAGATGGAGGCTGTGCCAGTTCTGCAGAACTTCTTCGTGTTCTTGTTTAATATATTATAAAAGTATAGTCGCACGAACAAGACCCTCGGTAATATAAGCAAAGGTCGCACATGTGATGTCATGGCATTTTCCGTTGCAGACGGTGGCATGTATAAAGCCCAAAACCTCCAGTTTTATATGTCCATAAGCAGACGTGCAAACGGAGAATTTGCAAATCTTCACTTTGGTTGGATGTTTTTAAAAACATTGTTTTAAATTGGAGAAAAAAATCTTTGTTTTGTGAGATACCTGCATGTGGTCAAAGCCTAAGACTGGAACAACCTGGAGGACAGAACTGGACTCTACTCAAATGACCAGGCAGTAGGGCCCAAAACAAATTCTGCTTGTGGTTCCATAAAGGCTCAGACTGGCCCTGGTTGTGTGTTTGTTGATTTTATTCATTCATTCATTATCCTAACTGCTTAGTCCGATGAAGGGTCGCGGGGAAGCTGGAGCCTATCCCAGCAGTCTATTGGGCGAAAGCCGGGATACACCCTGGACTGCTCGCCAGTCCATTGCAGGGCCACACAGAAACAAACAACCACTCACGCTCACACTCACTCCTATGGACAATTTAGAGTAACCAATTAACCTAACATGCATGTCTTTGGATGGTGGGAGGAAGCCAGAGTACCCAGCATACACGGGGAGAACATGCAAACTCCACACAGAAAGACCACTGTCCAAGCCTCCCCCCAGCTGAGGATCAAACCAGCGACCTTCTTGCTGTGAGGCCACAGTGCTAAGCACTGTGCCATCGTGCAGCAACATTTTCCAAAATGATGAGGGCGAGCCCCTGCAGTTCTATCAGTGCTTGGACAGCACCATTGTTTGATTTTTGCAAAGCCGCACTTACAGTGACTATTTCCCTCTTGCTTTTTGTGGTTGTTTAAAAAACCCTCCATAACCCTAAATAACATGTTTCTGCTTAGCTGCTGTAGTAGCAGAATGTTTTTGCAGTCTTTGGACCTTGCTGCCAGCTGCTAATATATATGTTTAAATTTTATTAGTTGAAAAAAGTGTCAGTACATACATACAGTACATATTGTCATATCATTTGTCCTTAATTAATGTGCTTTGCTTGAGAAATCTGCGTGGGAGCCATTAAATATGCACTTAGTCATATATATGTAAAACATTTTGGTCAGCTGGGGAGGGAACTGGTGGGCCCATGAGAAATGTTGGGGATTGACAGGCCTTGCAACTAATATTTAGTGGGAACTGAATTGTCTAGTTTGTATTTGCGATGCCAGAACCTGCAATTATTGTGTCCCTGAAGTCTTTCGCTGCCATCAGAAATGTGTTTTGTGCATTTCTGTTGTTTGCTGTATTTTTATGGATTTGTCATTTTGGTGTTTGTGGTTTTAATATTTCTTGCTTTCTTACTTTTTTTTCCCGTTTTCCATCCCATGACTTCCACATGTTTCCCATTATGAGTGAATGAAGGTTGAAAGCATGCAGTTATCTGAGTTTTGAAGAGTGACAGGGCATTACAGAATCTGCTTCACCATATTAATCTTTCCATTTTGACTTATCTCATCAGTCAATCGCAGTTTCAACCTCTTCCCTGATGCAATTTAGATTGCTCTCACCAGGTTGAGGAATGGCATCTCAGCAGCTTAAAGCACAAACTGCACATCATCATAGCAGCATTACCGTAGATCTGAATCATGTTAGGCCTCATTTATTCTTCCTACACCTGCTCAGTTCTGTTTCTGTACAACTGTCCTTCAGTTATTCTTTACAGCTCATAAACTTCTAATTTCCATCTTTTCTGATGGCCTGAAATGAAAGAAAAATGTTAACAAATGTCTGCTTTGGATCAACTTGCAGGAAACACTGAGATTTCTACATCTTGCTAAATAGGAATTGAATCTTCCCATCTTTCATCAACTTGTTTAGTTTCGCTTTAAACTCTTAATGAGAACTTTTATCACCACAATACCCATACTAACCACTATCTGCCATGCATCAGCCTCAGGACAAGGCGGAGGAGGAGGTAGAGGAGGCTTAAGAAACTCACATTTATCTTTGTGTGTTAAATTGTTTCCCATAAATGGATGAGAAACCGACAAAGACTGACGGGTTAATTAGGGACTTGACCCCCATGGAGAACCGGCTACCCGGTTTATCTCCCACTTTAACACACCGTGCAGCTAACATGTTTAAAAAACCACTTATTTACATTTAGAGTGAATCTTATGGCCCGACAACCCTTGACAGGAACTTTACGATTCACAGTTAAAAAGAAACAAATGTGCTTAAGTGCTGGCTTTTTAAAAAGCAATTAACCCATTTGTTCAAATGTCACGGTTCATGAGTTGTTTTTTTTTTTTTTTTCCTTTCTTACACTAAGTGAAGGTTTGATTAGACATGGTGTCGGTTTTTTACCCACTATGGGATATCTCTTCAATTCATCTCACCGTGTCCGGAGGCAAATTTCTATTTCTTCAGCTAGACTGGCGGGTGTGAAATCACAAAGTTAACATCAAACTGCCATAAGAGAGATTTGTGTTCAACTCGGGTGTTTCTATTTAGAAATGATTTAAAACAGCTTTAAGGTACCTCTCCTGTTACACTGTTTCGACATCATCAGATGCAGCCTGCACACATGTCCTTTTTCATACACCTGCTTTTTGCAGCACGTCAGTTTCCTGTTTTCTGTCAAAATAGTCCTCTAAATAACATACAAGATGTGCAATGGAGAGTTTATGGTTATTAACACATTTTACTTGCATATAATATGGAGTATCACAGGGAATCCCATAAGGTCTAGAAATGTTCAACTCCTTTTTTGATCCATCAACATTTTATCGAATAAAAATCCATCTGTTAAAACAATAGAATATTCACCTGACACTCCAAGACAAGTCATCAATAAGAATATCTGTATGGATTAGAATCAAGTTTCTTAACAAGTGTATTTGTTCCTGGTAAACAACTCTAAACAGTAGCAAATACATACAGCTAAAAGATAATGTAAAAATAAAATACAAAAATAAAAGAAGCTTTTAGAAGAATTACACAAATGAAACAATGATTTTAACAAAGTATTATTCAGAGATGTAAAACGGTTTTGTAGAAATCTTGTATACATGCACTAGAGCAGGGTTGGGTAGCTTCAGTGTTCAAGGCCGCAATCCTGCAACTGTTGGGAGTTTCCCTGCTGCAACACACCTGACTTAAATCAATGGCTAAGTAGCAGACTTGTGCAAAGTTTAATGTTAAACTCTGCTCCAGTCTATTAAGTAAGTCTGATGTGTGTCATGTGTGTTGCAGCAGGGAAACTCCGAACACTTGCAGGACTGTGACCCAGAGTTGCCCACTCCTAGACTAGAAACATACTTAATTGAGTTCACTGTGGGAGACCCCGGTAAAGCAGGGAGCCATCACCATCATCAGGCAGTCCCATCGCATTATGGAGGCTGAATGGATGATGCCTTTTAGTCACTTCTACTGTGCTCCCTTGGATAAAACAATTTGTTTCTGCAAATCTTTTATTCCTTCAGTCTTCAACATATTGAATTCTGATGTCATTTTACTTCCTCGGCCAAGGAGGTGGCGGATGTTATGTTCTTGGTGGTGTTTCTCTGCCTGTTTGTCTGTTTGTTTGCAAGTTAACCAGTAGTAAACTACTGGATTAATTTTTAAGATTTTATTTGTTCTAAAAATGATTCTTTGTCTAACTTAGATTTCATAAAATTTTTAGCCTTAATCTAGATCATTCTCTGGATCTAGAATAGCTTTTTAAAGGATTCTTCCAGATGCAAGAAAGGGCCATTTTAAATATATAATTACATAACTCCCCAAAAAAACAGTCCGAAAATCCAGGAGAAGCTCTCAACAGGTTTTACAAGATATCAAAAATAGATCTGGATCCCAGCAAAATTCTGGATGATACGATCCACAAAAGGACAAAATATGGGATCTTTGGATTTATCATCACTGCAAGAGAACAAATTATGGTATAAACATGCAACAAACACCAACATATAGCCAAGACACTGTGGATTCATTATAAGTGAATCTGGGAATCTAGTTGTGTATCCTATAAACATGGGTTGAAAATAACAATTATGGATGGAGATGAACTGCTTGGTGGAAGTCTGCACCAGCTTTTCTAGTTATTATTTATATTTATTTTTTGTATGTATACAGGTAGGCTGCACGGTGGCGCAGTGGTTAGCACTGTGGCCTCACAGCAAGAAGGTCGCTGGTTCGATCCTTGGCTGGTTTGGTCAGTGGCCTTTCTGTGTGGAGTTTGCATGTTCTCCCCGTGTATGCGTGGGTTCTCTCCGGGTACTCCGGCTTCCTCCCACCATCCAAAGACATGCATGATAGGTTAATTGGTCACTCTAAATTGCCCCTAGGAGTGAGCATGAGTGTGGTTGTTCGTCTCTCTGTGTGGCCCTGCGATGGACTGGCAAGCTGTCCAGGGTGTACCCTGCCTGTTGCCCAAAGCCAGCTGGGATAGGCTCCAGCTTCCCCGCGACCCTGAATTGGAATAAGCAGTTTGGAAAATGAATGAATGTATACAGGTAATTCTGGTCTTAGGATCTTTTCAACAGTTGGAGTTCAGGTGCAGAAGTACACTGTTGTTTTGTCCCACTGATTGGAGATGTTTTGTGGATGTGGGTGAGCTGCAAATTAATTGCGCTTCAGGATTAATAAAACTTTCTAAATCGGAATTTGTAATTGGCCCAGCCAGAATGTATGGATTATAGCTTGAATGGATAATTGTTATTTGTACTTCAGTAAGATGATGTTCAAATCCTTTTCTGATGTGAAAAGATGTACTTGCACCAAAACAAACAACATACCATAAAACATTATACAAAAAGTGAAATGCAATATCTGAGTCCAATTGACCTAGTAAAATAGTTTATTTCTCATAAAGAGGCATCAATACTGCCACTTAGTTGAAACTGATAATATGTATATGACATATGAGGTACTGTATCCTTCAGAGATTTGGTTATATAACACAAGTTACAACATTGTTTAAGACTGGGAGCAAAGACGGGAGGTAGGAGGGGGTGGTGATGGGGCAAGTGGTATGATCCACCAGTTGCCTTTATTTAACTGCAAACAAAACAAAGTTTTGGTTCATAGTAGAGTTGTAATAACAGTATTCTCTTTAAACACACACTATGCTATGCATCTTTTGTCTTTCTCCATATATCATCATGCATTTCTTAACCCAACATTACTTTTCACGAGCAATTCCCAACAATACATTATTTAGTTCCAGTCTTTGCCCAATAAAACAAATCTCAACCAGAAATAAATACTATATGTCCTGACAAGCTTCAAACAGGGATGTTTCCCATTTGCACGATCAATCTGCAAAACAACTTTTGATTATTTTATTTCAAGCTTTGCTTTCTATGTGGACTGAAACAACAGTAAGCGTTGCCGACATTTCACTGGCTTATTAATCAAATCAAATCATTATGCTGCCAATACTACCAATGAAAATATTCTGTCATGTCTTTGGAAAAGTCTTTGGAAGTCTCAGCATATAATGGGACAAAAATGACTGATGACAAAATGATCTCATGCGATGCACATTGCAAAGTTCTCAACAAACACCAAACTCTGCAGGTCATTATATGCTAAAGAAATTCATGAAAACATACCCAAATGCACACCTTAAATCACCATGCATTTCAGATGTGCTACAGCAAACCCAGTTTATCAGCTCTCCGCCACACAGCTGTGCACCACTGACGCAACAAGAGCTCTTGAGGAAAGGCTTAAGGGTTGTGAGCACAAGTCTCCCTCTCCACTCCCAACACAAGTAAACCATTGTGGCCAAGCTGAGTGCTTGTAACAGCTGGACCACACGGTGGTTATTTTGGACCCCGACCCCGTGGTGATGACAGACACAGCTTTGCCCAAAAGCTGCCTTATCCACAGACAGCAGATGATAACATGATGGATGAGTTTGCAGACAGGCCAGAGGGCTATGCTGGCATGGTCATAACTTCTCTGCTTCTACTGGGTGGCACGCTATGGATGTTTAAACCCATGTGTTACTTAAGTCGTGTAAAAGATTCCATCCCGGCTACTGAGGGCAGAGTTCAGAAACTTACTGTTGTGAAATCAGTCTCTCTAATTTCTTTAATTGTTTGAGACTTCCAGGTTTGAGTCGTTGCTCCTTTCATTTTCACATCAAATGGCTGTTGGAAGCATGTAAATATCCTCACATTGTGTTGTATTTGGAGGGCTACTTTTTCCAGGACAAAGATGAAGAGCTCTGAAATATTAAAACAAATATAGAGGTTAAACACGAAATTACACACTCACAGGTAGAAATACATATTGTTTTTTAATGTTTTCAAATAAAAAACCCATAAATCCTCTTTGTGACCCTGATGTCAGGATGTCCTTCATCAACTGTGTATATTTATGAGAAGATTATGACTTGACCCCGGCTTCTTGCAACCTTTGACCTCCACTTATCCCAGCATTTTATAGGCCAATGAGTGATGCTCAGGCTTAGCTTTGATATTCAAAGAGCCTTCATATCATGTTTAAGCAGAAAACTTAAAGCTGATTTGTTTTAACTGCATCAACATGCTTCTTTAATTTTCTTCAGTACTGATCACTACAAATATGTCATTTATTGAGATTTTACTTCTCGACAAAGAACAGAGGAGGAATTCCACTCAGTCATCATTTCTCAGATCTTTTCATTGTTCCACTGAAATTTGTTATTTTACTTTTGTTTTAAAAAATAAAGTCGAATGCGTAATGACGTCATGTTTCTAGATGCCAAATCGGTCTTCTTAAAGATGACTGATATACATTATAAAATGCCTGAGTTATTTTTATTTATTATTTATTTTATTTATTGTTTTTTTTATCTTAGACTTTAAGTCTGTGATTTAAAAAAAATGAGAATTAAAAAAAAAAACAGAACTGAAT